>NC_137810.1:60322546-60497546 GCF_963921795.1 Nannobrachium achirus | reverse complement strand
AATCACAGCTGAGCGGTGCCAGACCAAATCTGCTTTGGAATGGCGGATTTGTGTGGTTTCCAGGTTAAGTAGTTAGACATGTGGGGATTGTTACAATATACTTATACTGTATATCAGGGGTCTTCAACAGGGGGTCCGGGACCCCAAGGGGGTCCTCAGAGTTACCACAGGGGGTCCTCCAAATCTTTGTGTGATAGAAACCTTTTTTCTCCTTTTTTATATTAACCATGTGAACCCTAGTGTCCAAATTGAGCTTGTAGATCGGCTATTTTCAGCAAAGAGGTTTGGTGTAGAAAAAGAGCAGACTAAGTACAGAGTGAAAGGTCAAGTTTATTAAGTATTGACGGTTTAAGTGGTTAAAAATCTGAAAACACAAATTGACATGAATCCAAAATACACTGTTGATTGAGCTGTCAAACGATGAAACTATATGGAATCTATGAAAAGATTGTGGGGGTCCCTGCTTCATCTCTCTCTCTCAACTAAGGGGTCCTTGGCCTGAAAACGTTGAAGAGCACTACTGTATATAGAGAGAGAGTCCAAATCCCAAGACTCAGACATCTGCCTCTTCTCCTCCTCATCCTCCAGCACTACCTGGAAATCATCCCCAAATCTCTGGAGTGTTCCAGCCATCCTCTTGTATGACGTCAGAAGTGAGATGGTCGCTTCAAAATGATGCTGACTGACCACTCCAAAACGTCTTCATTTCAACAGTTTATGTTCTATAAAATATAATATTATTATTCATCGTTTTTCTTTGATCTCTGGGACCCCAATCTACACTGTAAAACACTGGTCCATTTGGTTCCATATGTACACTGTCGGAGTTACAGAATCGTACGGCTTCCATTTGGCTCCTAACTATTTATCATTTAGCTTAATTTGGTCCCGCTGCAACACTTGTGAATTATGGCGGTGTGACGCCACGGCCCCGCTATCACGTCCAGGGACGTGTTAGCTGGTTACCATGGTAACCAGGTAAACAGGTGCTGCTGCGGTGGCGGCTGGTGAGCGAAAAAAAAAACTTCATATGGCAGGTATGCCTAAACCCAGGTTGGGGTTAGTTTTATGGGTTAGTATTTGATTTATAAGTGATTTATTATTAGTTGCGCTCTTAGTTTGCCATTCATGAAATCACCGTCCTAAAATGTGGAGGTCGTCACACGTGTATAGTACAAACGTGTGTGTGTGTGTGTGTGTGTGTGTGTGTGTGTGTGTGTGTGTGCGCGACTGTGCGTGCGTGTGTGTGTGTGTGTGTGTGTGTTAGGGCATTAATGACTTGTGATTTTTGCAAGCCGACTCGACTCAGTAGAAAGTTGACTTGAAGTCGACTTTATCGTTTTATGATGTCATCACATCAAACACGACCCCCGAATTATTTTGGGGGGTCCCTAGATGATTAACTTAATGTGAAACATTGTTTTCTCACTCAGCTGTAAACAAACCAACATATAGTTTAAGTGTATATAGAGGGTATCTTCACAATGTTAAAGTGCCAATTTAAGGACTTTTTAACACCTCAAAAATGGCGAATTAAACATTGTCCATATTGTCAAATATATAGAGGCAGAAATTGTGAAAATAGCCTATCTAGATGTAGATCTGCTATTTTCACAATAGAAAGTTTTTTTTCTTCTTCTTTTTTTTCCAACTTCGACTTTCTCTGGTGGGAGTCGACTTGTGTAATGAAGTCGACTGAGTCGACTTGTCGACTTTTTCGTTAATGCCCTAGTGTGTGTGTGTGTGTGTGTGTGTGTGTGTGTGTGTGTGTGTGTGTGTGTGTGTGTGTGTGTGTGTGTGTGTGTGTGTGTGTGTGTGTGTTGATGTCAGTAGTTGTACAGAGGAGTGGCCGCGTTGACCAGACACAGACATGCTTACATGGATATCACAGAGATCGGCACACAGCCGTTCGTTTACATAGCTCATACCCCTCAATTCCACTATTCCTCAAAAACACCTCATAAATCCAGCGACACACACGACTCCCTCTCTTCTTAAAGACCCACTAGACCAAACGTGGTGTTTTCCGTGTGGTTTGTGTGTGTGTTTTTTTAAAGCCTAACCATGAAAACATGGTGGTTTCTGGCACTCTGCATAATCTCTAAAGCAAAGAAAATATGTTTTTTTTACAACCAAAATCAGGTTTTCAAATGGACCGTAACTCAGGGCACACTAACAGAGGGTGTTTGCGTGTTTTGATTATTATTCCCGAGGGGGGCGGGACGATCGGCTGAGACTGTGATAGGTGGAGGCACAAGACGCCTCCATTTTGACGAGAAAACTTCAGAATAAAGGCAGCTGGACTGACATGTCACTGTGCCACGATTATCCACCTCGTCTTGTCACACTGAGTCAGGGGTGTCGCATCAAATTCGGGGCCCTGGGTACAAGTAGTTCGGGGGTAGGGGGTCCCCTATGATTATTTTAGGGGGTCACGGCCTGAAAAGGTTGGGAACCCTTGACTTAGAATATGGTCCATATCCAACAGTGTGTGTCACCTTCAGCTCTGCAATCTGAACCTTGTTCAAAACTAGTGCTCAAACTACTATATTTTGGTCACTGCCATGTGGAAACCTCTACAGGCCAAGTCCAAAACTGTTGCTTTTCAGGGGGGGGGAATAACCTCTGCTCAACGAATCCAATGTAGTTAATACTTAGTCTCTCGAGGACAGACTTCTATGCTCTGCAAGTGAAAAGGACCAAACCTTTTCTTTGACGATGGCTAGCCAGATTGAGTTTAGTGTGAAAAACCTGCAGCAGTTGTGTCACGCTAAGCTGTTACCCTTGTCTGTCACACTGTGTTACTCCAAGCTGTAACTCTTGCCTGTCACACCCACACATTGTGCTCTTTTACACCTCCTACAGGCGCTTGCTGTAACTGGACCTGTAATCAGTGTTAAGCCTGTTCAGTTGTGGTAGATCAGCTCAATATAGGCTCTATGCATATACGCCATTTTGTTCTACTTCCGGGTGTCTTTCGACTTCCTTCACAGGTGTTACCGATGATACTAATGAAGGGTCTGTTCCATTCTGGTCAAACAGAGTCAGGGTGCTGATATTGTGCATGTTGGACTCACTGGAAACACTCTGCTACACCAGTGGGTCTCAAAGTGTTCTTGAGTGGGTTCCAAATGTCCCCATACAGGTGTGTAACTCTGGGAGTGTACAAATGGAAGCAAGTGGACCCACAAGGGTCCATTTGATTCCATTTGTTGATTCCATTTTTACAGAGTTATGGGGGTCATTGAAATTAAAGAACCACTGTGCAATAAATCAAACAGAGCCTTAATTAGTATCATCAGTAACACCTGTGAAGGAAGTCGAAAGACACCCGGAAGTAGAACAAAATGGCGTATATGTGTGGCGGAGAGAGTCACAGCCCCAGCCTGAAGCCTCAAAAGTCTAGTATCTGCTCTCGTTCCATAGGGATGTCCCTTTGGAGTGATGGTTAAGATATTGGACTTTCACGCGGGAGACCCGGGTTCGAAGCCGGGTAGGGAGGCTCGGATCACCTCCGTTACATTGGTGCCGTGACCCGGATTCGGGCTTCCCCGTAGGAGGAGGTCAAAGGGGGGGTGAGTGTGGCGGAGAGAGTCGCAGCCCCAGCCTGAAGCCTCAAAAGTCTAGTATCTGCTCTCATTCCATAGGGATGTCCCTTTGGAGAGATGGTTAACTCATTGACTGCCAAGGCACGAGTTTCACGAGTTATTGCAGTACTCCCAGGCTGCCACAGCCCGAGTTTCCCGAGTTGGAAGCCATTTTGAAAAAAAAAAAAAAAGATTTTTTTTTTTTTCAAAAAAATTTTTTATAAAAAATTTTCTAAAAATGCCTCAAATGTATTAGGCATGATCACAATTGTGAAATTGCATGTTTAGCCCCATAACAAACACATCTTTCAAAATGTCAAAAATGGCTGTTTTGTCTGACTTTGAAGGCTTGTAACTCATGAAGGCCTGAACGGATTTCCAAGCGTATTTTTTTGTTTGAAAGCTTTTAAAAAGTACTACACATATAATGCATATATGGTGCATGGGCGTGCACGATCCGTGCACAAAAGATTGATCCGTGCACTCGAAATTTAGGAAGGTGGCAGTGTTTGTTTTGTCTGACTTTGAAGGCTTGTAACTCATGAAGGCCTGAACGGATTTCCAAGCGGATTTTTTTGTTTGAAAGCTGTTAAAAAGTACTACACATATGATGCATATATGGTGCATGGGCGTGCACGATCCGTGCACTAAGAATTGATCCGTGCACTAGAAATCTAGGATAGTGGCAGTCTGGTACTTGGGGGCCATCTTGAAATGGCATTCAAGATATTGGACTTTCACGCGGGAGACCCGGGTTCGAAACCGGGTGGGGAAGTTCGGATCACCTCCGTTACATATGCATAGAGCCTATTGATGTCCAGCACACCTGAAACTCTGATCAGTTTGGCTGAGTGTCTCAAAGTGTACAGAATCTCCTCTGCCCTTTTCCTCCTCATGTGTGCTTTGAAGAGCCTTTGCTTGTAAGTTTACATGCAATTATGCTCACCTGCACGCAATATTTATCGTCAATTAATGTCCGCCCCCACCATGTCTCATATGCATATATATGTAGACGTGTTTCTTTTTTGCAATTTTTTTTAATCTTTAGGTAAGTCTAAATTGTCAAATTAGACCCTCTGCGGTCGCTACTCAACCTTAGGGAGTGTTACTTGTACTTAGTTAGTCAAAAGCTATAGGGTTCAAGTGGTTAATTGTGGTCCATGTTGCCGTGAAGGGGTTAACAATGTGACTCACAACCCACACTGTTCTGGGATCAGCAGGTGGTGTATTGAACCTCATTAGCCTAGGCTGTCTCTAATTAGCATGACATCATCATCAACTGACCGGAGCACCGGTGCAAGCGCTCCCCTTCTGATCAACCGTATCGATCACTAACACACGTCACACGTCACACACACACACACACACACACACACACACACACACACACACACACTCTCTCTGATGTGTGTGTTCTACTTGCACGTCCGTGTGAGGTCAGGGAGACAGGCGCACAAGCACGTGCGCGCATAAACGGACATGCAAACGCTCACAAACGTGCAGATATGCATCGGTCCACATACAAGCACAAGCACCTGCATGCGCGCGTGCGTACACACACACACACACACACACACACACACACACACACACACACACACACACACACACACACACACACACACACACACACACACACACACACACACACACACACACACACACACACTCCTGTTTGTATGACATTAGTGGAACAGCAGTTGTGGGCTGGATTTGGCTCCTGTATCGACCAGGGAATCGAACCCGTTACGCCCTGCTGGGAGGTACACAACCAAAACCAGCTGCAACAGGTAACGCGCGCTGTTAATCAGGGTCACATGGCAGTAATGGGGTACCTTTCAATAAACCCCTGATTGGGTCGTGCAGTGAGCCAATCACGTTCCAAATGAGCTAACCCAGCAACCCAGAGACAGCCAATCAGCTCCTAGCCCTCTGAAAACCAGAGCTATTGAGAGAGAGAGGTTACGACACTCCTTTGTGGACCAATAATATTCAAATCATGTTCTATCATCTTATGGCTTTCTCAGACCTTTTTAAGCCATAACTCTGAGAGAGCACAATTGGAACTAAAGATGGGATTTATGGTTATTTTAAGTGAGCCGGATCTCTGGGATCCGTTCCTTTCAAAGAGCCGTTCAAAAGACTCATTTTAGTTACTTGTCACTTTGTAGATTTTGATTAGAATTATAAATCATTTCAACCCTATATACACATATCGGCCATAGGCCTATATACATTTATGCCATTTGATAATAGCAGATCTACAAGCTCACAATGCGTCGCAACACTACACATTGTGAGCTTGTAGATCTGCTATTTTCAAATGACTTTTTTACATTTTATTCATTGGAAAACCTGTGAAATGGGACATTCTGCATAATGAGTACTTTCTACTATTGGTACTTTAAGTGCATTTTGATACAAAATACTTTTGTACTTTTACTCAAGTGCAATTTAATTTCAAACTTCTACTTGTGGCAGAGTATTTCTACATTGCAGTATTGATACTTTTACATACTGCAAGTAAAAATGTTTGTACTTTTTCCCACAACTGTTGATTTAGAAAGGAACAGCTCCCCACTGCGAACCGGATCCCATCGTTCATTTCAAAGAACATCCCAACTCTAATTGGAACCAAATAGGGTCCATTTGGTTCCATAGACGAGGAACTGCTGGAGTGTATCAACCATGAGCATACATGTCTGGCAAGCTATATTGGGCCAGGGCCCAACTTTTTGAGGCGTCCTTTGGACAAGTACATTTCCCATTCACTTGTCCAGGCACAAAAGTCACTTGTCCGGATAACGTGTCATGCCCTGCCTGAGCAGTGTACAATGTCAGGTAGTACACCTGTCTGGGGCTCAAGCCTGAGCTCACTAGTCACCGAGACCGCTACAACAATGGGACGATCACCCTCAAGTTTACAAGAGAGACAGTGTTAAACTAGTCTATGAAATGAACATTTCTGTGGTGTTAAGGCCTTGTATGTTGTCCATGGTTCTTTTAAACTGTTTTTAACTTTAGATACATTTATTATTGTTATTTATGTATTGTTTTTAATTATGTGTATTATGGAGCACCCCCAACACAAGTTTTTTACAGTGCATGTACTTAAACATCTTGAATCTTGTTGAAAGTGCTCAAAACAGTGTTAAATAAGACTTTCACCGAGACAAAACAAGGAGTAGACGCTGTAAACACCACAATTTAGCAATAATGAAATAAAATAAATTGAATAAAGACAAGACAAAAAAAGAAACGAAACAACCTATTAGAATGGGGGGAAAAAGAAAGATGATCACCCTCTCAACAGTCATTCATCAACCGTCTTATACCCTCTGTGGAGAAACTCCCAGAATGCCTTTTGCCCCGAGGAAACAACAAATAGCCGCCTGGACGAGGATGCTGCGAGGTGTCAGGGAGCTGAACCTGTCAGCGGTGATCGCCTGCATCCACTTCAAAAGAGCTTGTGTTCACCACAAACTGACGGGAACTCACGAGACGTTCTCCGGGCCTACATGGCGTTCTCAAGAGCAGTGCTTCTCAACCTGTGGGCCGGGGTCCCCACATTATTTGGGTCGGGTCCCCAGATGATTAACTTAATGTGCAACATTGTTTTCTCACTCAACAGTAAATAAACCAACATAAAGTTTAACAACACTAGTACATCGTCGTTGTTGGGTGGAAATCTCGTATCTCCAAATTTGTACGTTCTTTCGCAAATCATACAAGGCCGTCGCACAAAAGTAGTTAGGGTAGTTTAAATCATTTTTAAAATGATAAATTCAAAACGAACGGTTTTGGACATACAAGATTTTCACCTGACAACGACGAAAACTGTCGCTGGAGTAGCGGGAACGCCACTGTTGCCCCCTGCAATGTTGTGGCCCTCGGCTTGGTACCCTAGACATGATTCGGCCCTTGGGGAAAACTAATTGAGGAACCCTGGTATAGAGGGTATCTGCACATTTCTAAACTGACAATTTAAGGGACCCATAAACATTTTTTGTCCGCGACCCACAAATGGGTCCCGACCCACTGTTTGGGAACCAGTGTTCTAGATCAGGGGTTCCCAAACTGTTTTGTCTCAGGGCACCCCATAAATATTTTTTTAATCCGAGGCACCCCTACATTATAATTTTCACTCCCAGCACCTTACATTTATAGCATATCGTCGTTGTCGGGTGGAAACCTTGTATGTCCAAAACCGTTCGTTTTGTATTTATCATCTCTAAAATGTACTAAACTAGTGAAAACAGCAGATCTACAAGCACACAACGTGCTTGTAGATCGGCTGTTTTCACTAGTTCTTGTATGCTGAAGCAGGGCTTTGCTTTACCAAAAGACGTACACATTTGAAACTTGGAGATACAAGGTTTCTGCCCGACAGTGACGATATTTTAGCGATTATGTTGCGAGGAAAACGTTGAGATAATAGCCATTTTGGTTAGAACTGAGTCAACTGACTGAAAATAACTTTGTACTTCAAGTTTAAAATGATTCTAAATATTGAATAGAGTCCAAATAAATTCCATATGTCATCAAATGATCTCGCGGCACCCCTGGAGTGCCGCCACGGCACCCCCTGGGGTGCCCCGGCCGTCACCCACTTTGAAAACCCCTGTTCTAGAGGGTGACACCCTGGTCCCTGGCTTTCCTGTGGGGATTGGACCAAAGCCCAATCAGTGGCAGGGAGGAGATACTGGGGTTCACGCTAGGGCTGTCACGATATGACATTTTACATGACGATTAATTGTCACTCAAATAATTGTGATTAACGATTTAATTGTGTTTTTGTCGTTGATAATTACATTTCTGTTTGGCTTTTAGGCTTTGAAGTTGCACATGGCAGATATGACAAAGAACCTAAATATACAAAGAAATTATGGACATATTTGACAACTTTCTACTTAAAAAATAACATTGATGGTGGAAATAGCCGATCTACAAGAGCTTGTAGATCTGCTATTTCCACAAGTTTTTACTTTGAAAAAAATATATATGAAACATTTTCAACATTCACGATTGTGACGATTATGTAAAATAATTGCGATTAGACGATTATGTAATAATTGTGACAACCCTAGTTCACGCCGGCCCCGAGGAAGAGTCATTATTATTATTCCACTGCACAAAGACAGACATGACAGGATAAGGGGAGCGAGAGAGACAGACAGCTTCATACATGTATTTGACTTGACTTGAGGAGAGCCCATTTCACGCGACACAAGTCATGGAGGTCAACAGCTTACAGCTACTGTACTGTACAACCCTTCGCAAAGGGTGTGAACTGAAGCCACAGAAACACACACACACACACACACACACACACACACACACACACACACACACACACACACACACACACACACACACACACACACACACACACACACACACACACACACACACACACACACACACACACACACACACACATTGTCAGAGTAGTATTGGTGGGCTGTGCTGACGCTGACTTTGACCACAGAGACTTTCTGACGTCAGCTGTGGTTTTCCCCTCCGAGAACAAGCCCTCGTGGCCCGCCGCGCACACACACACACGCACACACACACGCGCACGCGCACGCTCACGCACACGCACACACACACACACACACACACACACAGCCCTGCAACCCTCTGATAGACTACTATCCCCAACTGTCACACAACGGTCTCCCAAATGTCGCCCCGATGTAAGAGTCAAGAGGACCCTCAGGAGTCAGGACCCCTGAAAAGCCACGCAACACAGCATTCCTCTACTGTATGGGTCTTCAACAGGGGGTCCGGGACCCCTAGGTGGTCCTCAAAAGTTACTAGGGGGGGGGGGGGGGCTTTGGGTCCCACCAGAATCTCCCTGCTCTGGAGGGACATTTACTGAAAATAGCAGATCTCCAAGCTCACAACGCATTGCAGCTGCGATGCGGTGTGAGCTTGTAAAATGTCTATTTTCGGTTTCGGCACAGAGATTTGTGCAGAGGGGACAAAAGAGTACTGAGCCAAAGGTCTCAAGTTGTGTCTGAAAATTCACATTAACACCAATCCAACACTGATGACAGTGCTGTCACGCAGCCATCTATGACATCTAGGGAAAAGTTTAAACACAATTTTATACAATATGTAGTGGGGGTCCCTGCTTCATCTCTCTCAGCTAAGGGGTCCTTGGCCTGAAAATCATTGAAGACCCTTGCTCTTTATATGTATACTGTTCCATCAACCGATATACAGTGCAAGCACAAACTGGTGTCACATAATGTAACTGTCATGAGGCTAACTGTCATGACAAGCATATCTACACAAGCTATGATACAATACAGTACATCAGTGGTTCTCAACCTGTGGGTCGGGACCCCCAGGGGGGGGGTCCCCAAAATTATTTTGGGGGGTCCCCAGATGATTAACTATATGTGCAACATTGTTTTCCCACTCAACAGTAAACAAACCAACATAACGTTTAAGTGTATAGAGGGTTTATGCACATTTCTAACGTGACAATTTAAGGACAATTTAAGGATAAGGGCCAAATTGTCAAATATTAAAGGCATAAATTGTGAAAATAGCAGATCTACATGCTCGTGTTGCGAGGCGTTGATCTGCTATTTTCAAAACAGAACCATGTTAAACAAAAATGTAATGTCTCAACTCTTAGTGTTTGTCAGGGTGGGGGGGTGGGGGGTTCCCCAGTTAAAATATGATTATTTTGGGTGTCGCGGCCTGAAAAGGTTGAGAACCACGGATGTAGCTAACTGTCATGAAGAGAAGAGAAGAGAAGAGAAGAGAAGAGAAGAGAAGAGAAGAGAAGAGAAGAGAAGAGATCAAATGCAGTGTGCGTTAAACATTCAGTTTGACGTCAACACATTTTAATGTAACTCTCAGTGTGTTTAGGGGTTTCCAGACGTCTCTCTGGCATCTCATCTCATCTGATCCGACTGCCGCTCGCTGACCTCAGACGTGTCTGGGCGTGTTTCTGCGTGCCATTTTGTTTATCTGTTTGTGCACTTTCCGTGCGTTCGCTCCTACTAAAAAGCAGACCATAAATCTGGGTCTCTGCTGGTCTGGCGCTGCGTGGTGACACTTTAAAAAGCCCACAGTTCACTCCCACAGCCGTCCACCAAAGCGACAGAGTTGTCAGAGTGGAACCACTTTTACTCAAGCTCTGCACTTAATGAGTATTAGCCTTATTCACGGCCCGCCCACTCAGCATCCCCCGGGTGCTGAAGTCACATCTTGAAGGGGAAAATCCTACTATAGCCTATAGAGTTAACACAGAAATCGCTAATTTAATGCAATTTCCGAATAGTAAAGTATAAAATACGGCTAGCATGATCAAGAACACAAGATAGTAAAAGGCACAAAGCATTATAATTTACTTTACCGTTCGAAATAATGATTTGTTGGCTTTAAGTCCAGCTATTTCTGTTATAGTTTCCCCTTCTAAAAGGATGTCAGCACCCGGGGGATGCTGAGAAATTTGCTGAGTGGGCGGGCCGTGAATAAGGCTTATTTCCATTTCAAATGCTTTAAAATGCATTACATATCTCACAGGATTTTTTTTTTTTTCGTTTTTCGTTTTTTTTTTATACTCCACTACTACAATTATTTGACAACTTTAGTTACTACTTTGCATATTTAGATTAATAATACAAAACATGCATTACTAACAATTTATGAAGTATAATTATGTGTTAAGCAATCCAATAATATTATACGGTGAAATGGACCACTCGTGCATATTGCATAAAGAGCACTTTTTCATGTGCAACTGTGTTTTGCAAATACCATTGTAATCTTTTTGTCCAGAACCTTTACTTATAACAGAGTATTTTGTCACTGTCAGGGAGAAACCTACACTATACATATTTCAACTTTATATGTTTTTTCGTAAATTAAGGCTAAAGTAATAATTACATCGGACCCATTGAAAAACAAGTTTTTTTTTTCCATTGTTGGAAACAAAGGTACAAGGTTTCCACCCGACAATGACGATTTCTACATCATATAAAACCAGAGCTCTTCTTCCACCTCTGGATGAAAGGCAGATTTGGATGATTATACAGCTACAGCTGGAGTTTCCTCTAGGTCACTGTGTCATTAGACTCACATTTACCTCAGTAAAAGTTAACGATACTGTCTGCAATATAGGAACAACTCGGCTAGGAGTAAATACTCAGTGGTATTATCATTACCCTGTCAGAATACCCTGTCAGGTGTCAAAATGCACTTACAATACCAAATTAAAGGTACTCATGAATCATGATTAAGAAAGGCCCATGTACTGTACAATTTTTTTTTTTTATATATAATTATTTTAACTTTTTGTCAAACTTGAAAATAGCCAATACACAAGCTCACGACGTGATGCGATGAGACACGTTGGGAACTTGTAGATCCGACATATCCGAAGGATAAAACAGGCCTTAATTGGTTAACTTACGTTTCGCAATAACACATCTTCAAAGCAACTAAAGTTGTCAAATAATGAAGAAGTACACTGGAGATGAAGTGGGAGTAGAACTAATAAAGTATCGAAAAACGATAACACTCAAAGTGCCTCAAAATGTGTACTTCTTCGGCCTCAGTAACTGCACTGGAGTTACTTTTCCAGTGCCGCCGTGTTATTAGAGACATGTGGTGGACTCATCAGAGCTCATACAGTAAGTACATGGACATGTGACTCAGCCTCCTATTAGGGGCGTTTTGGCTTTGAAGCTGCAGCTTTATAGGCCCGGCCTGACATTATAAGCCATTGGGAGCGGGAACGCAATATGTGTCACGTTTCAAACTTTGGCTATTCAAAAATAGCAGATCTACAAGGTCATAGCGCGGCACCGAGTGCCGCGCTATGACCTTGTCGATCTGCTATTTTTTGAGAAACCGTGAAAATAGGTTGCAAATCTTTGAATATATATTCTTTTAAAGCGAACATTTTTTACTCAAAATCTTTGCTTCTGGGGGCGTCCCTGGAACGACATATTTTGAGATGGAAGGGTCTGCTATAGGGGACTATAGGGGTCCATGACATTAAAAACTGTGAGCATCACATATAAAGAAACGTATGTTTTTTTTTTCTCTCCAGAAAACCATTAGACCCATAGATAGATAGAAGACATTTTTAGGTATTTTTCAGTTCTTAATAGGATAAATGAGGCTTTGATGTGCGGTGAGTGCATCGGGACGCGCGTCACGCCGCAGCGCGGAAGAGCAGCTCCACTCAGTCAAGACCACCTTCCTCCCTCCGTCCACCGGCTGCTTTGAGCAGCACGGAGACGGAAGAATTTAATCTCTCATCATCCCCTGACAGCCACCGGTGGGGGCCACGAGGGTAATGGAAGTGGGGGTGCCCCCCCCAATTAATCGTCGAAAACGCTGAGATTGTATTGATAATATTGATAATATCGTCGTTGTCGGGTGAAAAACTTGTATGTCCAAAACCGTTCGTTTTGCATTTGCCATTTTAAAAATGATTTAAACTAGTGAAAACAGCCGATCTACAAGCACACAACGCCTCGCGGTGCGAGGCGTTGTGTGCTTGTAGATCTGCTGTTTTCACTACTCTTGTGCGATGGCCTTGCATGATGAAGCAGGGCTTTACTTTGCGAAAGAACATACAAATTTGAAACTTGGAGATACGAGGTTTCCACCCGACAACGACAATATACTAGTAAGACGCCCTAAGGGGCGAGGTCGTGCACATGGGAGCGTGCACGCATCTTCCTGGGTGACAGCAGACTGCTGGGTATGGGATCAACTTTGACCAAAGAAATGCACAGACCTGGTTGGTTGTTTTTAAGTTGGACAAAATGCGGCCATTATTTTTCACCAAATATGGAGATGACCGACGTCAGACATCTATGATGATAGACCACACGAGACTGACACAATATGTCCATATATGGGCATTCCCAGAATATTGATGGCATCAGAGATCTCCATATATGAGCATAAAAGGGACAAGGGATCTGATGTCATCAATACATCAGATCACACCTCAGCGTGACACATGTGAGTGAGTGAGTGAGTGAGTGAGTGAGTGAGTGAGTGAGTGAGTGAGAGAGTGAGAGTCTTCTTCTTTCGTGGATCATCGTCTTTGATGATTGGTTGACGACATTTAATTTCACAAGATTCCTTGTACTTAGGGGAGGCCGTTATAGAGAGAGTGAGAGAGAGTGAGTGAGAGAGTGAGTGAGTGAGTGAGCGAGCGAGGGAATGAGTGAACGAGCGAGTAAGAGCGAGTGAGTGATTGAGTGAGAGTGCGAGAGTGAGTGATAGAGCAAGAGTGTGAGTGAAAACAGTCAGTATACCGTAAATGTGACAACACATAAAGAATATGACTGTGACCGCAGGTAGCAAGTTTACTATGAGAACGGTCACAGCTTGACCGTATGTATACGTGTAACGCTTGACACGGTGGTTCCCCTGACACATCACTGTGACATCACAGGTTACATCGCAGTGATGTCAGATACTCAGAGCATGGCCAAGACAGATGGGGCGAGGTCGCTTTTTGCCCTTAGGCGTCTTACTGGTTGGTAGTAATGTTGTGAGCTGCTGTCAGAATGTCGCCCCACACACACACACACACACACACACACACACACACACACACACACACACACACACACACACACACACACACACACACACACACACACACACACACACACACACACACACACACACACACACACACACACACACAATTATCTAGGAGATAAAACAGACCAGGGTTTGTAATCTATAAAGTGCAAGGGAATCTACAACGACAAACAGAGCCAGGGATGTGATCAGCTCAGGAAAGGCTCCTCAAACGAGGTGTGAATTCCTATAATCTCGGTTTCTCCGTCAATTCCTGGAAAACAAACAATGGACAATTCCCACCAGCGAGGGTCGGCTCGGCATCCATTCCTTGAAAGTCATGTTTAGATTAGGTCAGGGAACCCCCACAGAACTCTGGGAGTATGAGAGCGTGCAAACACATGTGAACTCTCAGAGTTACAGTTTACAGTTTAGGCATTTAGCAGACGCTTTTAATCCAAAGCGAGTTACAGATTAGGGATGGGACGATATTTGCGATTTGCGATATTATTGCAATAATCAAAATCCATTATCCTGGGGTGGAACATTTGCCGAAAAATAGCATGCGTTGTGAGCTTGAAGATCGGCTATTTTTTGGCAAAGACATTTGATAGAGAGTGAAAAAAGTCTGTATCAAGTATGTATATTATAAGTACATTTTACCAATTATAGAGGGTTAAGTGGTAAAAGGTGAATTGATCCCAGTGCATGACTGAGGACGATATCACAATATATTAAATCTCCACGATACGATTATCGTGAGTGTTATTTATCATGATAAACGATAATATCGCTTATCGTCCCCTCCCTATTACAGATCCCTTTGGTTCTTAACTAAAAACAATTTTGCTGGGGACTAGCGATGGAGCTCGAAACACACGCCTGTTACATAGTCGTATTGAGTACCTGGTATCAATAAGCTTTGGGCTTATATTATTAAGCCTGTTATCGAGCATATAGTGTCCCATGACATCATGTTTAAACAATCAAGACAAGAGGCGATCAAGAAATCATTACAGTACTATTCCTAATATGAAGCCATTTAACACTTATTGCACATTAATGAATGGTTGTTTTAATGATAGGCAACATATTTTTTACTTTGGTTAATTGTCATCTTCATAGATGGTGGTCAGACACAAACTCACAGTCACAACAACTGGACAATAATAAATGATACCATTTATGTTCAGAATTGCTCAATAGTGGGCTTGATAAAAACCCGGCTCAATAAGCAGGATCGATAAGGTGCTCATTATCAATAGAAATGAACGAGCTCCATCCCTACTGGGGACCCCCTGGAACCCCCTCAAGGACCCCTGGGGGTCCCCACTTAGAGAGGCATTGCAGTACCATCTCTTGCTCGGCAGATTTGAAAACGAGAGTGCAGGTCTATAATAAATCAGTGGATCTCAAAGTGGGTCCCCGGGGACCCCCAGGGTCCTTGACAACGGGGTTCCCCGTGCAAAAATGAGGAACAGTTTCAACCACTTAAGCACTATTTCAAAAAGACGCGACAATAGTTGTTGTCATTTGTTGTTGCCACTTTGAAATCGGTTTACCTATGACTTGCAAACAATAGGTTGGCAACAGGATGAAAGCGGTTCATTTCACTACAATTATTAAGCGAAAAGGTATGAAGAGAATGCCCTACTTCACGCAAATAACTAACCCTATCTCTAACCCTTACCCTAAACGTAACCTCTATGGAAGTGTCGCCACTCCGACAATAAGAAGTCAATTTCGGAGTGGCGACATGTCGGAATGGAGAGCGACACCCCGCATATTAGTGAAAATAGCAGATCTACAAACACGCAACGCCTCGCGATGCGAGGCGTTGTGTGCTTGTAGATCAGCTATTTTCATAGTTTGAAATCTTTTCGTAAAATAACAATAAAAAAGGAACAGTGTGGGACAGTAAAACGAGATGTTTCGTGTTTTTTTTTATTACCGCCTGCGTTTTTGCACGATGTCGATGGGCCTGTTGACGGCACAGGGCGAGCCTCCTCCTCCTCCTCCTCCGCCGCCGGCGGTATTCCCGTTACGGAACCTGAAGGCGCGCTCCTGCAGCGACGGAGGCAGGAACATGCAGTTCGTCGGCAGACTCATCCTTATGTCCTCCCCAACCCCCCCCCCAGTCCACCTTCCTCTGTGGAGCTCAGCCCGGGGAGGCCCACCGGGCCCCGGCCGCCCGCCGGCCAGACACACCGGAGCACTGCAGCGTTGGCCCGGGGGCCGGTCAGCTCCGTCTACCTCACCAGCAGTCGCTTTGGCAAGTAGCCGAGCATGATGATGATGTAGACCTTCCTGGTCTGACGCCGAGAGAAACTTTAGTTCACCTTGTGTTTTAGCCACAGCAGTTCTCTTGTCCTTCTTAAGGAAACTAAAAGAAAAAAAAAGTGGGAAAAAAAAAAACAAGAAAAGAAAAGGTCAGGGAGTGCTCTCGGACGTCCGAAAAGAACGCGTGACGAAGGTGCTCGTGGGTCAAGGGATACCCGAAAGTTCAGACAAAAAAGGAGAGAAAAGATCCGAGGCACTCTTCTTGGGCAAAAAAGTTCAAAAAGCTATTTCATCATAGACATCTTTAAAAAAAACAATGCTTCTTGTCAAACGTATAGAGGCACAACAGCAGCCTTCTTCAGGGACCTGACTTCTTTTCTTTCTTCTTCAACTCTTCCCCCGTCCTGTTCTCTGACAGCTAATAGCGCGCGTCCTCTCCTCTCGGCGCATGTGTCTCCTCGCAGCCCCAGCCCGGTCCCGTCGTTGTTAGGACAAACACAAGAGGGAGGAAGGGACCACGCACGCGTTCAGAGTGACAGGATTCTTGGGAAAATTAGCGGGGCGAGGAGGAGTGAGGAGGAGGAGGGGCGCGCCGGCGGCGGAAAAAAAGAGAAATCCTCCTCAGGAAGTTTTGCCCCGCATTCCTCCTGCTTCTCTCCGAAAGAAGGACAGAAACAAATGTGCTCCTCGCTGGTGGAGAAGTCATTTCCTAACTCCCTCTCATGTGGTCTGTCTGGGCCTCCGAGAGGAGTGTTTGCCGCACTCGGACTGAGCGTTCCTACGGAGTGGAAAAGGCTCTCCGCGCCGCCCGAGCCTCACAACAACAACACGCTTAATACATGAATGGAACACAGTCTGCTCTGCTCCCATTCAGGTTCAAGTGTTGGTGGTCGTGTGACATGTGGGCTCTTACGTCTAAACGCGCCCCTCTCTCTCTCTGTGTGTGTGTGTGTGTGTGTGTGTGTGTGTGTGTGTGTGTGTGTGTGTGTGTGTGTGTGTGTGTGTGTGTGTGTGTGCGCGCACTCCACTCGCTTCTTCCTAGGCAAGACTCCCCCTGACAGTTGAACACATGTGGCAACAGTTCCATGAAAAAGACATCATACTGTGTGTGTGTGTGTGTGTGTGTGTGTGTGTGTGTGTGTGTGTGTGTGTGTGTGTGTGTGTGTGTGTGGTGAGGTCAGCGTTGTGAAAACAGGGCAGTCTTTGAGGCAGCGTGGCTTTTGACTCTCTAGAGTTTAACCCTTAGTGGGCTCAGGAAACACACGCACGCACGCAACACACACACACACACACACACACACACACACACACACACACACACACACACACACACACACACACACACACACACACACACACACACACACACACACACACACACACACACACACACACACACACACACACACACACATGCTGCATTCACACAAACGTACACACATGCACCACAAGAGCACAACTGCATATAGTGGAAATGACTGCATGTTAAAGGAGTAGTTCACCGCCAAAATTACTTTTCTTCTTCTATTGATCTATTGATTACTCTATTGGTCCCCATCCGGAACACATTGGGGGGAAATTTACTATAATTGGTCGAAAGTTACAATGAAAAGGTCCACCGGCTGTCAGTCTGCCCGTCACATCACACTTTTGCCCTACTCATATCTCCGCCACCATTGCCCCTATCCATGCCAAACTTTGCACACACACTCCTTGGCTGGCAAATCACAACCTCCACCCCTGATTTCTCACATGCCCCTCTTCTAGTGCCACCATCAGGCCGATTTTTGCTGAACACATTTTTAGACACTGCTCCTACAGATTTTGGCCTACAATCACGCAAAGCGGTACACAGTATGTGTAGAGTCATGTCATCTGTCCCATTTCCCATATTCCCTCCTGATTGCCTTTTAAAGTTTGTGCATGTGACATGACGGTCACTTATCTCCCGATTAGGTAGTCTTACTGGTACATTTGTTGTGACAAATACAAATAAAAATAGTCCCCATGGCATGAGTAATCAATAGGGAAATGTACTACTTTTATGCTCTAAATGAACCACATAAATTGAACAAAAGAATTATGTAATAATGTTGTGGTTGTAATTAATCACACCTGCTAATGTGTGTCTCATTGAAACAAGTTCAGTGTTGCTGTCAATGCTGCACCGTCCAGTACAGAGAATGTTCAACTTTCAAATGGATGTGATACTGATAACCGATATGTGACCGATATATGTATGCATAATGAAAACAGGCCTTTTTCTGGGAGGATTGTGCAAAGATTTTAACCCAATATGATTATGCAAAGGTACAGTGACAATAGTACTACAGACAGGTGCTTTCTTAAACCAGTGGTTCTCAAAGTGGATTCCAGGGACTCTGACTCCCATACATGTCTGTAACTCTGACAGTGTACACTGTCAGAGTTAAGGGGAGACCTTGAAATTTGAAAGTTTGAGAAACACTGTCTTAAACCAATGTCTTTATTAAAGACTTAACTTTATTGTTTACTCGTCAGTCAAGGTGTCTGAGAAAAAGAGAGTGACACAGAGACATGTATAGTATGACCAACTGCCTGTCTGAGACGTGTGGTATAATGACTGTGAGGACAAGCCAGGCTTGTTACAAGCCTTCAACACACATGTCGTGCTGATATTTGAAGAATTATTACTATTTTTCTATCGGGGAGACATTTCACCGATACGATATGATCCAATATGACCAAATAAGGGCATATCGGTGCCCGATATAGTCGGACACTAACTCTAACCATTCTTTTAAACTTCAAAATTAGCAGTTCATATACAAGCTCATAGCAAGCTTGTAGATACATCGTAGAAAATCATGCAAAAAATTATATATATATTTAAAACGTATGTTTCTAAGTCAGTGGTTCTCAAACCTTTTCATGTCAAGGACCCCTAGAATCATATGTATTTTTTTCAGATCTACAAGCTCACGGCAGGGCACTCCGTGCCGTGCTGTGCTTGCACGTTATGCAATTTTTCAATAGTGACCAATGTGTAAAAGAAGTGTTTAAAGTGGTGGAAACGCTCCAGGTCTTAATGGGTTAATGCAGTATGTACACCTGCATCAACACCTGTCCTTCACCTGTCTCTACCCTCACCCTGTGACGAATGGCTTGTCACAATGTTACACCACACACACACACACACACACACACACACACACACACACACACACACACACACACACACACACACACACACACACACACACACACACACACACACACAGATTGGTGGAGTCAATGGACTCTGATGAGCTCATGAACTTGGAAGGGCTGCTGTTGAAATCACCGGGTAAATATTTGTCTGATGGGGCTGAGGGCGTGCGGGACAGCACGACATGTTGGCACACGAACACACGCCAACATACGTGAGAATACACGCCCCGACACATTTCATGACAACCGTCATGACGTGGGCTTCTCGCTACCCAAAGTCCCACCAAGTGGAGTTAACATTGTAACCATATTGACTCAAGTTAACTGTACTTAATTACAGTATATCCATGTTTTTTTTGCCTCACTACATAGGGGCAAATATTGAACTTTTACTCAAGTGTAGGCCCGTCACAATTATTACATAATCGTCTAATCACAATTATTTTACACAATCGCAATTATTTTGGCATAATCGTCATAATCGTGTTCATATATTTTATTTTGTCTTTTTCATTTATTTTTTTTTAAATAGCAGATCTACAAGCTCACAACGAGTCGCGGCCTGTTGTGAGCTTGTAGATCGGCTATTTCCACTATCAATGTTCTTTTTTAAGTATAATGTCAAATATGTCTTTGCATATTTAGTTTTAGTGTCATATGTGCCATGTGCAACTTCAAAGCCTAAAAGCCAAACAGAAATGTAATTGTCAACCACAAAAACACAATTAAATCATTAATCGCGTGAGTGACAATTAATCGTCATGTAAAATGTCATAATCGTGACAGCCCTACTCAAGTACAATTATTTGAAAACCCTTGTGCAGTGGTTCTCAAACTCTCAAACTGTAAACAACTTTTTCATCCAAGGCACGCCTGAATTACTTACTTTAACCCATTTAGAACGGGTACACATTTTGTGTATCATTATTTTATGCTTTAACTATTGAAAAATAGCAGATATACAAGCTCACAGCGCGGCACCGAGTGCCGCGCTGCGAGCTTGTAGATCTGCTATTTTTGAAAAGTCGTGAACATTTGAATTTTCTATAAGTGTCTTTTGAATCCTTCTAATTCTAGGCCTAAATGGGTTTATATGACCTGTCATTCATGTCATATTACGGTAGGTAAACAATAAACATGTAAATCTTTCCCCCTAAGATACAGCATGTGTCACGAGGAAAATTTGAGAATAGTCGTTTCCATTACCACAGATTGGAAATAACTTCATACACTACTTGACATTTAACTATGTGAACCCCAGCAATCCCTCTTCTGGGGGGGGACATTCACCACAAATAGCAGATCTACAGCAGAAAGCTCCATGCCAGCGCACGCAAACGCACACTCGCTTTTTTGTGGTCCACTAGATTCAGTGAATGTTTCCTTCTTGCACTGATTATCTCAGTGATTATTCACTCGAAGCCTTTTTTGATAGAGAGAGAGAGAGAGAGAGAGAGAGAGAGAGAGAGAGAGAGAGAGAGAGAGAGAGAGAGAGAGAGAGCGAGCCAGCGAGCACTGGGCGACTGAGAATTTACGCTCCCTGAGATGATAACATATCAGTCTGTCATCTTCCAGTGGCACACACATACGCCCCCTCCGGGTTTAAAATAGAACTGCAATATCAGCGGACATCACAGGAGCTTCTAGACACACAGACACCACATAAACAACAACAATGATAAACAATAAGAATATATTGGACAATTTGTCCATTCCAACATTCATCCAATTTTTCCTTTAGTTATTTTGACATTCATATTAAAGTTTTAGTTTTTCATTAAAATAAAAAGTCAAGTGTCTTTTTCATTTCATAATAACAGTACATTCTACAGGATGATTGATAAGTATTTGGCTGCGGACCCTCATTTATTTTTTATTTTTTTCCCCGCACCCAGGACTTCCATAAGAGAAGATTTATCAATATTTGCAATTTTTCCAGAATGGCACATCTCTGTGAGCTTGGAGATCTGCTATCGTACAATAGCTGGATGATAATAAAACGGGGCTTAAAGGTTGAAAACGTCACTCATTTTGCTGGGGACCCCCTGGAACCCCACCAAGGACCACTGGCGGGTCCCCAGACCCCACTTTGAGAAGCAGAGTCCTGCAGTGTGACAGGTGACACGTTGTGAGGTCTATGAACTCTGGCTGCCTGACCTCTGACCTTTCTGAAAACTGCTGAATAAACTGAACTACGTGAACCCCTCTCACACACACACACACACACACACACACACACACACACACACACACACACACACACACACACACACACACACACACACACACACACACACACACACACACACACACACACTACACACACACACACACACACACGGTAACTGTATGCCAGCTGGCAGGGGCAGCCTTCAGACATGTGAATGACATGCTAATATTAGCGTCTTACAAAGCTGTAGTGTCAAACATATCCTGTGTGTGTGTATGTGTGTAGTGCGTGTGTGTGTGTGTGTGTGTGTGTGTGTGTGTGTGTGTGTGTGTGTGTGTGTGTGTGTGGGCTTGCAAAGCTATCTTTGTGGATGATGTCCCCACAAAGATAGTACAATCCAGGGAAAAAAACATGTGGGGACAAATTAATACGTCCCCACAAGGTCTTTAGGGGTTAGGTTAAGGGTTAGGGTTAGGGTTTAGGGTTAGGGTTAAAATGAATGGAATGTCCCCACAAAGATAGTAGACTATGTGTAATGTCCCCACAAAGTAGAAATTGCAAACCTGTGTGTGTGTGTGTGTGTGTGTGTGTGTGTGTGTGTGTGTGTGTGTGTGTGTGTGGGCTTGCAAAGCTATCTTTGTGGGGACATCATGTCCCCACAAAGATAGTACAATCCAGGGAAAAAAACATGTGGGGACAAATTAATACGTCCCCACAAGGTCTTTAGGGGTTAGGTTAAGGGTTAGGGTTAGGGTTTAGGGTTAGGGTTAAAATGAATGGAATGTCCCCACAAAGATAGTAGACTATGTGTAATGTCCCCACAAAGTAGAAATTGCAAACCTGTGTGTGTGTGTGTGTGTGTGTGTGTGTGTGTGTGTGTGTGTGTGTGTGTGTGTGTGTGTGTGTGTGTGTGTGTGTGTGTGTGTGTGTGCGTGCGTGCGTGCATGTCTTCTAAATCCTAACAGTTTTCTGAAAAGAAAAAAAAAGAAAAAAAGAAAAGAAAAGAAATATCTCGCTAGATCAGTGGTTCTCAAACTTTGTCATTAAGGACCCCCAAAATGATATGTATTTGGCCGTGAACCTCTATCTCAAAATATTTAGTTCCAGGGACCCCCAGAAGCAAAGATTTGAGTTAAAAATGTTCGCTCTGAATTAGGATCTTGCCTTAACTTAGATGCAGAATAGATACACACGTGTAGTGCTATGCCTCAATATGTCCATGTAGCAGACAGAATATTGGCTCCACCTAGTGGAGAGATCTATACAAAAGTGACCAAATGGCCTGACAGTTAGTAGTAAACACAGCATTACTGTACTTACTACCACCAACATATCCTGAGGCTACAATAGAGAGCTGGAGCTGTGCACAGAACTTTGGAAGGCACTGCCACGTGCATAACTTACATTCTTAAATCAAAAACTGTATTTGAAAGAAGACAATTAGCCCATTCATTGCTAGTGGACAGTACCACATGAATTAAATAATTCCACCCAGAAAAAGCAAAAGGGTATATACTTCGCATATTGTCTCATTCGGGTGGAAACCTCATAATACAAGGTTTCCACGATATGCGAAGAATCATGTCCAAAAATGTTACTTTTCAGGATAAAAAAGAGGGGAAAATAGCAGATAAACAAATGATGCTTTTGTGTGATGATGTAGTATGATTAAGTAGAATATAGTAGAATATGCAGATACAAGGTTTCTGCCCCACAGCAACAATATTCCTATATTAAAATTATAATCCTATATTACAATTCACCCTTTATCAAGTCCCGCCTGTTGTATCGCCCCTCTTCACACCCATTGGTTGCTGTGTCTTGGTGGGACATTCGGTGGGACACTCCATCCACTACCATTTTAATTCAGTTGCTTCATATTGTTATTCTGTGTTCAATTCTAATTTCAAACTTGGTTTCAGTCAAATGGAGCTGCTCAGTGGCAGTATAGTGACTCAGCAAGTTTTTTGTGGGTCCTATTAACTTTACTATAGCCTACAGGAAAATAAATAGACAAAATAAATCTGCTTTAAGTAACATGTGAGGGGTCAAACTATTTTTTTTTTTTTTTTCATGATTCTGAATCCATTGCAAGCATTTGTTTTGCACAAAACATTCCTTGGACTAAAAACAGCTCTCACAAAACTGCACAAATAATGTTTTTCTTGCAAAAACAAATGCTTGCAATGGAATCAGAATCATGAAAAAAACCTACTTTGACCCCTCAAATGCTGCTACTTAACTTTATTGTGTCTATTTTGTTTGGGACACATCAGAGACGGTACCCAAAGGAACAAACACACAGAAGAGACAGCAGTGACCTCACACATCACCAGAATGCATGTTATGATGTTCCCTGGATCACAAGGAAAACACTCCACTGGAAACTGCTCAAAAGCCACTTGGTTAAAAGGAAACAATATTCCACATGACAGCTTGAGCTCGGCAGGAATTGAGGAAGCTGGCAGCCTCCTCAAAGCCTGCACTGACTGGGCATTGTTTTTCTTATCCGATAGGATAGGTCATAATATCTCAAGACACAAGGGATGACCCAGGCACACATGCACACAGACATCAAAGGGGGCTTGAGCCCCTAGCCCTTTTATCCGTCTGTAAAAGTCAATGGAGAAAGACATTCAAATGTCATCTTTCCATGCCATACATGAAGGCAGCATTCAAGAGAAGTGCCTTTTCCAAACTCTCCTGAACTTAAATGCAGCATCTTATGTTGAAATAATTGCCCTCTGTGTAGAAACACATGCCTTTATGCCACATCTCAGTATTGACTTGATTATGCTTAGTTCAGTGTGGTATCAAGCACTGAAAATAGCAGATCTCCAAGCTCACAACGTGTCGCAGCGCCCCTGGTTGACACCAAAGGTGACTCGACTGCCCATGGCAAGTAAATTAAACGTTCGGTGGAGTTTACTTTCAGGGTTGCCCGACAGGCAAGTGCATAAATATTATAAGCTATTCATGAACAATGCTACAGTTTTCACAACTTGCAGTTGCACTCCTTCTGGTTCTTTGAAGTGAACTGCCACTCGGCAGTTATCCATTGGATTTTTTTCTAACTGTGAGGCGACACCGCTACCGACTGCACCGCCGTGCTCCCTTTATTTATCCATTGGATTTAACTTGAATTTGTTCAACAAGCGCACATTTTACCTATCATTTTATAATGGACGATTTACTTTTCGGGCAAGTTGCCAAGTAGAACGTGACCTTTACTTTACCAAACATAATTTCTGTTTCTAAAAAAAAGGAGGTGATGCGGTGCCCCCGCCAGAAGTAAAAACATAAGCCAGCGTTCCTTTTTTAACATAGGTTGCCATTGGATAGATCATAGATAATGATCTGTGGGTCGGCGGTTCAAATCCCAGCAACTCCTGTCCACATGCTGAAGAGTCCTTGAGCAAGACTCTGAACCCCTAGTTGCTCCCGGTGACCAGGATTGGTGATTTGGTGCCTTGCATGGTTCCCTCCGCCATGGGTGTATGAATGTGTGTGTGAATGGGTGAATATAATGCACAATCTATGTAAAGTGCCTTGAATAAAGGCGCTACAAATGTCATCCAGCAGTATTGCAGCTGTTGAGGCCATACGGACAGACAGACATATGAACAGACACACAGACACGGTCAGTTGTTGGAGCGGCCAGCACTGCTAAAAAAAACTACAAGCCTGTCACTGAGCTGAGAGCATCAGTCCAGCAGAGGGCTCTCTGAGCTTGGGAAATGTGGAGAAAACACGCACACACACATGCACACCAGTGGTGTAAAGTAACTTTTACTTGCGTAATGTGCTTTCCAATACTTTTACTTCACTACATCTTGGCTCCAAAGGTTGTACTTTTACTCCACCACAATACATGTATTTGAAAACTTTAGTTACTAGTTACTTTGTAGACTGATTACTCGTACAAAACGTACATAAACACTTCAACCCTATATGCATTTAGTCCATTTGAGAATAGCCGATCTACAAGCTCACAATGCGTCGCGATGCAACATACGACGCATTGTGAGCTTGTAGATCTGCTATGTTCAAAAGACTTTTTTTAATACATTTTGAACATGTGAAATCGGACATTCTGCATAATGAGTACTACTTTTGGACTTAAGTACATTTTGATACCAACACTTTTGTACTTTTACTCGAGTCAATTTGGAATTCCGGACTTCTACTTACAAGTAACAGAGTATTTCTACATTGCAACATTGATTTACTTTGACAAAATGCGATTTAACTTTTTCCACCACTGACACACACACACCACTCACTGCCATCACAGTAGAAAACAACACAATGCTTCAGCTATACTGCACCCCTGTGGATGTGACGCGGGGTGTGAGCTCATGGATCGGCTATTTTGGGGGCGCGCAACACTGTGGTACTTGGAGGTATACAGACCAGGCTCAATGTCCCCCGTGGGACGCACATGAGACACATGTCCTGAGCAGCCAGGCTGGCGTCCTAGTGTGTGTGTGTGTGTGTGTGTGTGTGTGTGTGTGTGCGTGCGTGCGTGCGTGCGTGCGGTTATTTTGGGGGTCCTTTGTTATTGTTATGCATCCATTGCCATTCCATGTCTGCTCTGTGATACCGCGGGCTGCACACAGACTACACACTATAGGCCTTTCCTGGGAAGTCCTGGGATTCTCAGCCTATTGAATTCACTTTATTACCACCATTTATAATGTGAGAAAAATGACAATATAAACTAGTAAGACGCCTCAGGGCGACGGTCGCGCCAATTCTTGGCCATCTGACCAGTGATGTATGTCGGACCAGTTAACCATATATGGAGATCCATGTACTGTATAGTACATCCCTTTTATGCCCGTTGCCCATACATGGAGATCCCTGTCTGAACCAGCCACACAGATATGGGCTGTCTTCCTCCATATATGGGCATTCCCATATGAAGTCCTGTTAGATATGGTCTTAATATTGATGACATCAGGGATCTCTATATATGGGCATAAAAGGGATTCTGTTAGAGCGGTTCCCATGACATCACAACATACAATATCTTTTATGCCCATGGAGATCCCTATCCGAACCAGCCACACAGATATGGGCCATGCCTTGGCCATCTGGCAAGTGATATATATTGATGACATCAGGGATCTTCATATAGGGATCTGTATAGGCATAAAAGGGACACCTGTGATATCACCTGTGATGTCACAGTGATGTGTCAAGGGAACCACAGTGTCAGAGATACATGGATACGTGGACAAGATGTGCCGGACATCACAGTGACATCAGAGCATGATGTCAGAGCGACAAACCCATAGCCCGTAAAAATGTGTACACGCACACGGAGAAAAGCTGTGACATTTCTCATGGTAAACTTCGACCTTCGGTCGCAATAATAACAATAATACCTGATCACTTCAGGAGAGACTGTCCAAATAAAATATCGTCACTGTCAGGCAAAAACCTCGCATCTCGCGTTTCAAATGTGCATGTTATTGTTGGTAAATCAAATCCTTACTTCACACAAAAGTGTCGCACAGAAGTAGTGAAAATAGCCGATCTACAAGCACACAACGCCTCGATGTGTGCTTGTAGATCGGCTATTTTCACTACTTTAAATTGATAAAAAAAGAGGGTGGTTTTGGACATACAAGTTTTCCACCCGACAACAAGGATATACTGGAGCACTAGACTGGTCAGCGCGTGCTTCATTGTTTAGCAGGGGTGACTGACGTTTCCACTGTCGTCTTCCTCGTGGGCAATGTTGATTTTGACGACTAAAACTATGACAAAAATGTTTGTCGACTGCATTTTTTTCACTGTGATGACTAAAACTAAGACTAAATATATTGACAATTTCGTCAACAAAATAAAAACTAGACTAAAACGTTAGGGAGGGACTAGTGGAGAAGTGAGTCATTTTATGTTTGGTTGCTCTCAGGTGTTACTGAAAATAACAGATCTACAAGCTCACAACGCGTCGCGCTGCGACGCGTTGTGAGCTTGTAGATCGGCTATTTTCTGCACGCAACCAAGTGTAAAATCAGCCATTACGATGTCATCAAGGCCTGCCAAAATCATTTTATAATCAAATTTTAGTCGCCTAAAATCTTATGATATTTAGTCGACTAAAATTAGGCTAAAACTAAAACTTTTCAGGTGACTAAATTATGCCTAAAACTAAACAAAATGTTATCAAAAGACTATGACTAAAACTAAATAAAAATTTGCTGTCAAAAACAACACTGGTCATGGGTCAAACAGGTTTGACTTTGAGGAAGACGACAGTGGACACGTGCCGACCAGAGAAGTGCTCCAGTATATATATTTTAATTGGACAGTCTCTTCTGATGTGCACAGGTATTATTCTCTCTGATGCAGGTTGTCCCTGTCAACCTGCTTGCTGCCAAGCATTAAAATCTTCAATGTCTTCCATTGCCAGAATCTTTAGATTCTTACCTTTTAATGTGCACGATGTGCACAGGTCATGCACGGGTCATGCATGGATGATGCACCACAACGTGTGCACGCCATTCACAGCTTTCAAACGAAAAACATTCGCTTGGAAATCCATATAAGATATAGGCTGTAGTGTTTTCTTCAAATGTAAACAGAAATGGCTGCCATGGGAGCTTTGGGAGTCAAACATGCACTTCGCGATCGCGATCATGACGAAACCGGAAGTAGGGAGTAAGGAGAGTAGGGAGAGTAAAAAATAAAAATAAAACTCAGGCTTGGCACAGCTATACACAAACTCGGGAAACTCGGGGTTGGCACCATAAGTGTTAATCACCGACGAGACCTTTATACCGTGCTGCTGGCGGAAGCACGCGGGACTTATCCTTTATCATTTATAATCTGCAGGAAAAAGGCTAGGGGGTAGGCTAGGGGGGGAACTCAGGTGAACTTTTTTTAATTAATTCGATTAAATTAATTCCCTTAATTTTGATGAATTCTTATTTTTGCCCTCAACATAGGAGGAGAATTGCTTAAACAAACAGAAACGCAATAGTATAGTTTGTTTTGCACGATTAGGGAGGAATTTTGCATAATTTTCACCAGACTCTTGGCCGGGTGCTACAGATTTTAGGCCGGGTGGCCTCTCAGCATATAGGTGCACATTTATGACTAAAAAATGATCATCACTGATATGGGATCCCTGATATTTAGCTGAATATTGCCATCCCGATTATCAATCCCGATTACAGATGAAGATGTTTGGTCTAAAAGGGGTCGGTCCTTTTGTAAAGATGAGCACAAAGCTGACCCCTCGGAAACGAGGCTGAACCAGAGCAGAAATACCCACCCAGCCAGCCAGCCAGCCAGCCAGCCAGCCAGCCAGCCAGCCAGTCAGTCAGTCACACTCTCTCTCTCTCTCTCTCTCTCTCTCTCTCTCTCTCTCTCTCTCTCTCTCTCTCTCTCTCTCTCTCTCTCTCTCTCTCTCTCTCTCTCTCTCTCTCTCTCTCTCTCTCTCTCTCTCTCTCTCTCTCCCAAGAATATTGGTGAAACAAGTTTAGAAAGACTTTATAGAGTAACCCCAAAACCCCAAAAGTCCATTGAGCTCAATGGAGGAGTGGTGCAGGCTTGACATCATGTATAGGGTAGGGCATTCACGAATAGTGATTTTTAGGATTCGAATTATTCAACCTCAAAGTATTTGAATAGTCGAATATTCGACAGGACTGGCCAAACTGTCATATATTAAGTAAGCAAGAGGCAAAGAGCAAGAGGCAAACATTGCGTTGCGAGGCGTTGTGAGCATGTAGATCTGCTATTTTCACACTATTTATCTGTGGAACCAAGTCACATTAATACCTACAATTCCAAGTGCTTGTCAGGGTCGGAGTCCCCAGTTCAATTATGTTTATTTTGGGGGTCAAGGCCTAAAAAGGTTTGAGAAGCCCTGGTATAGAGCATTAACAAATTCATCCACCAGGGGCATTGACAACTCATTCTTATGACTTCCTATCTAGCCAAGCTTTATAAACTATATGTACTAGCCCTTACCCGTTCAAAGATATGAGCTCCAAAATGATGTGCAGTGTGTGGGTTATGGGATGTGCACTGTGCACACAGTATATGAGGGATGGAAAGTAACTTTAACTGGTGCTTGCATGATGTAGGAGCATCAATGTAAGAAACCCGTTTCGTTTAATGGCTACAGAGATACTGTCCGTCCCCCCAGCCCGCCCGCCCACCCGCCTGCACACACACCCGCCTGCCTGCCTGCCTGCCTGCCTGCCTGCACACACACACACACACACACACACACACACACACACACACACACACACACACACACACACACACACACACACACACACACACACACACACACACACACACACACACACACACACACAAAGAGCTGGTTAAACATTTTGCCTCAAGCTAGATGCAGAATAGATGTGCCTCATGCTAGATGCAGAATAGATAGTAGATACACCATAAAAATGCTAATATACAGCATACGATTTGTGAAAGTGACAAACGGGCTTCACAGTTATGTCAGGTGTGTTCATATGCTTATGGTGATGCGATTTCAGATCAATTGCTCCAGCCACTGAGGAGAAACGCTGTTTCAGACAGACAGACAGACAGACAGACAGACACTCACTCAGACAGACATTCGCAAAATTATAGTATAGATATATTTTTAAAGAGAAAACAATAAAAGAATAAAAATGAACGAATATTCGACTTCGGTGAACAACGTCGAATAATGACTTTGATATTCGAATATTCAACTATTCTAATATTTGGTGAATGCCCTAGTATAGGGACACTTGCAATTTCCCAGAATTGCACCTTTCTAGTTAGTCATTGTTAGCGTTGAGAAGAAAGCTGACAAACAGGACTGTTTAAGAGCAGAAACCTACAGCATTTGACTCGGACAATCATGTGATGTCATCTGACATTACATCATGACGGGGCTGCAATGAGAACAGGCCTCATACCAGAGATGTGCACTTCTCACTTCTTAGGTATCAAATGTCACTGATTTACCAAGTAACGACAGATGATGACAAGTTCAGGAGGTGACTCAATCGCATGTTGCAGCCAGTTCTCAGAGGTGTGCCCCACACACACACACACACACACACACACACACACACACACACGCACACACACACACACACACACACACACACACACACACACACACACACACACACACACACACACCAACAGCTGCACCACACAACTCTTAACAAAGCTGACTTCCCAACAACCTGCTGAGACTCCCACTAAAACCCTCCGGTGCGTGCCAAAAAACAGCCGATCTACAAACTCCCGATGCATGGCGTCAGAGCTTGTAGATAGATCGTTTTTTCTTTCTTTTTTCGGCCAAGTATAAATCAGTCCCAGCTGTCATCGCGTCCAAACTCGCAAGACCAGTGCTGTCAATTCAGCAAAAGCAACGGCGTGGCAAGAACAACCGCCAATACAGAGACACTCCCATGTTAATATGCACAGCAACAATGTTAGAGAGAAGTTGGGTCTCTTCTCACTTCCTTCAAAGGTGTTACCAATGATACTAACGAAGGCTCTGTTCCATTTCATGTAGCACAGCTACCTTTTATTTATAACTCAGTGTACAAATGGACCCCAGGCATTGACACTAAGGCTTTCCCACCTGCCCCCGGCAGGTAGATAAAACGTCAGGGCAGGTGAAGTTTGCTTTCAGGTTGCCCGACCGAACAGGTGCTCATTTGAGAGGGGACACAAAGGACAACACGAGATATCTGTCTAAACACCTGAACGTGGCCAGTGCAATCTGTCTTCTGTCTGTGGAATGTAAAATAAGAGCACTATTAACCTATAAAGTGCTGTTTTAACTGTGGCTACTGTGTGAAACCATAGACATAATTAATCATAGCTACAGTATGTAGGTATTTGGATTTGGAGGTATTGAGGTGTGACATTTTTTATCGCACAGGCCCAGAAAGTAAAGAAATAAGAGTTAAATTGAGCAGTAATTAAAATCTTTACCTATCATTTTATAATGGACGATTTACTTTTCGGGCAAGTGGGCATGACCGTTGGGCAAGTAGAACATGACCTGTATTGCCCGACGGGCAAGTGCATCTGAGACCTTAGTGTCAACCCCTGTACCCAACATTCAGAGTTACACGCCTTTAAGGGGTCATTGGAACCTCCAAGGAACCATGAGGGTCCCTGGACCACACTTCGAGACCCACTGGTGTAGCAGAGTGTTTCCAGTGAGCCAACATGCACAATAACAGCACCCTGACTCTGTTTGAGCAGCCTTCATTAGTATTAGTGGTAACACCTGTGAAGGAAGCGAGGAGAGACCCAACTTCTTTTTTGCTGCTGTGCATATAGCCTATTGCAGGGTTCCCCAATAGGCGGCCCGTGGGCCATTTGCGGCCTGCGGGGGGCTATTGTCTGGCCCCCACCAACCCCAGTAATAATGGTGGTATAAGAGCAGCAACAACACGAGTATATCGTCGTTGTCGGGTGGAAACCTTGTATCTCCAAATTTGTACGTTCTTTCGCAAAGTAAAGCCCTGCTTCATCATTCAAGGCCGTCTCACAAAAGTAGTGAAAACAGCAGATCTAAAAGCACACAACGCCTCGCACTTGTAGATCAGCTGTTTTCACTAGTTTAAATCATTTTTAAAATGATGAATGCAAAACAAACGGTTTTGGACATAAAAGATTTTGACCCAAAAGTCGCTGGAGTAGCGGGAACGCCACCGTCGCCCCCTGCAATGCTGTGGCCCACGGCTTGGTACCCTAGACATGATTCGGCCCTTAGGGAAAACTAATTGGGGAATACTGATACAGCCTATTGTGACCAGGTAGGTAAGCCAAGCCATGGCAGCTGCCGTACACAATAATTGACACCTCCTTGCACTTGCAGTAGTACGTCAACCACAACAGGAACCTGTGTTTCATGAAACAACAGAAACATGCCCCACACAATACGCTGCTTCCTCTTGTTGCCAGGCTGAGATATGGGCCACCGAGCGAGCAAACAAACTTCAAACACACACACACACACACACACACACACACACACACACACACACACACACACACACACACACACACACACACACACACACACACACACACACACACACACACACACACACACACACACACACACACACACACACACACACACACACACACACACACGTCGGACCACAAACTGCAACGGCCCTTTAGCCGTGGGCAGGAAGGCCGAGCCGTGACACACGCGTTACGAAACCCTATGTGTGACACAGACCCACACTCAGGACCACATCACACTCTACACATAGCTTGAAGCACGTACACAGCAGTGGCTCACGAAACTCTTTCAAGTCACGGACTCCCAAATGTTTAATGATACTATGGTTCGTAACAGTATCTGAAAAGGTCTTGTGCCAGGGATCCCCATAAGAGAATATATTTGTACAAAATTGATGTATTTTTTTGGAAATTGTAGAAAAAAGAAAATAGTAGATGTAAAAGCGAGCTTGTAGATCTGCTATTTTTGAATAGCCAACATACAAGTGATTGAGATGATTGTGACCCTATATTTTTTCATATTTTGTTGGGGACCCCTGGGGGTCCCCGGACCCAACTTTGGGAACCACTAGTATACAGACTTCAGTTAAGTGAACAACAAAAACATCAGCAGATGCAAAGATTTTTATGAGCCCTTCATTTCTTCTATCCGTGCAACCAATACATATCTCACTCTACTCAGGATCAGGATGGAATATCTGGGATATCTGACCCGTTTCCCTTGTTCTTTCTATCCACCTCTATCCTCTGTCCTTTCCTGAATACTACAAAGGATTTCATCCACTGTTTCACGCCTGTAAAACCCGTGAGAGAAACTGAAGTTTAAGAGGAAAACGTTCAGAATAAAACGGACCACGCTGAACTGAACGCCGGGTTAGTGAACGCAGTGGCTCTCAAAGTGGATTCGAGACTCCGTGGGTTCCTTTAGGGGGGGTCTAAATGGACCCATACAAGTTTGTAACTCTGACAGCGTACAAATGGAACCAAATGGACCCTAACGGGTCCATTTGGTTCCATTTGTACTCTGTCAGAGTTAAGGGGAGACACTTGACATTTAAAAGTTTGAGAAACACTTGAGTGAACGCACCCCAAACAGTGTGAGTGTCTCCGGCTGTTTCCGAGGCCTCCGAGCGGAGCTCCTCTCCTCGGCAGGTGATGCAGATCTTTGTTCATGGTCCTCCGGACCTCTGGTGGGACCTCATATGACTCTGGGTGGAGGGACGGGACGGTTACCCACGCGCTCTCACATCCGACCCCGATGCAACGCACCTCAACCTCTCCGTCTACTCCCAGGGGGGGCCGTATATGTCCAGTCCAGCTGGGTCCACCAAAAAAAACGTGGAGCTATGTTTTTGATAAATCTTTTTTTATCTAATAAATCCTATTCCTGGATGGTCGGTGAAAGAAAAATCCAACATCCAACCCCCAGGGATGACTTGATGGTGTAGCCTTTTGGTGTCCTGCTCTCATGGGGCGAACAGAAACCTGAAACAGCTGGAGGCAGAACTTAACGTAGACATGATGAAACCTCTGAGCTTGAAAACGCCAGGAGAAAAGCTGTTTATTTTTTTTTTCTTCTTTCCTTTCCAGCCGTCGTAACTCTCCTATGGCATTTTGAAGTGACACCGCGGTGACAAACTCTTGATATACGCGAGGCTTAAAACGTCATACAAAGGAAGGCGCATGACGTCGTCCCCCTTTGAGCAACACAGAGATCTATGACTGAGCGCACAAATCTTTTCGCTCTGGGAATTTGTCAGAGCACTTCTAAAACTCCCAGGCAAGTCCCGGCAGGGCTAGAAGAAGGCTGCGTCGGTTGCATTTTCTTTTTTTTTCTTTTTTACGACCCATGAAATCCAAGACATGAAAATGCTCTGCAGCAACGGAGGAATCTTCCAAACAGCGCTCTGTTGTCTTCACGATGGTATGTTGTTGTTGTTGGTGCAGTTCCTTGGGCACGCGGCCAAAAAATACTTCCACTGAAAACCTTGACATGCATTCCAGGATGGCTCTTCACTGGGACGCGTCCAAAAGAATCCCTTAAGCCTATAAGCTATGAGGAAGGACGAGTCTAAAACGTCTCTAACGCCTCTAAAACGGCTCTCAAAAGCGGCGTGTGTTGCTGTGTGTTTCTGTCTCTCCTGCGTGCGCTCTGTCTGCAGAAAAGAGGAACTGAGCGGTGGACTGTCTGTTGCGTGTGTGAGAGATCTGTGTGTGTGTGTGTGTGTGTGTGTGTGTGTGTGTGTGTGTGTGTGTGTGTGTGTGTGTGTGTGTGTGTGAGAGAGAGAGGAAGGGAGAGAGAGAGAGGAAGAGAAAAGAGAGAGAGAGAGCGGGGGAAAGTTGTGAGCGAGCGATGACCTCTGCCTCCAGGCTAGTGTGGGAGCTCACAGGGTCCCCCGGGGGGGCCGCTGTGTTGGGCTGAGACAGAGGGCCCAACGTCCTCCGTCCTGGAGAAAGTCGAGTCGAGTCGCGGCGGTCGATGCATTTCTTTTTCCTCCTTCAGGATAGAATTAGCGAGGAGGCCGGTTTTAAGGACAGGGCAGGGGAGACAGGATAGATGGCTCCTCCGTTGTAGGTCGAACTGCTTCGTCCAAACGCGGCTGAGATGGAATATGTGGGAGGAGAGAGCGCCGAGGGGACGACGCGCGGACACGGAGGATAACGTACGGCCAGGGGCACGGTGGTGCAGTGGTTAGCGCTGTTGCCTCACAGCTAGAAGGTCCTGGGTTCGATTCACGCCGGGGGACGCTGTGGGCGCTGGGGGTGTGTTCCCTAGGTGGGGTTGGCGAAAGGGCCTTTCTGTGTGGAGTTTGCAAGTTCTCCCTGTGTCTCCTAGGGTTGATACCCTCACAAAAACATGCAGTTATCCTGGTCTCTATAATGCCTCCCCCTGGCTAGCCGGGGCGCCTGATGGAGGGGAAAGGTTCTGGTTGGAATAACGTGTTCCTTCCACACGCTGCGTCCAATCCGGGGAAATCCCCGCTTTCAAGTGAAAAGAAGCAACTTGGACTCCTCATGCATAGAAGGAAGCATGAGGTCAAGTCCGTTGTCTCCCCAGGCGCGGCAGAGGGAGAGCAGAGCCCAGGATTACATAGGCAATTGGCACTGGGTGAAAATGGGTTACAAAATTGCGGGACAAAAATTATAAGAAAAAGAAAAAAGAAAACGCACGGGACAGGTCCAAACCCCAGGAGCGCACTGGACGCTCACCGTGACAGAGGTTACTAACGGTTGTTGTTGTCTCTGTCCTAACTCGTCTCAGGGAAGCTTGTCCTCTCGTGTGACCAGTGGCGCGCGTGTGTGTTTGACTGACTGTGTGTGTGTGTTGACAGGGGCGGTTTTTATAAACTGGGGGCTCACAGTATGCGCGCGCGCTAGGGATGGCCAAATGGAGATTTTTTCTTAACCGATAACCGTCAGGCCTTATCAGTTAATTAACCGTTAACCGTTAAGGAAATGTGTTAAAAAATGCGCTATTTTAGCGATTTAAAAAAGGAAAATAGGACTACACACGTTTTTCCCCATAATAAAGTGCTATATTTACACATTAAAAACAATAAAACTGGGAGAAACAACAATACAAAATGTTTTCTAAAAGAAATGTGTTTTTGCAAAGAAACGGTGGGATTGAAATGATCAGTGTAATGTGATGGGCTGCCGCCAGGCACGTGCGCACATACAGCAAAAGGGGCTTGAGCCCTTAACTTTTATCCGTCTAAAAAGGCCCTTTTAGAAATGTCAGCCCATGCCTCTCTAAAATTCTGTGCACTCCCTGGCAATCGCCTAACAAAACAGCAGCAGCAGCAGCAGCGAGACGGCGGAGACGCTCGCATGTAGCCGCATGTAGAGAAATAACTTCCAATCGTATGACTTTTGGAATGGTTGAATCGGCTAAACGTGATGTCCATTTCATTCATTTTCTTCTCTCTCTAGCATGACAAGACAATGAATGAACTTGACAAGACAATGAAGAGCAGAGGCAGAGGAAGCCTATTTGTTGTCATTATGGTAGGTTTTAAATACCTAACCACTATCATTTTGGATCTATTTGATTAATTTAAGAATAGTACAGTAAGGTAAGTAAGGTAATCAAAGGTATATAGAGTAGGCCTATATGTATATTTTTATACAGGACATATTTGATGCAGGACAATAATTATTTTAATAACAATAAGGGAATATCAGTGAATAATAATACTCTAAAATTTATATTTTTACAATTTCTTTTTAATTATTATTTTTCAATTTAGATAAAATAAATTATTTTCTTAACATCATTAATTTTCAAGCCTAATATGTGTAATCTTTGAGTACAGGTTGTATATTGCACGTATGTACAGGAAATTCATAGAGAGACAAGAGAGAGAGCTGATCACTTAACATTCCAATCAATCAACTCAATTGTCGCCAGCTGGTATCTGTGTGAAATCTATTGGTCAATTCTTTAAAAAATCATAACTTTTGACAGGAATGGGCTAGAGACTTACTTTTTTTCCTAAATGCTCAGAATAATGAGGCCAGGCCCAGGGACGTGCTGGCCATTGGGAAAAGCGGGACAACTCCGGAACGGCCGGTTCATTCCCGGCCGGCCCAGGCCAGCCATTAGGGAAAAAAATAATAAAAAAGGTCAGCCTTTGTTCCATTTTGGGGGCTGGGTGGCCAAACAAAGTAGATTGTCACTGTCGGGCAGAAACCTCGTATTTCCAAGTTTCAAATGTGTAAATTTTTTCGCAAAGCAAAGCCCTGCTTCATCATACAAGGCAAAAGTAGTGAAAACAGCAGATCTACAAGCACACAACACCTTGCGGTGCTAGGCGTTGTGTGCTTGTAGATCGGCTGTTTTCACTAGTTTAAATCATTTTTAAAATGATAAATAAAAAACAAACGGTTTTGGACATACAAGGTTTCCACACGACAACGACGAAATTTAACTCATGTAATTTCCCACTGGCTTGTCAATTATTGTCATGATCTGAAATGGCAAATCTTTGAGTAGCAGCAGCTCTATAGCGCGCAATGAGGGCCTCTCCAACTCTTTTTCCCAGGCTGAATCAGGGGCCCAGCACGTCCCTGGCCAGGCCCCGTAGTACCCAAAATACACAGTCTATGTGAAGAACGCGACGAGAAACGTGTTGCTCTTTTACAATGGACTAATGCAGGGGTAGGCAACTTGCTGCTCTAGAGCGCATGTGGCTCTTAGGCCCTCTCCTGTGGCTCCCAGTTGCTCGGGCAGAGAAGTATGTAAAGGGAATAAGAGTTTTTCTTTTCTTTTTAGTTTTTTTTTTTTTACATTTTATTCATAATTTGTAGTAGGCATTCCAAAAAAACACGCCTACACACCAGATAAAAATAAGAAAGAAATTATTGAAGGAAGAATCCCCAATTAGTTTTCCCCAAGGGCCGAATCATGTCTAGGGTACCAAGCCGAGGGCCACAGCATTGCAGGGGGCGACGGTGGCGTTCCCTCTACTCTAGCGACAGTTCAGAAATCGTCACTGTCGGGCAGAAACCTTGTATCTCCAAGTTTCAAATGTTTTTTTGGTAAAGCAAAGACCTGATTCATCATACAAGACCATGCACAAAAGTGACAAAACTAGTGAAAACAGCAGATCTATAAGCACACAACGCCTGCGATGTGAGGCGTTGTGTGCTTGTAGATCGGCTGTTTTCACTAGTTTAGTACATTTTTTAGACGATAGATACAAAACAAACGGTTTTGGACATACAAGGTTTCCACCCGACAACAACAATATACTAGCGTTGTTGCTGCTCTTATACCACCATTATTACTGTGGTTGGTGGGGGCCAGACAGTAGCCTCCCGCGGGCCGCCTATTGGGGAACCCTGTCCTAGGCTGTTCCCTCTCTCCTCTCTCTCTGGTGGGGCGTTCCACTAATCTTATCCTGCAGGCCAGCAGGACAAGATTAGTGGAACGCCCCAACAGTGGCCTGGCCTGAAGGTCTCTTAGTGTGGAGTCCTGTGGAGACCACATGTACACAGGGTACATGTGGTCGCCCCTGGGAGACCACATGTACCCTGTGTGTACGCCCCTGGGGTAGGAAGCTCCCAACAATAGCAACAGCAAAATTAGCTGTTTGGCAGAGAGGTCTTTCATATGTACAACCCACATGCATATTAGCTGTGCAGCTCATTTCACAAAAGCATGGTCCTTAGTTACAAATGGGGCAGCATTTAAAATGGAAATAAGCAGGCTTTCCAACAGTATAAAGTTGTTGCCAAGATAATCTAACAAACACACATTTCTGAACTTGTACAAAGTTTATATAAAATTCACATTTAAGTTTTAAATAAAATGAATTCAATTATATCTAAATGGAAAATATAATTTAAACCTGTAAATGGGCATTGTTTTAGGAAAAAAAACAAACAAAGTAATGTAATGTAATGAAATGTCAAAATCTATATTTTTTTGGGGAAAACTAATGTATTTGGAACTAAAAGATGAAGCTAAGGGGTTATAATTTAAAGAGCATTTGAAACACCATAGTAACCAGCAGAGTGTGTGTGCAGAGTGTGTGTGTGTGTGTGTGTGTGTGGTTGTGTGTGTGTGTGTGTGTGTGTGTGTGTGTGTGTGTGTGTGTGTGTGTGTGTGTGTGTGTGTACTATTACTATACTTAAAAATCCCCAACAGGGCCGGGTCTAGCTTTTAGCACTAGGTGGGGCAGGAAGAAATGATAGGGGGAGGGTCATCTCCGAAAAAAATGGGGGGACAAACCCCCTAAAACACCCGAAATGCATAGAAAATTAAGCATGTTGGCGCACTTATACCTATAACACGCAATACAAACAACAGGTCTTACACCTATCTATCTCTCTCTCTTGAGACCAGTATGTTATCTTCATTATTTATAGAGTGAGTTCCGTTGTGTGAGTTCCGTCGCAGACAGTACAAAGGCAGGGCTCTTAGCCAATGAGGTGTGGAAAATCTGGGAGTGTTGTTAGCTGGAGTATTGGTTGAGCTACACATGAAAGTTAGCACGCTGCAGAATATAGTACGAGCGAGCCCACACTGTTTCGTAGGAACAGTATCTCTAGTTGTAGCATAACATTTCAAATAGTTTAATATATATCCTCATAAGAGAAACGGTTGTGCTTTAACACCCAAGGAGCCAAACTCGTTCAGTAACGAGTTAAGGCCACTAGGTGTCACCCTGCCAAAAGGAGTTGTCTCGTCCCTGAACGAGTCAACGAAGGGTTAACTGTATGTGCAGCTGCCTGCCCTCTGAATGACCCGAGTCCATACGTCACCCCGTAGCAGAGAGAGAGAGAGAGGGAGAGAGAAAAAAAGGCACGAGCTGGTTGCATTGTTTTCCATTCTACTCTGAAACATAAAAAGGGCTTTATCTCTGTATGAGGTGAAAAGAACGCCAGGGAAGCAGAGATCTGATTGTTTTCACGGCGACACTATAGCGTGATGGTCGGCTCCCGTTTGGATTTTAGTTTTGCGAGCGTTTGTAAACAAAGGGATTATCTTCCTCAATCGTCAGTGGACACCCACGTGCACACGCACGAAGCTTCCGAGGCTCTTCAAAATAAAGCGTGAGTGAATGCAGCATGCAACAGCTAGAAATGTTATAAACCTGAGCAGCCCATGTGTTAACACTTATGTTGCAATGATTCTTTCTCTTCAATGTCCCGCGATGCCATGGTCTCCATAGACTTCCAGGTAATTTATAGTGCACGGATCGTGCACGCACATGCCTAGATGATGCACCACGTGTGTGCACACTGTTCACAGCTTTCAAACAAAAAAATCCGCTTGGAAATCCGTTCAGGCATTCATGATTTAGGAGCCATTATGTTTTCTTCAGATGTAAACAAACATGGCTGCCATGTTTGAAAGAATGGGTTGGTATGAGGGTTAAACACATTTCGCGATCGCGATCATGCCTATTACATTTCTGGAGGTCCAAAAAACATTTTTGAAAAAAAAAAATCTTTGAAAAAAATATATATTTTTTCTTCAAAAACGGCCAAAACTCGGGAAACTCGGGGTTGGCACAGGGGTGGTACCTTTTCAAACTCGGGAAACTCGGGGTTGGCACCATATGTAAAGGTAAAATCAATCTACAAGCTCAAGAACAGTTGAAAACCGGCACATCTTGTTCCGCGTATCTCTGTCTGTCTGTACGTCACACCTGACACTGCAGTTCTCATTTGCTCATAACCGCAACAAAAACTGTTGTTTTTGTTAAAAGGTAGAAAATCGTGGCAGGCAACTCAGACCCCTAGAAAGAGAGAGTTATGACACTTACGTCAACTCCCATTGTAAGCGTGGAAAGCTAGCTTAGCCTAGCTTACTGGAGCCTGTTCTCATTCTTAGCGAGCCTTTGCTGCTCTCCAGTTCCGTCCGGCCCCATTATAACCGAGGCATTTTCACTCGCTGGTAAGTAGACTAAATCACGACTTTTTCCCATGTGACGCCACTTCCGGTCTGCGGCGAGATCAACACGTGACGCCACTCTCTTCTAAACCACACTGAGGCAACTCAGGCAGGCAACCCAGAAAGCAAAAAAACCCATCCACTTGAATAGAGTTATTGTTTCTGACACCAGCACTGGGGAAACAGGGAAAACTATCGGCTGTTAATATGAACTCTTTCTTCCTACATCGCCTCAACTTACAAGCAACTTCCTTGGCCTAGGGGTAGTGGGAGTGACGTCACACACACGCGGCACGCACGCACACACACACACACACACACACACACACACACACACACGCGCACACGCACACGCACACACACGCACACGCACACACAGTAGCATGAGACTGCTGTGACATCAGTCATTAATAAAACATTTGTCATCAGAAGAAACAGGATAGCTTGGTTCCCGTAATAACAACTACAAGACTAAACCACCACACCCGTTTATAAATATTTTAACTCTATGTGGGAAAATTAACACTGCTATGTAGCCTGGAAATGTTTTTAGACACATAAAATAACCTTTGAACACATTATTCTTTGTTATATCATCAGAACAGATTTTTGTTATTTTGTAAATATTTGTTAAAATAGTTTAACACATGTCTGTACCCCATGTCTATGGGGTACAGCAGGTAATTAAACTAATCGATTTAATCAACTGTAAAAAACCTCAAGCTAACAATGGAGTGAAAATAGATCTACAAGCTCACAACCACGTCGCAACGCTACACAACACTTTATTTTGTCCAAACACAGCTCACAATGCATCGTGATTCATGGAAGCGACGCGCTGTGAGCTTGAAGATCGACAATTCTAGTATTAAACTCCATCTCTTTCTCCCTCCATTTGTCTGTCGTGCATTTTTTCCCGTTTGCTGCATGATTAAAACACATTGGATTTGGTGTGCAATGCTGTACGGAATCCACGCTGCGGCTCAGAAAACGAGTCATAAAAGGAGTGATGAGTTTTTTACCGCATGCGACAAGACGCACAAATTGAACCGAGTTCGACCGTGGAAAAAAACGCACTACCGCAGCCACCTGCCGCATGGCAAATTTGGAGCCGGTGTGCATGAGGTCATAGAGAATCATTGTTTAAAAAAAGAAGAAAAAAATCCTTTTTTTGTGTCTGTGTGCAAAGCCCTTAAATGGTCCTTGGCCTGAAAACGTAGAAGACCCCTGCCCTATAATTCTCATTCTTGGACATGTTTGTAGAACATAGCTGATCTACAAGCTCCATGAGCTAGATCGGTAATTCTTGCGAATTGTTCGCCTATATGACATGCCCGGAATAGGGATTACCAGTCCGCGACCCCCAAAATAATCATATTTTAACTGGGGACCCGGACGAGCACTAAGAGTTGAGGCATTACATTTTGTATAACACGGTTCTATTCGCAACGCGAGGCGTTGTGAGCATGTAGATCTGCTATTTTCACAATTTCTACCTCTAATATTTGACAATTTGGCCAATGTTTAATTTGTCATTTTAGAGGTATTAAAAAGTACTTAAAGCTATACTGTGTAAGTTGCTCAACTAGTGGTCAGTAGCTCTATAGCAAACCGCGGTCGCGTCCGCGTCTTTCGGCCGTTTTTCGCCGCGGACCGGGTTTTGTTGAGGCAAGCTACATCCTGAGAAGTCAGCGAGATGCGCTGTGATTGCCCGGCAGTGTATAACCCTCGCTGTGATTGGCCGGTAGTGTATGATGACGTAATTTTTCCGCGAAAACCGGACCCCGGCGAGGATCACAGAAAACATATAAAGAGAAGGCTTTAGAAGCTGAAAATAACGGAGTGGGTGTTCTAAAACTTTAGCGATTTAACAGTTAGGACAATTTTAAGATTTGTTTTATAAAAAAAGTTACATGGTATAACTTTAAATTGTCACTTTAGAAATGTGCAGATACCCCCTGTACACTTTTATGTTGGTTTGTTTACTGTTGAGTGAGAAAACAATGTTGCAAATTAAGTTAATCATCTGGGGACCCCCCGCAATAATTTGGGGACCCCCCTGGGGGTCACGGCCCACAGGTTGAGAACCACTGCGCTAAGTTACTATGTTATGTAAAGTAATGGGGGGAAAAAAACGACTTTCCGTTACTAATAAAAAGCCTTCTAAAAGCGAACTAGTTGTGGTTTGACTCGGTCTGAGAGCAAGGTCCTCCAGTATTTTATGCTTAGTTTAGTGTGTTATCAAGTATTGAAATTAGCCGACCTCTAAGCTCACAGCTTGGAGGTCTGCTATTTTCAATATTTTCACCAAAAGGCCCCTTTAGAAATTTCAGACCCTGCCTCTCTAACATTGAGCACTCCACACCAGCTGCTCTGTGAAAACACAGCAGCTGGAGATGGTTTTCCAGTGGTTTCTTACAGATTGCTGCACTAATGAGGCACTGGGCCACAGAGCGAGACTCTCTCTCTCTCTCTCCACATGACCTTCAGGTCATCAGTGTGTGCATGGAAAATCCATCTGCTATGTCAGCAGCACGCACACACACACACACACACACACACACAGAGGACCTCGCTTCGGTGATCACTGTGATATCTATGCTCTCTTCACAGTCATGAAGGAGGGTTGGTAGTTTCCATATTGTCTGTCGGGTGGAAACCTCATTGCGACCGTCAGGTCGCAGTTACTATCAAAACCTCCACCTGCTGTCCGTCAGTCTGTCCGTCACGTCACACTTTTGCAATACTCATATCTCCGCCACCGTTGCCCCTATCCATGGCAAACTTTGCACACACACTCCTTGGCTGCCAAACCACAACCACCCCTCATTTCTCACATGGCCCCTTCTACCACCACCATGAGGTCAATTCTTGCAAAACAAATTTTTGGACACTCCTTCTACAAACTCTGCCCTAAAATCACGCAAATCCGTACACAGTATGTCTAGACTCATGTCATCAACATGGATCTGTCCCATTTAGCGCCACCATCAGGCCGATCTTTACAAACACATTTTTGGACACTGCTTCTACAGATTTCCCCCTAAAATCACACAAAGCGGTACACAGTATGCCTAGAGTCATGTCATCAACATGGATCTGTCCCATTTAGCGCCACCATCAGGCCGATTTTTACATTGACCTGGCAGTCGCTTATCTCCCGATTAGGTAGTCCTACCGGTATGTCCATATGTTACTTTTCAGGATTAAAAAGCAGAAAGAGTAGCAGATCGGCGAGCTCGAAACACAACGCGATTCTGCTACTTGTTTATGCTTTTGTGGGAGGCTGTAGTATGATCAAGTAAGTCATTTAAAAAAAAGAGAGAGACGTTATGGTACAGAGGGACATCATGATGCCACACGGACGAGTGTGACAAGTTTCAGCAGATCACTGCTCTGCACACCAACGTTGAGAGGAATCAGTGTCAGTGTGTTAAGCAGCACAACAAAGATAGATAGATACCTTTATTATCCCACGGGGGAAATTCAGTTGCCCAGAGGCAGCACAGCGGTTAAGGTTACAAGTTACAGAGAAGTAAGAAAAAGAAAAAGAGTACTGTAGTGTACAGTCCAAAGAGCAAGCACAAAAAAAGATAAATAAAACATAAAGTGTCGAAAGCTATTGCAAAAAAAAGAAGAAGAATATATACATAAAGTGACCACGAAACATTCAACGCTCATAAGTGACACGTCACTAGGCCTGGGGCGGTATGGACTTTTTGTTACCGCGATTACCGTCTTCCCATTTACCGCCGGTACTGCGGTAATTACCGCACCCCCGTATCTATTAATTAAGGTTCGGCGATAAGCCAAAATATTGCAATCATCTTCCCAAAAGTCGCCTCTCCACAGTGGAGAGGCGACACAGCCTGACTGCCCGAGATATACTTCTCTGTACAGCACAGCGGGTCTGGCTTTCAAAGGAGCAGATCTACAAGCTCACACCACATCGCATCCGCGATGCGTTCTGAGCTTTTAGATCTGCACTGTCGGGTTACCATAGTAACGTAGGCTAGCTACTTGGGCTTTTCAGACACAAACAGCTATGTGAACAAACCAGAAGAGGAAGGGTAGTCAGATCGTGTACAGTGATTCTGTAAACTCACGTCACGTCTCAACTCTCAAATCACAGTGATTGAGTGCTGCTATATACAGGTTTTAGTTACAAGACTTGACAGAAAAGGTTATAAAATCGCCGACGCTCCGCTGGACGGAGCACAACGTGCGACGCGGTTGAGAAAGTAAAATAGTTTCATTTTCGGTTTTGTCCACGCGGCCCGCGCTCCGCCAGTAATCCGTATGAATAAAAAAAGATATGCCACAACACAAGGTATGTATTAACATCCTTGTGTCGAGTGGATTACAGAGAAAGTATATGCTGCATTGCTGCTCCGTCATAGAGTTGTGCTCCGTACTCTACTGCCCTGCGTGCACTGTGTGTGTGTGAGTGACGTACTATGTGGGCGGCTTCCAACGTGTGGTACACGGCCCAGAGCAGAGCGGCATGGAGCGCATGCGGTCCTCGCTTCTCCCCCGTTTTAAAACTCGCTCGTTCTCAATAAAAATAGCCTATTTTTTGTCTTTTTTGACCGCGGTAAGGACCCTGACACCGCGGTAGGCCGCGGTATACCGCGATACGGCGGTACGGCGGTTACCGAACCCAGCCCTACACGTCACACACACAAAAAACCTATACTCAAAGCATAACTTAACAAACAGTGCCAAACAAAAGAGTGCACATAACAGTCACTGCTAGTCAATGCAGTCATGCAACACAAGTATCACAAAGGACAAAGGACACAACTCGGTCACCATGTTAACATGCAGTTTGCTACAGCAGTGTAGTCAGTCGAGTCAAGTGTGTCAAAAATGTTCAATTCAAGGACCCCCACATTAATATGTTTGGGGGTCGACAATATGGCTTAACGGGTGGGGAGACAGGTTCGATTCCCAGCCCCTGGAAATGTGTCGAGGTGTCCCTGAGCAAGACATGCTGGAAAAAAGACCACCCTAAACCCCTAACTTCAACCATGGTGCCCCTATTGTCCCTATTGTCATAGGCCAAAATAAAAATACATAAAAAAGAAGTTAAACTGCACCTCATTTACAGTAGCTGGGGACCGCCTGGATCCCCCCTCAAGGACTCCTAGGTGTCACCAACTCCCATTTAAGACTAAAGAGCTACACTATGTGAGCCGTGTTGTAACAGAAACTGATGTGACGTGTGGCAGTCGGACGTTTTCATGTGCATTGATGAAAACATACCGGTACCCATTTGATCTTAGCGCATATTCAAATGTAAATATATAATCTTTTAAATATCTGATATGATGGCAGTATTTGACACACACTGAGTACTTGGACTGATGAGATGTCAGGTAACAATAACACTGTGTCAAGACTGGAGGAGAAGTCTGTCTCTGCTTTTCATCAGCCGCAGTACGTCTACTGTACACTGCATAATCGTCATTGTCACAAGGAAACCTTGTATGTCCAAAACCGTTTGTTTTGTGTTCATCATTTTAAAAAAACTATTTGAAATAGGGAAAATAGCTGATCTACAGTACACAACTGTTATTTCTACTAGTCTTGTGCAACAGTCTTGTATGACGAAGCAGGGCTTTACTTTACAAAAAAACATGGAAATTATAAACTTGGAGATACAAGGTTTCTGCCCGACAGTGGATGAAAGCGAGACACGCTGCTTACAATCGGTATCGAGATGAGAATGGAACATGTAATGAACATGTAAACACTGTGACACGTTTACAACTCAGCAGTGGTGGAAAACGACCAAGTACATTTACTCAAATACTGTAGTACAGATTTTAGTTGCTGTACTCGTACTTCCATGGAGTATTTCCAATTGTCAATACTTTTACTTCTGCTCCACTACTCAGAGGCTCAGTGAGCTTGTAGATTGCTGCTACTTTCAAAATATTTTTGCATCAATTTCATACATTACCTTGCGAAACGAGGACATTCCGAATAATGGTTACTTTTACTTCTGGTACTTTGGCGAGATTGTATATTTTGATACCAATAGCTTTGCACTACTACTTGCTAGAGTATTGCTACACTGCAGTAATGATACTTTTACTTTGAATGTACATGTAAATGTACTTTTTCCACCATTGCATCTCAGGAACTTCTTATAACCAAGATCCTCCCTGTCGCACTAGCTGTCGCACTTAGAACAGGAGACTCGCTCCCTAGCTTCTGCCGTGGTCTGAAGACTCACCTCTTCAGACTCCACCTTGGCCCATAGCACTTACCGTAGCACCCGCCTACCCTCAATGACCATACATGAAAGTTAGATAGCATTGTTTAGGTTTTTATATCAAGTTTTTACTGAATTGGTGCTTGGTCTAACTATGTTCTTTTTCTTAGATTACTATTTCTATGCATTTGATGTATTGATGTTGATGTATTATTGATCTATTACCTTGATGATTGTAAATCGCTCTGGATTAAGAGTGTCTGCTAAATGCCTCAATTATAAATTATAAATTGTAATCCTCTCCAGGCACGTGCACACGTACTGTAGACATCAAAGGGGGCTTGAGCCCCTGCCCTTTTATCAGTCTGTAAAAAGTTCCCTCTCCAGAACATGAATGCAGTTTTTACTATGGTGAAAGAAATGCAAAGGGCCTCTTTCCATGCCATACCTGAAGGCAGCATTCAAGATAATTGCCTTGTCCAAACTCTCCTGAGCTTCAATGTAGCATCTTATGTTGAACGAATTGCCCTCTCTGTGTAGAAATCCATGCCGTTACGCCACATCTCCAGTATTGACTTGATTATGCTTATAGTCAGGTCTACTATGTATTGTTGTTGGATTTTTGTGGAGATTAGTAAAACTATACATTTCTGGAATCTTCAGAGCATGGGGAATCCAAAAATCTTTGTTGGCATTTGCACGGACATGTGCAAAGCCGCCATTTTGGACGTTCAAAATGGCCGACATAAAATACATAATTTGTGCTATCTTGGCTTCTAGACAACCTAAAAACCTAATTAAACATGCCAATCCTATGTTGTCTGGGTCAAGGAATTGACTGAGTAAATGATGGGTGTAAAATATTTCAGACCCCCACCCCCTTTCTGTGGGTTATCTAGTTTGGGACCTCTCAAAACACTACCAGTCAATTAATGTCTGATTTTCATAATATTGGAGTTGTTTTGTAGGTTTTAAAACATCCTGAGTTCATTCAGTAGACTTTTAAAGCAGCCAGAATAACCTTTCTGACTTTTGTTTGGGGTCTTTCCTCACCCGGGACCCCACAGACAGACCCCCGAGCCTACAGTATCTCAGTAATCACTCTGCTCCTGCTCCAGAACAATGTTAAATTAGATAATAATTTAAGCATAAAAGTTGTTGTAGCTGGGCTCTGAAAATAAAAATGGGTTAGCAAAATACCAGGGGTCTTCCTTAGAGGGTCCGGGACCCCTGGGGGGTCCTCAGAGTTACTACAGGGGGCCGCCAAATCTTGATGGGAAAGGATTTTCTTTTTTTCTTTTTTACATTTGAAACTTTGTTTTTATGTATCCTGGGTTTATGTATTGTACTTTGATGATTTATTAGTAATCTCAGTATTATAAAGTTTTTGTGTTAGACAGTTATGGTTGACAGGTGTTACTGCAGGGATTGCAAGAATTAAGGTATTGCAACTTCTCACTTTGGGCGTGCAGACTAACTCTTTGTTAATCGTCACCCCAAAACCCGCAAGAGGATACTCTTAAAGGCTCATGGTAAATTATGCCCAAAGAGATTCACTACATGTCCTCCCTAATTGTGTTGACAGTCTCCACCATAGCATTTGCAGGGAGGAGTGCAGCCTGCTTTGCAGCCACATTTGATGAGCTCAAGTACTGACTTTGGAGCAGGAAGGGCAAGACACCTGACTGGAACATACCCTCCACTCTCTAAATGCCATCTATTTTCTTCGATTGATCGAAGCTTGTGGCAATTTGTCAAGTATGACAAAGTAGTCATCATAAATACGATACCTTCATCAAGGGACATGATTTTGTGGAAGTGCACACACATGAAGAGGCTGATACCCTGATTCCTCATCAAGTCCTTGCCTCTGCGGCTTATGGTGCTTTGCAAGACATATGTGTTTGGTCACCCAACACCGATGTCCTCCTGCTGTTACTGAAAAAAAAAAGGAAATAGATATATTCGAGCGATTTCAAGTGTCACAAATGTCAAGGGTTCCTTGGCCTACACAATTTTTCTGGTGCTGGCTGGGGAAGAGCATGTGTTGGAATCTCCAAAAAGACATGGGTCAATGCCTACTTGAAGCCTGATGATGTTGACCAAGCCATTATCCACTTCAAGGACCTTGGCAAGGTTTCCATTCCTCCCAAGCTTATTCAACATTGCAGTCTTTGGAGCATTTTGCATGCCATGTTTACGGTTCAAAATATATAACAACCCTGTGATTACTCAGATGGGAACTATTTCTGTCAAAGAACTTGGAGGGTGAGAGGCTACCTCCAACTTGTGCTGCACTGCTACCACAGAATCCTCTGTGCCAACTATGTCACAATGTGGGATAAATCATACCTGATAAATTGCTCTGAGCTTCCACCAATCAAAGAAAATAGATGGAATTCAGAGAGTGGAGGGTATGTTCCAGTCAGGTGTCTTGCCCTCCCTGATCCAAACGCAGTATTTGAGTTCATCAAATATGGCTGCAAAGCAGTTTGCAAGGGACGGTGCAGCTGCTCAAATAACCTGCCTTTCACTCTATGCTATGGTGGAGACACTGTCAACACTATTAGGTTGGACATTGAAGATGACAATGATGAAGACAAATAGATCCTGCATGTCTGAAATGACTCCATTGTAGTGAATCTTTTTGGGTATAATTGACCATGGGCTCTTCAAGAGCATAGGGTGAGGGTTTTGGGGTGACAATAACAAAGGGGTGTGTGTGTGTGTGTGTGTGTGTGTGTGTGTGTGTGTGTGTGTGTGTGTGTGTGTGTGTGTGTGTGTGTGTGTGTGTGTGTGTGTGTTGTCGTCAGTGTGAGTGCAGTGCAATAAATGGACATGTTGTTCTGTGCACCCAAAGTGAGAAGTTGCAATACCTTCATTATGTCAAATTCTCCTGTGAACCTTATTGTCAATCTGAACTCCTCCCGGCTTCACAGCTGTGAGCTGTTGCCGGATGACTACCTAGTTGTCCATAAAAGGGATTTGGTTCCCCTGGCATCACAGGGATCTCCATATATGGGCATAAAGGGGATTTGGTTCCCCTGACATCACAGTGTTGTCAGAGTGGGATGTCAGAGTGTGAGAGTCAATCAGCAAAAAAGACAAGTGTTACCCGTCCAGACAGACAGACGGTCAAGATGTGACGGTTCTGATAGTAAACTGCGACCTATGGTCGCAAACTGCGACCTATGGTCGCAATAAACCCAGGACACATAAAAACATTCAAAGTTTCAGTTTCAAATGTAAAAAAAAATAAAGAAAAAAAGATCCCATCAATATTTGGCGGGCCCCCTGTAGTAACTCTGAGGACCCCCCGGGGCCCCGGACCCCCCGAGGTATTTGCTACTACTCATTTTTGTTTTCAGAGCCCAGCTACAACAACTTCTATGCTTAAATTATTATCTAATTTAACATTGTTCTGGAGCAGGAGCAGAGTGATTACTGAGATAGGCTCAGGGGTCTGTCTCGGGGTCCCAGGTGAGGAAAGACCCCAACCAAAAGTCAGAAAGGTTATTCTGGCTGCTTTAAAAAAAAATCGGACATTAACTGGCGTACGGTTCTGGGAGGTCCCAAAATAGATAACCCCCAGAAAGGGGGTGGGGGTCCAGAACATTTTACATCCACCATTCACTCATTCGATTCCTTGACCCAGAAAACATAGGATTGGCATGTTTAATTACGTTTCTAGGTTGTCTAGAAGCCAAGATAGCACAAATTATGTATTTTATGTCGGCCATTTTAAACGTCCAAATTGGCGGCTTTGCACATGTCCGTGCAAATGCCAACAAAGATTTTTGGATTCCCCATGCTCTGAAGATTCCAAAAATGTATAGTTTTACAACTCTCCAAAAAAATCCAACGAATAAACCTTTATTAACATAGTGAACCTGACTATTAGTTCAGTGTGGGATCAAGCACCCGAAAATAGCCTGCGACGCGTTGTGAGCTTGGAGGTCTGCTATTTTCGATATTTCCACCAAAAGGCCCTTTTAAACATTTCGGCCCCTGCCTCTCTAACATTCTCTGCACGTCCCTGATCCTCCCGTCTCCTCGGTCCTCCTCCTTTTTTGCTTTCCTTTCCTTTAGCTCTCCCCTCCAGCTGCTTGGCGTACAGGATATGCGTATGCGTGTGTGTGTGCGTGCGCGCGTGCCTCACACGGAGCTCATGTCTCCGGGCGGTTTTCCAGGTCTGACCTGTGCGTGACCAGGGTGAACACAGAGACATCTCAACGAGAACGTCTTGAGACACAAAGGCAATAAGACGTCTCTTTCATGGAGGGAGAACAACGGCCTCCATTGAGAGGACGTCCAACGTCAACTACCCGTCTTTAGGTTTAACCCCATGATTCCCTGGCGTCACCTACGAGAGCAGCGAGGCCTTTGTTTCCCGTCGGTGACCCCATGTCCCATGATGCACTTGTGCTGCGTACATCACACACATCCACACATCCAACGTCATGAACCGTGGCACGCAACCGTGGCACGAGGACAGATCGATCCTCTACCTAAAAATGTATTGTTAATGCCAGTGGTTCTCGACCTGTGGGTCGGGACCCCCAGTGGGTCCCCACATGATCTTGAGGGGGGGGAGGGGGGTCCTAGATGACTGTGAAGTGACAATTTAAAGACTATTAAGACCCTTTTTAATACCTTAAAAACTGGTCAAACATTGGCCAAATTGATGATAGAAGATAAAGAGGCACACATCTTGAAAATAGCTGATCTACGAGCTCACGACTTCTCACATCACAATTTGTATCTGTGGAATCGAGTCAACGCCTACAATTTATATGGTCATATCATATGTGATTATTTTGATTTACACAACTTTTGTGCCAAGGACCTTCATAATGATATGTGTGTGGTCGTGGAACAGACCCGCATCTGAAAATGTTTTGTACCGTCGTCCCTGTTGTTGTGGCAGTGATGTGAAGTGAGGTAAGGGCTGTATTTTGATTGTCTTAAGTACCAGCTCTTATGCCTCAACTTTAACCCTGCAAGACCCGAATTAATTTCTACTGGCCAAAATAAATTAAAAAAAATCAGATGGTGTTGTAGCAGTCCTAATCACAGGTAAATGTAATGTTAAAAAAATAATAATGTTTTTGTAAGGTTGTATAGCCATAAATCATGAATCATAAATCATGCTCTAATTTGCATTTTGGGGATATTTCTCACAATATTAACATATGCACGTGTTCTAGACATTCTAATGATCACGAAAAAAAATATTATAGGCATTTTACTTATGTTTTAGTGAGGAATAGCTTCAGTTAAAAAGTGAGAAGTTGTTCGTCCAGACGCTGGAATTTCAACTTCTCTGGGAGGTGTGAATGTCAGCCTCTGTGGGGGGTATTTATATGCAAATATCGTGGCCAATGGCATTGTGATACTAAACAATAGGATTTAATGGTGATGTTAATGTGAAAAAAGAACAGGAAAACTAATTATAACATTTAAAAAAATATATATTTAAAAAATGTTGCCAAAAAGCAACGCTGGGCCTTGCAGGGTTAAGGCCTGTCCATACTGTCTCCGACCACCAAACGTTTCGTCTGAGAGTTCAGACTTTTCGACGTGCAGCTTTCCGAACTCTAATTCGGGGTAATGCTTTTCAGAAGATGCGAGTGACATCATTTTGTAGTAGAACCGGACCTTTCCGATGAAGCGTTTGTTGGTCGGAGACAGTATGGACATGGGTACACATTATTGTGTATCATTATTTTATGCTTTAACTATAGAAAAATAGCAGATATACAAGCTCACAGCGCGGCACCAAGTGCCGCACTGCGAGCTTGTAGAGCTGCTATTTTTGAAAAATCGTGAAAATCAGAATTTTGACCCCATTCTATAAGTGTCTTTTGAATCCTTCTAAGATTTTTTTAAAAACCTATGTTTCTATGTCAGCAATCTGGCCAGCCATCGTCAAAGAAAAGGTCCTTTTCACTTAAATGGAGCTCAGTTAGTCTGTTCTTGAGCAATCTGGGAACCACATCATCAAAGCAAGGGCGTCTCTCTTCCTTTGAAGCGTAGCGACTCTGAGGCTGTCTCGAGAGATTAGTTCTTGAGAGACTACTATGTCAGTGGTTCTCAAACCTTTTCATGTGAAGGACCCCCAAAATTACATTTATTTGGCCACGGACACACATCTCAAAATATTTAGTTCCAGGGACCACCCAGAAGCAAAACTTGAGCTACAAATGTTCGCTTTGAAAATACATATATTCAAAGATTTGCACACATTTTCACGACTTTTTCAAAAATAGCAGATCTACAAGCTCGCAGCGCGGCACCGAGTCGAGCTTGTAGATCTGCTATTTTTCACTGGTTAAAGCATTCAATAATTCTAGGCCTAAATAGGTTAATTTAAGTAAGAGCTGGACAGGCCTTTAAGTTAAGTAAGAGCTGGTACTTAGGACAATCAAAATAAAGCCCTAAAAGTCAGGGTGTCGGATGTGATGCTGCCGGTTCTCACCACCTGGGATTGGATCAACAGGAAGTCTATAGTATCCACTATCCAGTCTCTCATGCTTGCGTGTAGCTCTAGGTCTATGAGCTTCGTGTCAAGTCTTGCTGAGGCAATAGTTTTGAAAGCCGAGCTGTTAGTCGATAAAACAACATACGCACGTACTTGTCCTTAATCGATCTTCCTGGCACGAGTTGTTTTCAGTGGCCGTAGCAGAACACAAGTGAGATTTAAAAGACTCGATCGAACGCAAGAAACGAATGAAGAAGCGTGTCTCCCATGAACACACGACAGGGCAGAATTAGGACGATACCAACTATTTATCGATGTAAAGAAGAGAGCACTTTTAGAGCAAATTTTACAACCACCTAAAAGAAAGCAACCCAGACATGCTCCATAACATCGGCCTCAACCATAGAGAAAACCTACAGGGATGCCCCCTCAGTCAGCCGGTCCAGGGACACGCAACCACAACTACCAGACGGAAAACCCATTGGACTTAACCCAGATTAAAAGAAAACAAAAACAAAGCTACCTGACATGCTGGAATGAGACACCCCAATCTAGCACCAAAAAGGGAACAAATATATTGGCAGAATACCTTAGCACGGTGAACGACCCGAAACTTAGGAAAAGACTCCGCGAACAGAGCCTTGCAATAGAGAAAGGCTGCCACAGACAGACCCCGCTCCCAAGGGAAGGTTGCACCCATACATGCAGCCTGCCCCACCCCCCATATATTTGCCTCTGAGATGTAGTGGAGAGTAGAAGAACTGAAAATGTGAAATACTCCAGTAAAGTTTAAAAAAAGAAGTGAAGTGAGAGTTGCCTCGTATGGGTTAATTTCATTAAACATCCTGCGAAGCTTGGCCAATGCCAATGCTCTGTGGGACGGACATACAGACGGACATACAGTATATGCAAAAGCGAGATGTAGGAGCGGTTAGCAACACTCAAAATCACCTCAAATATGTATTAAGTACAGTCCTCGAAGTGAATGTACTTAGTTACTTTCCACCACGGAGAGCCAGAGTTCTCAAAGTAGATTCCATGGACTCTGTGAGTTCCTTTAGGGGCGTCTAAATTGACCCATACAAGTCTGTAACTCTGACAGTGTCAGACCGGGAACACGTTATTTTATGCTCTAACTATTAAAAAATATCAGATATACAAGCTCACAGCGCTTGTAGGTCTGCTATTTTTGGAAAATCACGAAGATTTGTGCAAATCTTTGAATATTTTTTACCCGATTCTATATGTGTCTTCTCTAAATCCTTCTAAGGTTTTTTTGAAAACCCTATGTTTCTATGTCAGTGGTGCTGGTGCTCAAACATTTTCATGTGAAGGACCCCCCAAAATGATATGTATTTGGTCACGGACCCACATCTCAAAATATTTAGTTCCAGGGAACCCCAGAAAAAGCAAAATTTTAGTTACAAATGTTCACTTAAAAAATACATACAGTATATTCAAAGATTTGCACACATTTTCACAACTTTTCAAAGATAGCAGATCTAAAAGCAAAATCTGCAAGCTTGTCTATCGGCTATTTTTCAATAGCTAAAGTATAAAATAATTCCAGACCTAAATGAGAACCACTGCACGAAGGCAGTGGTTCTCAACCTTTTCAGTCCATGACCCCAAAAATAATCGTATTTTAACTGGGGACCCCCCACCCTGACGAGCACTAAGAGTTGAGGCATTACATTTTCTATTGGAATGGTGAAAATAGCAGATCTACATGCTCACAACGCGGCGTTAAATCGGCTATTTTCACAATTTCTGCCTCTAATATTTTGACAATTTGGACAAGGTTTACTTTGGCATTTTAGAGGTATTAAAAAGTCCTTTAGAAATGTGCAGATACCGTCTATACACTTAAACTGTATGTTGGTTTGTTTACTGTTGAGTGAGAAAACAATGTCGCACATTAAGTTAATCATTTGGGGACCCCCCCAAAATAATTTGGGGACCCCCCTGGGGGTACTGACCCACAGGTTGAGAACCACAGCACTAAAAGGTACGATATACCTGGGCATGGTGGCCAGGGTGAAGCGCCGCAGCGCGCCGCCGCCCGTGCGGTTCAGCAGCAGCTTGCGGAGCATCAGCGGGGAGTGGCGCGGAGAGTCCCTCGGCGAGGACGCCATCCTGGGGCTCGAGCCGCCGTGGGGAGACCCTCCTGACGACCTTCTGCCGGCCTTGGCTTTGATTAGCTGCTGCGTCACGGCGCCACAGGAACAAGTACAGGGCGTTGTCTCCTCGGCCCCGCCCACCATCACGGGGACTTCCTCCTCCCGGAGCGCGTCGCTCATGTCGGGAGCGTAGCGTTTTTTACGACGTTCGATAGTTCGGCGTTCACATTCGTCCGACGCTGGTGAATGCTAGCTAACCTGGTGAAATGCTAACCTGCCGACGCTGGTGAATGCTAAGCTGGTGAATGTTAACCTGGTGAATGCTATGCCTAAACCAAACCCTAATCCTTACCCTAACCTCAGTAAAACTATGCCTAAACCTAACCCTAAAACTTAAACCTAACCCTTAATCAGACTAATGGGACGTCGAAATATCAAGATTTCACCGCTGATGTCCACCGGCGCCCGGCCCCCCCGAGACGGGCCTCCAATAGTCAATTGTTTTTTTTTTATTCGGTTATTCCATCGATTGATTTTTTAAATAATCGATAATCCATTTTTTTCTTTTCTTTTCTAAATAAGTACATCACAATGTACATCTTTAAATAGTTTTACATAAGAATTGCTTAAGCGCTAAAAATAGTGACAATAATCAATCTGCAAGCATCATTTCTCTTTATGAGCTTGTGAAGGGCTTATGTTCACCATCTTTGAAAGTTGTTATCTTTTCCTAGAACCATGCCGATTACTCATCGATTGTTTTGAATTGTTTCGAATCATCGCTTAACGCTTCACGCACGCCTACCTCTATGACGTCACGCGCGGAGGCGGGGTGCAACCGGAGCTGCCGGTGGAGGTACAGCTGATCCCTGCATGCGCGAGCCCAACGCTCGGCCAAACTCAGAGTGTTGTCAAAAGCGCTCGTAAAAAAACAAACTCTCGACGGTATATTAAACCATCCATCTTCATTATCCAGAGTTCCACTTTTCTTGTGAGAAGCTTTTTTAGAAGGTTCTCCTTTTGAAAAACGTTCCTTTCAACCTTTTGGGAGGAAAGGAGCCGTCCCAAGCGGTTGACGGACGCGGACACAAGCGTGCGGAGCGAGAGCCCCCTCCCCTCCCCTCCCCTCTGCGGTGAGCTCTGTTTACATAGCAATGAGACCTGCACTCCCACACACACACACACCACACACACACGCGCGCCCCTCCTGCCTAAATATGGCGGGGTGTGAATTATGCAGGGGTTAGCGTAGCCGGCCTCACATGGAGCCACAGAGATATATCTGCCCTGCGAGCCCGTCTCATAGGAGCTCTGAAGCAACCCAACTGGCCTCTTTCTTATAATATTAGACCAGGGGGTCTTCAACAGGGGGTCCTCCAAATCTTCCAAATCCTTTTTATATTAACAACTTGAACCCTATAGTGTCCATACTCTGAGAACTGTTGCCAAAAATAGCAGATCTACAAGCTACGCCTCGGCGTTGTGAGCTTGTAGATCGGCTATTTTCGGCAAAGAGGTTCGACGTAGAGGGGGAAAAGCAATAAAAGTGGGAAAAGAAATCCAAGAAAAACTAGAAGCAGTGTTCTTCCAAGAACAGGTCTCTGGCAGGTCCAGGGGCGTCACAAGGGGGGGGGGGGGGGGGGGGTGGGACTGAGTTACTAGGGCCCAAGGTGGGTGGGGTCCTTAATTATTCTATACTTTAGCTATTGAAAAATAGCAGATAATATACAAGCTCACAGCACCTGCTATTTTTGAAAAGTTGTGAAAATGTGTGCAAATCTTTGAATATAACATCTGTAACTCAAATATTGCTTCTGGGGGGGTCCCTGGAACTAAATATTTTGAGATGGAGGTCCGTGGCCAAATACATGTCATTCTGGGGGTCCTTCACATGAAAAAAGTTTGAGCACCACTGACATAGAAACATAGGTTTAAAAAAAAAACCTTCAAAGACTTTTTTTTTCACCATGTTTTAAAAATAGCAGATCTACAAGCTCGCAGCGCGGCACTGTATATCAGCCATTTTTCAATAGTTAAAGCACAAAATAACGCAGTTAATCCTTGTACCCAGGGCCCAGAATTTGGTGCGACACCCCTGGGCAGGTCAGGTAGGTTTTTTTTGGCCTCCTGGTCAAAACTAAATCAGTCAGCAGTCAAACTAAATGTAATCAGCTGTCTATATGTTCACCCATGCCTTACCCCTTATCCCTAAACCTTTTCTTTGCCTTTTTTTTACTATTTTGAAAAAACATTTTAAAATACTTCAAATAGACGATCTACACTGACACAAGTGTGGGCTTGTAGATCAGATCGGTTTGAGAACCACTGCAGTACATGAGTCAAAGTATCCTTGCATGAATTCCAAAAGACACCAGCGAAGCGGAAGAAAGCGGCACTCCTAACATAATAGATTGCAAGACATGTGCATTAGAGCTGGGATACCCGACCGAAATCCGACGGGACCCGACAAGCCCGACGGGCTCGGGCTCGGGTCGGACGCATTTTCACAATTAATTGTCGGACATCGATTTGGGTCGGACATAATTTTGATTCATAGAAAATAAAGTGTAAAACGATACAACTATCGTCTCTGTGTGTGCTATTTCCTTGTCTTTCTGGTGCACTGCACGTGGCTACGCTCAGTGCGTTGTCTTGACAACCATGCACACATGTTCATGGGGAAAAGGAAGTGGGAGACGGAGTGTCATATGTGACAGAGAACAAACAAACAAACAGATACACGAGAAGAAAAAGCGAATGAGTGAGAGATAATGTTGCCGCCAGCCGAGATAAAAGTTAACTTGTCTACGGTAAAGTTTAAAGCAATTGAAAACGAAAGAGGGAAATCAGCGCCGCGGTATGGACGCATTTCAACGTAGCTGTCAACGCAGACATAATGAAAAAGTCCGATGTTGAATGTAGCCTTAGCCTAAAACCCATAAACCATAATGGTTGGATTAATAATAGTTTTTGATTAAGAAAGACGGCCAACTGGCCGTGGACTGGCCGTTTGTGGACGCTGGATATTAAAAGCAGATGTCAGATTCGTCTATGCTGGTAAGACTGAATACATTTTGATATTGATTGAACATGTGGAAAAGGTTTGTGTGTGAATACTTTATTAACAGTTTGTAAAAGAGGATTTTAAGTGTGTGACTGCAGCGAGTCACTGACTGCAGTCAGACAAGAGTCACCAGACGCGCAGTGCACGTTATAGCCTATTATTTAATAATCTAACGTAGCCTACTTGTGTAATTATTTAAAACACTTTCACAAGCCACAATGTGGCTTAATATTATTAAGGGTAACAAACAGGCACGCTGCATGCACTCACTGCACATTATAACATGTTTGCTAGTGAGTGTAAATCAGTGGCTTCCTCAAAGAAAAAGAAACAAGGCGAAAAAGCTTTGAAAACATAAGGTTCGGGCCTCGGCTCGGGTCGGACGCTTTTTCATGATTAATGCTCGGACGTCGACTCGGGTCGGACAGAAAACTGTCGGACACAGGTTCGGGTCGGACAGAAAAAATGGGCCCGATCCCAGCTCTAATGTGCATCTGAGCCCGTCTTGCCGTTTCTTCCACTTCATTGGTGTCTTTTGAAAAGAGCTGTCAACGGGTTCTGATGTTTTCCAGAGGTGAGGTGGTCCTTTAAAGGCAGCAGGTGCTGGCCCTGAACTGAACCTGAGAACAAAGAGTGGAAGTGTTGCACACTATACGGGTACAGTAGCTCCCTTTGGCAAACTTTCATGTGAAGAATTACACAGAGCGACGTGTCTAGCCTTTTTCAGATTGAGTCTCAGTCTGAGGTGTCAGTGGGAAGAAGAGCATAGTGTTACAGTATAGGCCCCAACATGTCACTGTCATTCTTTATACAAAAGTTGTACAAAGGCAGCTACAGCGTGCAGGCTCTACTTACTTACACCTCTATCAAAAAAGTTTATTAAAGTGTGACTTACATAAGGCAGTGGTTCTCAACCTGTGGGCTGGGACCGCCAGGGGGGTCCCCAAAATATTTATTATTACTAAATATTGAATCACGCAACTTAAAAACTGTTCAGGGTGTTCATAAAAGCCTGATTAGACGATAAAATTACCAAAGGTTTTTTTGAAAGTAAAGTATCCCTTTAAGTGTCCCTGTGTCCCTTTTATGATCATATATAATCTCTGTATCTTTAAGAGTGTCTCCCTGTGTCCCATTTATACCCATATTAGGAGATCTTTCTATCCGTGTGTCCTTGTCCCTTTTATGACCACAATATGGAGCTCTCTGATGTCATGATATGCCCATATATGAGCATATCGGTGGGACCTCGGCACAGGAGTTTCATGTCGTCTCTGTCGGGTGGAAACCTCATACAGTATGTCCAAAACGGTTGCTTTTTCACGATTCAAATCTACAAGATCTACAAGCCCGAAACATGGCGCAAAGTGCCGTGCTTTGAGCTTCTAGATCTGCTACTTTTGTGGGATGCTGTAGTTTGATCAAGTAAGTAGGGCGTTAATTTACAAAAAAAAAAAATTAAAGTTAAAATATGGAGATAAGAGTTTTCTGCCCGACAACAACAATATCGTCGTTGTCGGGTGGAAACCTCGTATCTCCAAGTTTCAAATTTGTACACTCTTTCGCAAAGTAAAGCCCTGCTTCATCATACAAGGCCGTCGCACAAAAGTAGTGAAAACAGCAGATCTACAAGCACACAACGCCTCGCGGTGCGAGGCGTTGTGTGCTTGCAGGTCGGCTGTTTTCACTAGTTTAAATCATTTTTAAAAATGATACATGCAAAACGAATATTGGACATACAAGGTTTTCATCCAACAACGACGATATGAGATACCTCTTTTCGTTATTTTTGTCTCTCTCTCTCTATGGCGATGTCAACGGCGGCGGGGCTGCAGACGTCATGGGTCGGGGTCTCAAGTGGGTTGGGGTTTTCCCCCGGTGGGGCCCAAGAAGACAACAACATAAAAGCTTCTTTTAATTCTAATCTCTGACCCCCCCGTCGTTAGAAAAAAAGTCAAAAGTTCTCATCTATAACCAAAAGCAACAAACACACTGAAATAATGAGCGCCCCAAATATTCATCACTCCTGGCTTATTAGCCCAGGTCACTGCATTCTCACGCGAGCTCATTTATAAACACTCTCACACTGCAAAGGGTTAAAATAACACGCACACATTGTACCAAATAGGGCTGTCACGATTATGTAAAGTTTACTTGACGATTAATTGCTACTCAAATAATTGCGATTAAGGATTTAATTGGAATGTTACGGATAAACATTACATTTCTGTTTGGCTTTTAGGCTTCTTAAACAAAATGGTGCACTGGGAAGATAAATTATGACATAACATACATTTAACTAGAAATACTGTTCCTACGAAACAGTGTGGGCTCGCAAGTAACACCATGTATGGGCACAAAGATCTTTGGCTGCACCTCATTGGCTAAGGGCCCTGCCTTTGATAACAAAAACATTCAATAGTGGAAATGACCGATCTATAAGCTCAAAGCTTGTAGATCTGCTTGAAAATATATGAACATTTATAACTATTATTATGACGATCATGCAAAAAAAATTAGATTTAATATCGCAAATGATTGCTATAAGGCGATTATGTAATAATTATGACAGGACTAATTGTACCCAGAACGACCTAAGCCTAATTTGCATTCGCTCGCCAAGAGCGGCCGAGAATAGCAGACCTACAAGCTCACAGCGTGTTGTGAGCTTGTAAGCTCACAGCGTGTTGTGAGCTTTTAAGTCTGCAATTCTTGACAAAGTATGACTCAGGCCAGGGACGTGCTGGTCATTGGGAAAAGCGGGACAACTCCCGAACGGCTGGTTCATTCCCGGCCGGTCCAGGCCGGCCATTAGGAAAAAAATACAAATAAAATGTCGGCCTTCGTTCTACTTTGGGGGCTGGGTGGCCAACAAAGTAAATCGTCACTGTCGGGCAGAAACCTCGTATCTCCAAGTTTCAAATTTGTATTTTTTTTTTCGCAAAGCAAAGCCCTGCTTCATCATACAAGGCTGTTGCACAAAAGTAGTGAAAACAGCAGATCTACAAGCACACAACGCCTCGCACCACGAGGCGCTGTGTGCTTGTAGATCGTCTGTTTTCACTAGTTTAAATCATTTTTTAAATGATAAATACAACACAAACGGTTTTGGACATACAAGGTTTCCACCTATAGAGAGAGATCTCTCTCCATAGCGCACAATGAGGGCCTCTCCAACTCTTTTTCCAGGGCTGAATCAGGGGCCCAGCATGTCCCTGACTCAGGCTGTACAGGAAGTGAGCAGGTTGGGGGTTCAGCAGCGGTGCTCATGGGCACTTGGCTGTCGTGGAAAAAACTGTTGCCTGGATTGAACTGTGACCAGTGATGGAAGAAACAGGACGTTCTTTAATCAAGTAAAAGTAGCAAAGAAATAGTCTGTTACAAGTACAAGTTCGGTATTCAAAACGTACTCGAAGTACAAAAGTAATGGCACCAAAATGTACTTAAAGTACCAAATGTAAAAAATAAATGACTCATTATGCAAAAGGTCCCATTTCACAAGCTTTCAAATGTACAAAATGCATACAAATTCCTTTGACAATAGCAGATCTACAAGCTGACAATGGGATCTAAAACCATCAAACCACAGCTGTTGGCTGAACTGATACCAGATGTGACCACTAGATGGAGCTCTCACTGCACTCCAAGCCCTGACACTGATCAAACCACACACACACACACACACACACACACACACACACACACACACAATTAATTAATTAATTAATTAATTGAGGCATTAAAGCAGCACAACGTGATGAGATATACTTTAATCCCCGAAGGGGGATGTACAGATCCATCTCCAAAAGTTACAATATCGTTGAAAAGTTCATTTTTCTTCTGTAATATAATTCAAAAAAAGTAACTTTATATAAACTATATTCTAGATTAATTGTGCATGTGAAATATTAAAACTTTTTTTCACCCCTTTTTTTCAATCTTGGTCATTATGGCATAGCATGGATAAAAAATCTAAAATCTAAAAATATTAGAATATTACGTGAGACCACTAAAAAAAAGAAGATCTATGATACAGAAATGTCGACCATCTGAAAAGTATTATAATTTATGCACTCCTCAATACAAATTAGAACTCCTCAGAACAAATGACTTCATCAACGGGGCGTGGCATGGAGGTGATCGAGATAAGAACTGTGCAAAGTCGTGGTAACGATAGGGAATGGACTCACATACAGTACTAGCTCTAATAAGCTTCAGAACTCAAGGAGAACTTTACAGCATTTTCTCTACTTTGACTACTGAACGCACACATTCGCACGCGGTGCCATGGCATTGGTCCGAAATCTCATTGTTTTTACATCCCATTAGTCACAATCTGGTGGTGTTAACCTGGTGAAAAATACTATGCCTAAACCTAAACCTAAACCAAACTCTAACCTCAGTAAAACGATGCCTAAACCTAACCCAAACCCTAACCTCATGCAGTAAAACTATGCCTAAACCTAACCCTAAAACCTAACCCTAACTAAATTCGGACGAATGAGATGTAGGACTAATGAGATGTAGGACTAATGAGATTTCGGAGTTATGGGCAGTCCCCCTCGCACGCATGCATGCACGCACGCACAACTTCAAACTCATGTGTCAGACAAAAAGTGTCGGAAGCCATGATCGCTATAGAGGATTGGACCTCGTGTACACTGAATAATTCACGGTTTGAACTGCGACGTCTCCCATGTTTTCATCGCCGGGTGCCAGAGGAGCGGCTGATGACAGCAGAACGACACGGAAATCCAATAAGCTACTGAAGTACTGGACGTTTTAATGAGAGAGAGAGAGAGAGAGAGAGAGAGAGAGCTGGACATCTCAAGGTTCTGTTTGTGTCCTGTGCTCAGCGGCGTCACAAGGTGGGGGAAAGTGGGACTGAGTTACTAGGGCCCAAGGTGGAGGGGCCTTAATTATTTTATACTTTAGCTATTGAAAAATAGCAGATATACAAGCTCACAGCACGGAGTGCCGCGCTGTGAGCTTGTATATCTGCTATTTTTGAAAAGTCGTAAAAATGTGTGCAAAACTGCAAATCTTTGATTACCGGGTATATGTATTTTTTTAAGCAAACGTGTAACTCAAATTTTGCTTCTGGGGAGGTCCCTGGAACTAAATGTTTTGAGATGGGGGTCCGTGGCCAAATACATATCATTTTGGGGGTCCTTCACATGAAAAGGTTTGAGAACCACTAACATAGAAACATGTTTTTTTTTTTTTTTTTTTTAAACACCTTAGAAGGATTTGAAATATTCAAAGACCTGCACAATTTTTCACAATTTTTCAAAAATAGCAGATCTACAAACTATTTTTCAATAGTTAAAGCACACAATAATTGAAGGGAATCCTTGTACCCAGGGCCCAGAATTTGGTGTGACACCCCAGCCTGTGTTCAAGGAGCAGCGTGTAAAGAATGAAAGCTTCAATAATGAATGATGTGCCTTCAGGTCACGTCGTGAGGGGATGTGACCCAGGGAACGACAGCTAGAGGAGGAGGGAGACAGCCAGTAAGGCATTCACCAAATATTCGAATATCAAGTTACTATTCGACGTTGTTCACCGAAGTCGAATATTCCCTTATTTAATTTTTTTGTATTATTTTCTCTTTATAGTTTATAAAGCTTGGCAAGAGAGGAAGTCATAAGAATGATAAGTAAAAGGTACTTATAATATACGTACTTGATATAGTCTTTTTTTCACTCTCTACCAAATCTCTTTGCCAAAAAATAGCCGATCTACAAGCTCACAACGTGTCGCGCTGCGACGCGTTGTGAGCTTGTAGATCAGCTATTTTTTGGCAGAGTGATGTTCCGCCCCAGGATAATGGATTTTGATTATCGCGATAATCACAATAATCGTGATATGAAATGTTCATATCGTCCCATCCCTAATTAGAAGTATAAAGCGTTGAAAAATGGAAGTACAAAATAACACAGGCCCACTATTTTGAAGGAAGTACACATCAAGCCTAAGATATGACGATGATCAGCATTCCAAATCCAATTACACAGAGTGAGAAGAACACGTCACGTTAAACATCAGGGTATCAAAATGTCGTAATTTAACATTAAAAACAAATGTGTCATGTCCTACTTGACAACGCAATAAAAGGGCTATAAAGTATTCATGGCAGACGTCAAGAGTGGCCCTTCCCACCGAGCTGAGTCATCCACAATATTACCCACTAAACCATTTATACCGGGAACGCATTATTACTTTAAGCATTATTTTATGCTTTAACAAAACCTTGTATGTCCAAAACCCTTTGTTTTGCATTTATCATTTTTAAAATAATTAAAACTAGTGAAAACAGCCGATCTATAAGCACACAACGCCTCGCACCGCGAGGCATTGTGTGCGTGTAGATCTGCTGTTTTCACTACTTTCGTGCGACAGCCTTGTATGATGAAGCAGGGCTTTACTTTGCGAAAGAACGTACAAATTTGAAACTTGGAGATACAAGGTTTCCAGCCGACAACGACGATATACAAGCTCACAGCACGGCGAGCTTGTAGATCTGCTATTTTTGAAAAATCGTGTCTTTGAATATTTTGACCCGATTCTATAAGTGTCTTCAACGTTTTCAGGCCAAGGACCCCTTAGTTGAGAGAGAGATGAAGCAGGGACTCCCACTACCTTTTCATAGATTCCATAAAGTTTCATCGTTTGACAGCACAATCATCAGAGTATTTTGAATTCATGCCAATTTGTGTTTTCAGATATTTAACCACTTGAGCCGTCATTACTTAATAAACTTGACCTTTCACTCTGTACTTAGTCTGCTCTTTTCCCCCTCAACACCAAACCTCTTTGCCGAAAATAGCCGATCTACAAGCTCACAAGTGATTTTTCAATAGCTAAAGTATAAAATAATTTCCGGTCTTACAGGGTTAATGTAGCTTCGGGGAGAATCCTGCCACCGGTGACATTTTAGAAACACTCCGTTATGTCAACGTTATTTATTAGCCAGGACCTGCTGAAATGAAAAACTCTGAAGCGAAAAATGGGTTTCTTCGGGGCGCCGATGGATCTTAGTGCAGGGTTCTTCAAAGTGCGGGCCGTGACGCAAATCCAGGGGTGCCTCAGAATGCTAATATTTCATATTTATCAATATCACTGCAGTTTAAAACTCGTACACTTAGTAACACAAACCAGAGTTGCACAGTACAGATCTACAAGCTCACAACTTGTGACACGCAGAATAAGGATGCTAGGGTTTAAGTGGTAAAACGCCAAGTATAAAAGTTATTCTTGATCTGTCCTAAAACGTTTACGGTACCAGTGCGAATTCTGAATAAACACACGTTTATCTGTTTCACAATGCTTGTAGATCTGCTTATTTTTCTTGCTATTTTTGTGCAACAAGTAGGGTAGTAAATTATGCACACACGAAAAACCCAAAAACAAAAAACAGATGAAACAGTTGAAACATGGAGATACAAGGTTTCTTCCCAAACAGAAAATCCCAAATCTACAACAGTAATCAGTGTTAGTTTAACATCTACAACCATGAAAGGCTGTTGGTTTAATGCAATCTGTGCTGGCAGCCTGTATGGAATTAACGTTTGCTCCACTAAAACAGCAGCTTATGCGCTCTGCATGACAGGAGCTTCTGGTCAGGCGCGTGCACACATAGACATCAAAGGGGGCTTGAGCCCCTGCCCTTTTACCCACCTCTAGAAAGTGCCCTCTCCAGACCATGAATGCAGTTTTTACTATGGTGAAAGAAATGCAAATCCGTTTCCATGCCATACCTGAAGGCAGCATTCAAGAGAATTGCCCTGTCCAAACTCTCCTGAACTTGAATGCGGCGTCTTATGTTGAAAGAATTGCACACAAGAATTTGATTAGTTCAGTGTGGTATCAAGCACGGAAAATAGCCGACCTCCAAGCGTTCTGGTTTAGGTTTGCCACCAATTGCTCCAGTATAGATGCTTGATTATTCTGCGGCACGCCCGAACTGGCATCGCGGCTGTGCCTGGGGACCTTTGGTGTGCCCCTGAGAAGGGTCAAGTGTGCCCCTTGAAACTGCTTGAAAGCCAGTGTTGTATTTATCATTTTAAAAATGATTTAAACTAGTGAAAACAGCCAATCTACAAGCACACAACGCCTCGCAGAGCGAGGCGTTGTGTGCTTATAGATCTGCTGTTTTCACTACTGTTGGGCGACAGCCTTGTACGATGAAGCAGGGCTTTACTTTGCGAAGAAACGTACACATTTGAAACTTGGAGGTACAAGGTTTCTTCCCGACAGTGACGATATTTACACCCCCGTATTTATGTTGGTGTGCCCATGGATTCTTGGGACATGAAAAGTGTGCCCATGCTGAAAAAAGGTTGAGAAACACTGCCCTAGGGTGCCACTTTGGGAAACCCTGGTCTAGAAGAGTGGTTTCCAGGGACCCCCAGTGGTCCCGGGAGAGGGGGGGCCCTGTTTGAGAGCCAGGATCCGGGACCCCCATCCTGACTAAAAAAATGCACACTTCCTTCCAACTATTCTTTAGAAAGGGAGGCGATGCAACTGCAGATTGAAATTACATTTCTAAATGTCCTTTTCGATGTGCGTCCTCTGCATGAGTCTAGAGCTACAGGGCTCAATATCATTATGCTAATTTCAAAAGGTCAAGTTTATTTCGCTCCTCGGAACACAGCCAACCTACTAGTGGTCTCCCTAAGGTGTCCACTGGCATTTGAGAGAATTGTCCACAATTCTTCTCTTGTGAAAAAATCGTCTTTCTGCAGTTTAACATTTTGCATTTGCACTGTTTTATACCTAGGCCTCATATCACGGCACGTTGTGAGTTTGCTATTTTCAAATATTTTGGTACTTTTGTACTTTGGTACATTTTGGTACTTTTGGTGCTTTAAGCGTATTATTGTGTCAATACGTTTGTACTTTTACTCAAGTACATTTTGAATTCTGGACTTTCTACATTGAAGTATTGAGTATTGATACTTTTAAGTAAAACATTTGAGTACTTTTCCCACCACTGTAGTTACATGGCCAAACAGTGAATGTCACACAGCAGCGCAGGTAACTGATGCCCCCTGCTGGCCAAAACAGGGTCAACGGTCAACCACCATGCATGAGAGACATGCACACCGTGCACAGCATGGTGCACATTCTGCACACACACACACACACACACACACACACACACACACACACACACACACACACACACACACACACACACACACACACACACACACACACACACACACACACACACACACACACACACACACACACACACACACACACTCTACTTGTGCCGGACGTAAACATTTTAAGACGGTGATTTGATGAATGCCGTTTTTCTTTTGCCGGTAAATGTGCCATTTTTAACCGTATTAGCCTGAAGCCAAATAATAGCAGATCTACAAGTATCAGATAAAGTAATACGACCTGGGCACTTCAGGAGAGAATACCCAAATAATATATACCTTTATTGTCTTGCAAGGTCGTGACTGACGTTTGGAAAGTGGAAACGTCAGTCACCCCTGCTAAACAATAAAAAACGTGCAGACCAGTGGAGTGCTCCAGTATTCATGTTTTTATTTGGATTGTCTCCCCTGACGTGCCAACATATTATTTTCTCTGATATAAGTTGTCCCTGAGAATTATTGAATGCTTTAACTATTGAAACATAGCAGATTTACAAGCTCACAGCGCGGCACCGAGTGCCGTGCTGCGAGCTTGTAGATCTGCTATTCTTTTTTTTTATATATCTTTTTAAAAGCGAACAGTTGTAACTCAAATATTTGCTTCTGAGTGGTCCCTGGAACAACATATTTTGAGATGGGGGGTGGGGGTCTGCAGCCAAATACATGTAATTTTGGGGGTCCTTGACATGAAAAAGTTTGAGAATCACTGATTTAGAAGAAGGATTAGGAAGACATTTAAAGAATCGGTGTCAAAACTATTCAAAGAAGGCACAGATGTTCACGATTATTTTTAAATAGCAGATCGACAAGATTGTATATCTGCTATTTTTTTATAGCTAAAGAATAAATTAATGTTTTAAAGTAATAATGCGTAATGATGTGTTTAGGTCTAAATGGGTTAAGTTGACCCAGAAGGTAGACGAGCCCTTCTACCTTCTGCTGGCGGAAGCTCGCAGGACTTCTCTTTACCTAGCAGATCTACAAGCCTATTAGTTCAGCTATTTTTCAGTACATGATATTGGCACTTAACTATGCATGTATGCATGTTTTATTGTGTTGGAGTGTGTTTTTCACATCTATGTACCTAAACAGTGCAAATGGCTTTCAAGCAGTTTCAAGGGGCACACTTGACCCTTCTCAGGGGCACACCAAAGGTCCCCAGGCACAGTGGTTGAGAAACACTGATCTACTTGACAATAAAATTAATCTGACACATAAACCATGGTTAACTCTAATTCTAACGTCTAAACTTAACCTCTATGGGCTCTATTTTCATCCACGCCTTACCCCTTCATCCCTAAACTTCTTTGCCTTTTCTTTTTTTTTTTTTTTTTTTTTGAAAAACATTTTTCAATAGTTCAAATAGCTGATCTACAAGCTTGTGTTGATGTAGATCGGCTATTTGAAGTATTTTCAATTGTTTCTCAAAATAGTAAAGAAAGGTTGATTGATTGAAGACTTTATTAGAAGTTTACATAGGAAAAGGTACAGTTTCATGACGGTACAGTTCACTGGTACAAGGTCTACTAAAAGGAGATCCAGGCAAATACGTTTAAGGGATAAGGAGTAACAGCTCATCTGCACTGCCCTACACTTTATATTATAATGTATTTATTTGATTGGTTCAGGCTACGTTGCAATGCAATGGCCAACGCTCCATATGCGGACAGTATTTCGCGGGGACGTCGCGTCGCTCGCTCGTGTGCAGTGCGGATGAGGTGTAAGGCAAGGACAAATAGCTCTAAATGTCTAATCCTAACCTGAATATTTTGCTAATTGTAATTCTACTATACTTGAGGGGACATTTAGTCCTCACAAATACAGTAATATATCACACGCAGGCACACACACAGGCACACACACACACACACACACACACACACACACACACACACACACACACACACACACACACACACACACACACACACACACACACACACACGCGCGCGCGCGCACACACACACACACACACACACACACACACACACACACACACACACACACACACACACACGTGTGTGTACGTTCTGGCAGCTGAAGCCTGGCATCAGAGGGATTTGGCTTGAATCCTCAGACCAGCTGGAATAACATTGATGCTGTCGGGTGGAAAACTTGTACTGTACACACACACACACACACACACACACACATACAGAACGCTGATTTGTATCATTATTCTCACACCTTAACTAAATGTCCATAGCATATCATGTACAGCAGGGGTCTTCAAGAGTTTCTACAGGGGGGGCCTCCAAATCTTTGGCAATTTTTGGCTAAAGTTCTCCATTCCTATCCCACAATCTACAAGCACATGTTGTGAGCTTGTAGATGGGCTATCTTCGGCAAAGAGGTTTGGTGTAGAGGGAAAAAAGCAGAGCCACAGCTCAAAACGGGAGCAGTCGGGCTTATGCAAATCCGCTTATTCAATCGCTCCAAAAAGGTGAGAAAGCGATTTTGCACAGAATTCTCCTTTAACATGAACGTTTTTCACTTGTTGACTTGTATAGTACGGTTATTTCTGCTGCTTTTGCACGACACTAGTCTATCAAACAAGTATAAAGTAGGGCATTCATTTATGAAAAAAATAGAAATGAAATATGGAGATACAAGGTTTCTAGCCTATTTCTACTGCTGTGAGCTTGTATATCGTCGTTGTCAGGTGGAAACCTTATGTCCAAAACCGTTTGTTTGGTATTTATCATTTTTAAAATGATTTAAACTAGTGAAAACAGCCGAGCTTGTAGATCTGCTGTTTACACTACTTTTGTGCGATGGCCTTGTGTGATGAAGCAGAGCTTTGCTTTGCGAAAAAAAATAATGTACAAATTTGAAACTTGGAGATACAAGGTTTCTGCCCGACAGTGACGATGTGTGCCGTTTTCTTTTTGCCAAATGTTTGCCCCCAGAATATAGAGGCAGCATGGGGTTTGAAGTGATTACACGTTATTTACTTTAATTGTTTATTTGAGAACAGCACAATCGCACTCCAGTAAAGTACAGTCACTGACTGAATAAATACACATTGGCGTGTTATTTAGACAGATGCCAGGGTCATTTGCTGACATGCCGTCCTATCGTTTGTAGAGTTTCAATGTTCACATTATCAATTTTCCGATATTATACTGTGTAGACTGATGATAGGTTCTTGGTTTACCTATGATCCTAGACTACTATTTCTATGCATTTGACGAATTACCTCATGTTTACCTTGCTTACTGTAAACTAACTGCTTACTAACTGGACCCATTTAGGCCTAAAATTATTGGATGCTTTAACTATTGAAAAATAGCAGATATACAAGCTCACAGCGCGGCACAGAGTGCCGCGCTGCGAGCTTGTAGATCTGCTATTTTTGAAAAAGTCGTGAAAATGTGTGCAAATATTTGAATATATGTATTTTTAAAGCAAGCGTTTGTAACTCAAGTTTTGCTTCTGGGGGGTCCCTGGAACGAAATATTTTGAGATGGGGGTCCGTGGCCAAATACATGTCATTTTGGGGGTCCTTCACATGAAAAGGTTTATGAACCACTGACATAGCAGTCTCTCAAGAACAGACTAACTGAGCTCCAGTTAAGTGAAAAGGACCTTTTCTTTGACGATGGCTATAGCCAGATTGCTGACATAGAAACATAGGTTTTTCAAAAAACCTTAGAAGGATTCAAAAGACACTTATAGAATCGGGTCAAAATTCTAATTTTCACGATTTTTCAAAAATAGCAGATCTACACGCTCGCAGCGCGGCACTCGGTGCCGCGCTGTGAGCTTGTAGATCTGCTATTTTTCAATAGTTAAAGCATAAAATAATGATACACAATATAGTGTACCCGTTCTAAACGGGCTAACCCATTAATCTGGGTCACGTATAGAACAGGAATACCAAACACAGCATTGTTCTCTGTGGAGACAGACTATGGAGAGAGCATCATGGACGTGGTGGAGAGCTGAGGGTCGAGCCTCCATCAGCACCATCCTCCTCCACACAACCTGCTCCCCTGCCTGGCATCACAGCTGCCCTGGACAGCAGGACCTCATGCTACACACACACAGTCAAATCCATTCGGGTCCATTTGGTTCCATTGGCACACTAGGGATGGGCCGATATGAACATTTCATGCCACGATTATTGTGACCAAAGAAATAGCGATTTACGATATTATCGCGATAGTCAAAATAATACCCAACATCCATTATACTGCGGCGGAACATTTTCCAAAAAAAATAGCCGATCTACAAGGTCACAGCGCGTCGCGTTGCGACACGTTGTGAGCTTGTGGATCGGCATTCTTTTGGCAAAGAGATTTGGTAGAGAGTGGAAAAAAAGAACGTATCAAGTACGTTATTTACAGGTCCGTCTTACCAATTAGAGGGTTTAAATGGTGCCGGATATGCAGCTTGTTAAATAAAAGTGAATTGATCATATTTTTTATCCCAATAATAATGATTTTCGTCGACTAAAACCGTGGAGAAAAATGTTCGTCGCCTATCGTTTTCCACTGGCGAAAATGAAATGTAAACTAAGCTATGATGACTAAAACTAAGACTAAAGATATTCACAATTTTGTCAACCAATAGAAAATAGTCTAAACATGTTAGGGAGGGACTGGTGCAGAAGAGATCCAGTCAAACTAAAAGATCAAAATGAAATTTTACGTTTGGTTTCCCTCTGGTGCTGCGCTCTGAAAATAGAAGATCTACAAGCTCACAACCCGTCGCAGCGCAAGGCATTGTGAGCTTGTAGATCAGCTATTCAGGCACCACGATGCCATCAAGGCCTGCCTTCATTTTGTCTACAAAATGCACAGTAAATTTAGTCGACTAAAACTAGACTAAAATTACAACATTTCAGATGACTAAAATGTGACTAAATCTAAATCAAATTATATTCAAAAGACTAAAACTACATTTGCTGTCCAAATGAACCCTGCTCAGAGTTAAAGGAACACTCAGGAGTTTACAGCGTACAAGCTGCACAACAAGCAGCGGCCACATCCATTTTGGCGGCCCCCCTGCCCATCCTTCACAGCTTCTACACCTGCCATATATAGAGCCTTTGTACAAGTGGGGAATGGTGCCAGGTGTGAATTGGCCTAATTTCACAGCAGGCAATCAGGAAAGACAACACAGACTTTTCAGTGAAAGATCAGGAAAGGTGAAGAGTGTCTGTACTTTCTTTCTTTTCCAGGCTTTGGTGTGGAGAGCTCTCAGAACTCTGAACAGTGGAGGGCGAGCAGACGGCCGAGACGGGAGAGTGTTTTTGCAGGTCGTTCAGTCTGAGTGTATCAAACTAGAAGTTTGCCCGGCTTTGCCGGGCTCACGTCTAGATCGTCGTGTTGCGTCTATAGGATTATATATTCCTCCAAAACAAACCCCTGAGGTACAGGGTGGCTTTGAGCAGATTCCATAACAATTGGGCAGCTTATGTATCACGATAGAGAGGCCACAATCTTACTTACTTACTTACATACTTACATACCGTACATACATACACACACACACACACACACACACACACACACACACACATATGTTGCTGGTCTCCCCTAAATCTTTTTGGGCTCACATTTGCATACAAGGTCATTCGGCTACACCATACATGTTGCAGTGGTTGCAGTATGTACAATTATTATTATTATAAATATTATTATTGTAGAGTACATAGAATATTGGCTATATACTATTTGTCATGAATTCACATATTTATTATTATTATTATTATCTGTGTGTAATCTGTTATGTAATCTGTCTATGTATCTATCTGTAGTCTGTCTGTCTGTCTGTCTGTCTGTCTGTCTGTCTGTCTGTCTGTCTGTCTGTCTGTCTGTCTGTCTGTCTGTCTCTCTCCCATGTCAAACTGTCATAAATCTAACAGCTGAAAACGTCCTACATTTATTGTATTGCAAAAGGATTAGCATATAACTTATTGTCCTTCAGAACAGTATGGTTACAGGAGCTTCTCTCTTATTTGAATGATGCCTAAGCTTGAATTTGTTTAATGTGTATTGCTTGCTGGATATTAAGTGTCTATTAATGTGGGGATGTTACTGTATTTTGTCACATTTATTCTGCTGTTCATCTGACATGGGTGCGCAGCTTACTTTGATTTGCACACATGCGCTGGCATTGACAATCAGATGATTGCTAAGCAGTCCACTTGTGTTCGAGTAAAATAGCAGTTCCAATGTTCTAAAAGACAGGTTTAGGGTAAATTAACGATGATAAAAAACATCGGAACATCGGGGGAGAAATGAACGATGTCCGATGTTCTTGTTTGCAGAGGAGGGCACGGGTGGCACAGACACACACACACAGTTGTACACACACGCACGCACGCACACACACACACACACACACACACACACACACACACACACACACACACACACACACACACACACACACACACACACACACACACACACACACACACACACAGTAACTAAAAAACACGCAATATACATGCACGCACCAAGCTGATTATTATTGGCTAAAAGTAAGCCTACTGAAATAGATTTGTGTCGCGGTGCAAAGATTACCGCACGCAAGTACACACAGCACACACACTCACGGCTTAGATGAGCGTGCGCTGTGTCGTGCGCACATACATACACAGTCACAGTCACAGACACACTTCACGAAACAGAGAGCTACTGCACGGCACGGTACACACAGCACACACACACTCGCGGCTCAAATGAGCGTGCGCACATACATACACACTTACACAGTCACAGACACACTTCACGAAACAGAGCCACAGCACGGCGCGGCCGATCCAAGGCTTTCAAGACGCAGAAGTAGCGTAGCTGCTTCGGAAGCGTCTAGTGGATTACCAAGCTTGTTTAAGGACATGGTTTAGGACCCAAGCTTGTGATTGGCTGAACCGGATCGTAACCATGACAACAGGACGATAAGGGTTCCAGATCCCATGGGCTGGCAGGACAGTAGCCTAGCCAATTGGAGTGGGAGTGGATCGTAACGATGACAACAGGACGTTACACTTGTGCCACGTGATCAGTCCTAGCCAATTGGACTGCATCCAGTGGTCGGTCGTATGCACCGCTGCAGCCAGTTTTCGTTTGTAATAGTTAGGATAAGCAACTTGGGTTAAGACAGCGGAAGCTTGTGATTGGCTGCGCGGAGGTGACGAAAGTCTGGGGGACGGAGATACTCCTAAACCTTAACCCTAACCTCAGTAAAACTAACGCTGGTGAATGCTAACCTGGTGAAATTCTAACCTGCCGACACTGGTGAATGCTAACTTGGTGAAATTCTAACCTGCCGCCCGACACTGGTGAATGCTAACCCGGTGAATGTTAAACTGGTAGTACCAACGGTGCTTAACACAGTTGCTTTTTCGATGCACTCAGACTGAAAGACCTGCAGAAAATACTCTCCCCGAGCAGACAGAGAGACTCAGAGAGACGCATGATATGGCATCATCTAATGCATCATATGATGCAAAATGCATCATATGATGCTTTGTAGCATGCTGAAATACTAAAATATCTAAAAACACAGATTGAACTAAAACAAAAACTCAGGATTGTGTTGATCGTGTCCCACACAACAATAAAATAAGATCTGGTTGTCCCAGAGGTGCTTTAATATCAGTTATCGGCATCTTTGATCACAACAAATCGATATCGAAATCGAACGTGAAAATCCCATATTGGACGACTCCTAATACATGGTCGTGAGGTCACAACGGCCTTGACCTTTGACGGCCCACTTCTAACCAGTTCACAACTTGATGTCCACATGGACTCCCATGAAATTCCCCCGAGGCATCCCTGAGATATCATGTTCAGAAGGTTGGGACGGACAAACGGATGGATAGACCACCTGGAAAAAATACAGTATCGACTCTGGCCATGACCGTAAGAAACGCACACCTGCTGAGAGGAGAGAGAGAGAGAGAGCAGACCCCAACCTGTTCATAGATTCCATATAGTGTCATTCTTTGACAGCACAGTGTATTTTGGATTCATGTCAATTTGTGATTTCAGATATTTAACCACTTCAACCGTCAATAATTAATAACTGTTTACTTGACCTTTCACTCTGTACTTAGTCTGCTCTTTTTCCCCTTTACGCCAAACCTCTTTGCCGAAAAATAGCCGATCTCCAAGCTCGCGAGTCATTGTGAGCTTGTAGATCTGCTAAAGTTCTCAGAATAAGGACACTAGGGTTCACCCTGTAGTAACTCTGAGGACCCCCTAGGGGTCCCAGACCCCCTGTTGAAGACCCTTGTATACTGTAGACACAGCCCGGCCCTCAGTGTTAGACTGGGATCATTCAAGCTGAGCAGCCAAAAGGCCGCCATGACCTCAGTTGAATAGTGATCAGCTTTGAGGGTGATGCGATACGTATTGAGTTTGTGCACAGCGATTGTGTGTTTGTGTGTGTGTGCTGTGCTGTGCTGTGCTTTGGATAAAGACGCTCTCTAAATGCAGACCATTTAGCACGTTAAATGAGTCATGAGCAGATGAAAGGGAACATGAGCGATGCTTCAGATGACCCAGAAAAAGTAGCTGGAGAGAGTAAGTCTGGGGGAGACTTGAAAACACACAGGCACACACTCTTAAAGGTAGATAGATAGATAGATAGATAGATACCTTTATTATCCCAAGGGGGAAAATTTGTTGCCCAGAGGCAGCACAGCAGTATAAGGTTATTTACAAAGTTACAGAGAAGTATGAAAAAGATAAAAAGAAAAAAAAAAAAGAAAAAAAAAGGTACATACAAGGTTTCCACCAGACAGCGACGTCTCCCAGCAGGAAGAGGTGATAACGAAGCAGACGACAGCACAATGTTTTCACAGTGCAGACTGAAGAGAGAGAACAGGAACTCCCTGAAGACCAGTTTGCAAGACGCGCCGATGCTAATTTACACCTTCTGTCCGGACATGAAGTGACATGATTCACAGCTGTGGCGGAGGATGTACCCAGATGTGATGGAACCGATTCCGGGAAAATCTTGAAAGTCTGGCGTCCCATTATTCCGACTTAAGGTTAGGGTTAGGGTTAAGGTTAGGGGTTAAGGTTAGGTTTAGGCATAGTTTTACTGAGGTTAGGGTTAGGTATCGTCGGACTAATGGGACGTCGGACCAATGCAACGTCGGAACAAGAACAACCCTACGCACCCCCGACTCCTGGTTCCTCAATGTTGGACCCGGTTCTCCTGGTTGTGGATCCAACCCTATAGATATAAGTCAAAGTGATGTGTTCTGAAATTTCACTCAAGTAAAAGTACAAAACTAACAAAAGTATTGACATGGAGCGGAATGTGTGTTAAAGGGATATTCCACTTTCAACAGGGAAACAGTGGTAGGGCTTCTCTCCACATACACACCCATTGTAACTTCAAACTCCATTTTAACCATGATAGATTCATTAAAAACACACATTATTTTCTCTGGTGACTCATAATACCCTCCTAATACGTGAGCAGGCCATGTTTTATCCATAACTGTTTTCATTTATTTTTGGAGCTGTGTGAAGCACAGGCTCCCTATACGTGGCCGTGTGGGTCTGTCTGTGTGTCTGTCTGTGTGTGTGTCTGTATGTAGCCTGAACTTCCTAAACTTCGGCACGCCACTAGTCCCACAGTTTTGCCACCACACACTCGCGCCATATGTCAAATCGAACGGCTTACTCGGGAATCGTGGGCTATTACTTTTCTAAGAGAAAGGTTCTATAGTTTAATTGATATTAATTTATTAGTGAATTAATTTTCCCCATTGACTTATAATGGGAATCGCAAAAACTCACATTCAATTATTTGTCTCTCGCAAACCATAGGGGCTAGAGTTTCAAGACTTGGAGAGGAGGTTCATAATGATTTCAAGGATTAAATAAAAAATAATTGTGTCATTTGGCCGCATGGTGGCGCCATAACACCCCACTTTACGTTTTGGCCTGTAACTCTTGAACCGTAGGTCGGAAAATTAAAAATATTTTTTCCCTGGATACCTTGGGTCATGACGCATCTCCCCATATAGGCCACGCCCATTTGCGCCATGATAGATTTTCCGCCATCTTGAATTTTCTCCAAAACACACTTTTTGCTCCTTTTCCTACATATTTTCTTCAAATGTCACAAAAATCGGTACACATGATCCACACACACACACACACACACACACACACACACACACACACACACACACACACACACACACACACACACACACACACACACACACACACACACACACACACACACACACACACACACACAGCTCCACTTCACACGGGTGTGATTTTAATAATTATTTGGGAAAATGGAAAAAACGAAATACCAAAAATAATTATTAAAAGTGGAGAGGCCCTGGGCCTGGAGGGCCTGGTAACATTTACATAAAATATCTAAATATTGAATCAAGCAAATTAAAAACTGTTGTTCTGGTGTTCATAAAAGCCTGATTAGATGATAGAATTACCAAAAGTTTTTTGAAAGTGAAATATCCCTTTAACACATTGGCCGCCATTTTAACATTGACTGTTTGGCTCCCCTGCCATTTTGTTTAATGAAAAAATTTATATATTTTTTTTATATTGACATTTTTCCTAAATTCTGTATTCTGTATTTTGTGTCATACAGTACCTGAAATGAAACAAGACCACCTCTAGTCTCACCAAAAAATAAAAAAATAAAATAAAAAGCTTTTTTTTCTATAGTTGCAGCCATCTCAAAATAGCCATTTTTGACCAAAATCCAGCTATAATTGAAAAAACTGGAGTTATTGACCTTTTTGTGAAAAATCTATTTTCAAGCGAATAACTCACTTGATATTTGTCTTTATGGCTTCAGGCATTATCAGATAAGTGTACTAATGTAATTATGTAATAGGATTTTTTTTTAGAATTTTCTGTTTAGAAAAATGCAGAGAAAAATATTTTTATTGGCTATGTCTGACCATAAAACTCAGCAATTTCACATACTGTTTTGCAGTATTTGTGTGAGTATTTGTGTGAGCCCCCACTTGGGGGCGCGTTCTCTCTGTCTCTGTATGTCTGCTTTGGTCTCAGCTGTTTTTGGGTCTGTACAGGTGCACACACACAAATAGACATCAAAGGGGGCATGAGTCTTTTTTCTAACATGTGCTAGAATGTGAAAATAGCAGATCTACAAGCTCTACAAGCTCAACACATCGCTCTGTGACACATTGAGAGCTTGTAGAGCTTGTAGATCTGCTATTTTCACATTCTGGGACATGTTAGAAAAATGTCTCCCCCTGCCCCAAAAAAATCCTCTGCACTGCCCTGCAAGAGCAGGGCAGACGCATTTTGCTAACGAGGCGAGGCTGTTGACGTTGATCGATCGCTTGTTGGCTGTAGTTGATCGCTTGTTTTGGTGGAGCGTGGGCCAGGGACCCCCAGTCCCCCACCTGGTTCCCTAAGTGTTGGCTGGAGACCAGGGACCCCTTTGTGAGACCCCATCGACAGGGACCACTTGTCCCTGCAACTGGATCATATGAACTTTATGTAACAAATGATCGGCTTATTGATTGATTTTACAATGTTATGTAACTCTGCACTGCTCTGCGGAGGTCGGCGAAGCGTTGGACCCGCGGACCCCTTATTGGTTGTTAGAAAGGCGACCAGGGACCCCCACCTTTGCAAAGGCGATCATGGCTTGTTTGTGGACTGAAGTTTGTGGACTAAATACCATTATAAAACTAATATTATAGCCTGGATATATGGGTGTGGATTCAAATCAACCATCATCATTATCAGGTACGTTTTAGAAGCATTTATATGGCAAATTGGCGATAATTGTGTGTTTTGTGTGTTTTGTGTCTTGAGAGAGAGAGAGAGAGAGGCAGAGGCAGATCTCACTATAGCACTGTTTTTTATGGGACTGAACACCATCAGGGGGTCCAACAGGGACCACTGAAACAGAGATACAGTGGAGGGAAGCACACACACACACACACACACACACACACACACACACACACACACACACACACACACACACACACACAGCTGTTCTCACACTTTTTTTTCTTCTCTTTTTTTTCCGGCAGCCAGCCTTTTGAGCTCAAATGCGTCTTTTGCCAATTAACTGTGGTTGGGGAGATTTATACATTTGTATTGCAATTTATACATTATTACAGTCTTTTTTTCAAACACACTTACTTTGATGTGTGATATGTGTGAGACAGAAGGCTCAAATTTTGTCACGGGCTGGAGAAAAGTGTAATTAAACATTACATTATATAAAAGCAAATTCTCGGGACTATCGGGCCTGGCGGGGAACGACATTTAAAATTTCTCGGGACTATCGGGGGAGGCGGGGAATGAGTTAATGTCAGCGTTAATTTGCACCTGCCACGTGTGTTCACAGGCCTCTGCATTTACATCTGCTCTGGGTTTTCATTTACTGTACAGTCCATAAACAACAAACATAAAGGCTCACACAAAGAAAGAAAAAAACTTACAAAAGTGCAAAAACATCCGGTCTAAGCACCGGTCTAAATTGTTCCACCCTTAGCGATGGAGGCAAATCCATCTGTATCGAGCGAAGCCTTTACAGCAGCGGTTCTCAAACCTTTTCATGTCAAGGACCCCCAAATTGATATACATTTGGCTGTGGATCCTCATCTGAAAAGGTAAGGTGTCAGGGTCCCCCAGAAGAGACGAGTTGTGTTAAATAATTCCAAATTATTACACGTTTAACCAACATTTAAGATTTTTCCAATTTTAATGTGTTTCCAAGAACAGCAGATGTACAGCGCATCACTTTGTGTCGCGCCGCAAAGCTTCTAGATCTGCTACTTTCGAATAGCCAACATAACACTGACCATGATGCCCACGTTAAGCACTTAAGCGGGGAAAAACTCCTGGTTTGCTTGAGAACAAAGTGTTTTCTTTTTCCTCCAGTCAATAGGAAGCATAATTATTAGGCCTGAGATGTGGAGCGGATGAAAGAGCTTCATCTACAAAAGGTCAGGATTCCACGCAGTCCATTAGCTACTCCTTGTGGGGGATGAAGAGACGGGCCGACAACGACCAGGGAACAGCCACGCGAAGCAGCCACGTACTGTACATTAACTCCTGTAGCAACACATGTTTGCATTTTTCCCCCTGTGTACCAATGTTGTTTTTGACAGCAAATTTTGATTTAGTTTTAGTCTTTTGAATAAAATGTAATTTAGTTTTAGTCATAATTTAGTCACCTGAAAAGTATTAGTTTTAGTCTAATTTTAGTCGACTAAATATTAAGATTTTATGGCGACTAAATCTACAGTTGATTTAGTCAACTAAAATGTATTTTGGCAGGCCTTGATGGCATCTGATTTTACACTTGGTTGATCTACAAGCTCACAATCTACAAGCTCACAATGTGTCGCAGCGCGATGCGTTGTGAGCTTGTAAATCGGCTATTTTCAGCACGCAACACCTGAGAGCAAGCAAACATAAAATGACTCTTCAGCACTAGTCCCTCCCTAACGTTTTAGTCTAGTTTTTATTTTGTTGACGAAATTGTCAATATATTTAGTCTTAGTTTTAGTCATCACAGCTTAGTTTTTATTTAGTTTTCATCAGTGAAAAAAACGCAGTCGACAAAAAAAATCGTCATAGTTTTAGTCGACGAAATCAACACTGCTGTGTACACGGTAAAACAGACTGTAAAACAAACGCCTACACACTTTAAAACAAATCTCTAAGTGCCCGGACCGCTACGTCTGCCATCCGGGCCCTATTTTATAACTCAGCAATTATATTAAAAAAACATTAAATCCGTGATGTGACGTGCTAAAATTTAGTTTGAGCGGCACCATTACATACAAAGTCAATGCAAAGACGAGACGACGCGCGACCGGGCGTGGCGCCAACGAGCCAAACGGGGAGACATGAGCAACACGAGCAGTCGCCCGCCTCGGTGTCTTCGCCCCAACTGTAAAAATCCAACTGAAAACAGCCAATCAGTGTTGATGTTGTCCGGAGACACGGAAATGTTCCAGGTGTTTCGCCTTGATTCTGACGGGCCATAATTCTTTTCCAACGCTGAACCAGCGCGACCAAAGTGAAGCGATTGAAGCGACTATGTATAAAATGTATACATAATATACTGTATCTCTTCGGGTTTGAATGCACCATAACACAGTGGTTCCTCAACCTTCTTAGGCCGTGACCCCCCAAAATAACCACATTTGAACTGGGGGCCCCCACCCCGATAAGCACTCTGAATTGTAGGGGTTGAGGTTCGCAGGTTGAGAACCACTGTTGTAACATGTCATCAACAAAGGTCAGGACTGCTGACAGTCCATTCATTAGCTGGTTGTTGTGTGGGACGAACACAGCATGAGATAAGCAGCAGTCAGCAAACACGCCGCGATAACGTGTCAAACTAGAAGGTCAGGCTTTATTCTCAGAGTGAAGACCCCCAGACGACAAGAGATTCCAAAACACCTTCATGCCACCAAAAGGTCAACACATTAAAAGTTTATCAGCCTTTTGTGGAGAGAAATGCACTGGGTTCTTAAAAAGAATACTCTGATTTCAAAAAATCTATCTTGTATATGACCCCTGCTGCCTTTCTTTGCCCAGACACTCATTATGGGAAAGATATTACAATAAAGTTTAGTTAATAAAATGTGAGATTCAGAGAGCAACTCAAGGTTTTAGAATGCATTACCCAGCATGCCACTGTGCTGAAGATGTCTGGAGACCAAAGCCCTGCTATGAATTTGTGATCTGCCGCTCTATAAAGACAGACAGAGAGAGAGAGAGAGAGAGAGAGAGAGAGCGAGAGAGAGAGAGAGAGAGAGAGACTGGATGTTCGCATTTTAGTTTGTTTACAAAAATTGAGGCTGCACATGCAGGTGCCGTTTTCATGCAATCCATTCCCAACAGATCCCCAAACCTGTTGTTTTGGGGAGAGCCGTTTTTATGTCATTCAACGTCCTCCTGTGTTGTTGACATATGTACTTCTTCACGCAACCGTGTTGCGCACCGGAAATAACCAACATAAATACATACAGTACAAGCCCAAAAGGCGTTGCGGATGCGACCGTTGTGGGCTTGGAGGTCTGTGCCATTATTCTCAGCTGTTCTCGGCGCGCGGCGGCGCATAAATCAGGCTTGAAGGGCCCATCTGAAATCATGAAAATTAAAAAAGAAACTGCTGAAATCATGCCAAACAGACTGGTTCTGCTGCCGTGATCATAAGGAGCACTCCCTCCGTATAAATTGTTTTAATTGTTCACACACAACAGAACCCAAGGAGCGTCTCATTTCACATTAAACATCCTAAGCCTCCTTAGGATCTGAAACGGCATCTGACATTTTGAAGGGATGCATTTTTACATGCGAGTCCTGTGACAGCTTTTGCATTACTATGAGCGGTCGGGTCTCTCTCAGAGAGAGAGAGAGAGAGAGAGAGAGAGAGAGAGAGAGAGAGAGGAGAATTGTAAAGATCGAATCAAAGTGAGACTACACTCAAGATGCTTTCGGTCGCATTACCCAGCTTCCCACTGTGCTGAAGATGTCTGGAAACCAAATCCCTGCTGTCAATTATGCGATATGAGAGAGGGAGAGAGAGATAAAGAGACACACACACACACACGCACACACACGCACACACACAGAGTGAGAGACCTCCTGTGTGTGTGTTATTGACTGACAGCAGGCAGAGCACTGACCAACGCAGAAGGTGGTTGAATCTCCAAATTCACAGACGTTAACGTTCAATAGTTCTTTTTTGGTTTTTTATGTCCTTTTTTTAAGCCTTCGCCGATTCCCTCTGTGTACTTCAGTCCCTGTGGCTCTGGTCTTTGAACAGCTTTTTAGCTGTTTTAGCTGCTAAACCCTCCACTGTTGTCCTCTGGTACACATTGAGTCCCTTCCAGCCGCTTCTGTGAGGCCCTTCCCAGCGGTGGAAAGTGACTAAGTACAGTACATGTATAAGTACCGTACTTGAGTACAGTTTTGAGGCATTTGTACTTGAATATTTACAATTTCCAATACATTTTACTTCTACTCCACTACATCTCAGATCCAAATATTGTACTTTGTATTGTAGATTTGGATTATTATCACAAAACAAACATTAACCACTTACACTGTATATACATTTTGATAATTTGAAAATAGACAATCTACCAGTTCACTTTTTAAAAGCAAACATTTGTAACTAAACTATTTGCTTCTGGGGGGTCCCTGGAACGAAATATTTTGAGATGGGGTCCGTGGCCAAATACATGTAATTTTTGGGGGTCCTTGACATGAAACCGTTTGAAAACCACCATTTAGAAGAAGGATTTAGAAGACGTTTACATGGAAATGCGAGGCGGAGCGTCTTCCCTGTCATTGTGTGTGGTACCGTTGTGTTTTAAGGAAACCATAATTGTACCCATAGCAAAGAAAAAACCTGTCGCATGTCTTAATGATCATCGCCCTGTGGCTTTGACCTCTGTTCTTATGAAGTGTCTGGAAAAAATGGTTATATCAGATATAACGCACATTATCCCTGCCAATACTGATCCATTACAGTTTGCATACTGTGCTAATAGATCAGTCGATGATGCTATTTCTCTCGCACTACACATTGCCTTGAAACATCTGGAGAAAAGGAACTCTTATGTCAGACTACTCTTCATAGATTATAGCTCTGCCTTTAACACGATTGTACCATCTAAGCTTGTGTTGAAACTCAGGGGTCTTGGTCTTGGCAGTAGTATCTGCAACTGGCTGTTTGACTTTTTGACAGGCAGGCCACAATCTGTACGAATAGGGAACAAGCATTCATCTAAGATATTGACCAGGACTGGAGCGCCCCAGGGCTGCTGCCTCAGTCCCTTGTTGTATAGTCTGTTCACCTATGATTGTGTTGCCAGGTGTGGCAATAATTCTATTCTCAAATTTGCAGATGACACCACGGTTATAGGACTAATATCCAACGATGATGAGAGGGCCTATAGGAGGGAAATTGAAGAGCTAACCCTATGGTGCCAGAATAACAATCTCTCTCTAAATGTTAGTAAAACAAAAGAGATCATCGTTGACTTTAGGAAGTCTAAAGTCAATCACAGTCCCTTAACCATAAATGGTTCACCTGTAGACATAGTGGACAGTTTCAAATTCCTGGGTGTTCACATAACAAACTCACTCACATGGTCTCAAAACAGCGAAGGTATCCTTATGAAAGCGCAGCAGCGATTGTACTTTCTGAGGCGCCTCAGGAGATTTGGCCTGAGTACCAAGGCTCTTGTTAATTTCTATCGCTGTACCATAGAAAGTGTTTTGACAGGATGCATCACAGTGTGGTTTGGTAACGTGACTGTTCAAGACAGTACACAGTTACAGAGAATTGTGAAGAGAGCTGCCAAAATCATTGGCACAGAATTACCACAGCTACACACAATCTATAACACACGCTGTAAGAAAAAGACAGAGAACATCTTAAAGGACAGCTGTCACCCCGCCCATTCCCTGTTCTATCTCCTCCCATCCAAAAAACGTTACCAGAGCATCAAATCTCACACCACCCGTTTCAGTAATAGTTTTTATGCTCAAGCAATCAGGATGCTTAACGAAGAGATGGAAGCGAGACGTAGGTAGTCATGTGCAATATACGCAGTTTTTAAACTGTACACTGTTACACTGTATGGTTGTTTTGTTGTTTTTGGGTTGTCCTGGGTGACCTGTTGTTGTCTTGTTTTTTTGTGTGTAATAAGGCTGAGAGTGCTCTTGGCACAAGCATTTCATTGTATGTCTATACCTGTATGGATGTGCATTTGACTAATAAACCTGAACCTGAACCTGAACCTTCAAAGATCCCCACTCCGGAAGGTGGTTTCACTTTGTTGCGGATTCAACCTCCGAAAACGCAGTTGTCGTATAAACCAGGGGTTCTCAACCTGTGGGTTGGGACCCACAGGGGGGTCCCCAAATTATTTTGGACTTTATTAAGGACTTTTTAATACCTCTAAAATGACAAATTAAACATTGGCCAAATTGTTAAATATTAGAGGCAGAAATTGTGAAAATAGCCGATCTAAATGCAAAGCGAGGCGTTGTGAGCATTTAGATCTGCTATTTTCACAACAGAACCCTGATATAGAAAATGTAATGCCTCAACTCTTAGTGCCTGTCAGGGTGGGAAGGTCCCCAGTTCAAATATGATTATTTTGGGGGTCGCGGCCTGAAAAGGTTGAGAACCGCTGGTATAAACGGACGGCATATATTACATTTTGTTTAGCCGGTTTCTGTAGAAACCGCCGGCGTGTCAACGGCGCCCAAGTAAGGTAATGTTTCGGGCGAACTAATCGTTTCGCTGAAACTGGCAGATCGACAAGCTCACACAACGGGTCGCGGTGCTGCTCGGTGCAGACAGGAGTCAGTGCTGCAGGTTTAATGAGCCAGGGCCTGTACTGCACTGTATGTGCTCCACCGCCAAGACACCTGCAAGTCACCTCACACTCATTTTAGATTGTGATTATGATTCCACGTGTGAACCTTAACAAGCTACCTGCTGAAAGGGCAGCATGGAGTCACATGCTGTGCAGCAGCATGAGGCCAACGGACATTTCATTTACACGTCTCTGTTCAGTGGAGGCATCAAACACATGAGGAATATGAGAGAGAGAGAGAGGAAGGAAGGATTTGATTTGGACAGTCACAGTCTCTTACTTAGATGCTGTTGCCAGGGATGTGCAGAGAGGCAGGGGCTGAAATTTCTAAAAGGGCCTTTTAGGTGCTTGATATACCACACTGAAATAAGCATAATATGGAGACGCGGCGTATCGGCATGGATACCCAGAGAGGGCAATTCTTTCAACATAAGATGCTGCATTCAAGTTCAGGAGAGTTTGAACAAGGCAATTCTCTTGAATGCTGCCTTCAGGTATGGCATGGAAAGAGGGCATTTGCATTTCTTTCACCATAGTAAAAACTGCATTCATGGTCTGGAGAGGGCACTTTTTACAGACGGATAAAAGGGAAGGAGCTCAAGCCCCCTTTTCATGTCTATGTGTGCACGTGCCTGGCTGTTGCCGTCGACAACCAACATTGGATGTTGTGATGAATCACGCTTGCATCGTTTTGTCCTCAAACAAACACTGTTAACGGTGAAGCGCCTCGCTTGTCAGGTGAAAAGAAGCAGCATGAGCGGTGGTAACTGCTCCTACATCTAGCTTTTTGTGTAGGACTAGGACCCTATATACTGTATGAGCACGAATCTCCATGTATGGAGATAACGTCACGGAAAGAACGGCCCATACTAGGAGATATGCACGTGTGTCGTGTTTGATACCATTTCGCACAGCTGCTCTTTCTTTTTTTAATCAAAACTATCTAAACCAAAATAACCGAGCTAGCTGATTTCCCATTTTCAGATTAACTAGGGATAAAGTGTTCAAGCGTATGTATGTCTCGAGCTTGATTGATGATGTGACCCATCAAACCTATAACAGTGAATAGGTCTGATGGGTGTCAAGTACTTACCACCCATATCTCTTTTTTCTGTAGCGTGAGGCGGCTTGATGTACAAGCACACCCTCTGGACATGACGCTCGGCTAGTATGTCACATTAATGTACCCCCAAATCCAACCCTTGATGCTGGCCCCCGGGAATCGAACCCTGACCTCCCAGTCTCAGGGCGGACACTCTAACCGCAAGGCCACCGAGATGCTGGTAATGGGTTGATGGGTGTAACAGCACATGAAATAGCAGATAAATCCCCCCCAGGAAAGTGTGAATACTACACAGACACACAATCACGCACACACGTTAGGTCATTCACGAATAGTGATTTTTAGTATTCGAATTATTCTACCTCAAAGTATTCGAATATTCGACAGGACTGGCCAAACTGTCAAATATTAAGTAAGCAAGAGGCGAACATTGTGAAAATAGCAGATCTACATGCTCACAACGCCTCGCAACGCGAGGCGTTGTGAGCAAGTAGATCTGCTATTTTCACAATATTTATCTGCGGAACCGAGTCACATTAAATGTAATACCTACAATTCCAAGTGCTTGTCAGGGTGGGAGTCCCCAGTTCAAATATGTTTATTTTGGGGGTCACTGCCTAAAAAGGTTTGAGAACCCCTGGTATAGAGCATTAACAAATTCATCCACCAGGGGCATTGACGACTCATTCTTATGACTTCCTATCTAGCCAAGCTTTATAAACTATATTTTTTTTTATGAGAAAACAATAAAAGAAAAAAAAAGCGAATATTCGATTTCGGTGAACAACGTCGAATAGTGACTTTGATATTCGAATATTCGAATATTTGGTGAATGCCCTAGTGAATACTATGAATACGATACACAGATACACACTCACGCACACACGTCATTCTGTGGACGCAGGGAATGAATGACTCCAAACAATACGTTTCCCTCAGAGCAATAATGTGTGTGACCCTGCAGCGACCTTCCTGTCAGTATGGCACAGTGGTTGTTGTTCAGCCTCAGTGCTTCCATTATTCACAGTCTCCCTCCTTGTCACAGGAGGGCTCTATTTTCATCCATGCCTTCCCTAAACTCTTGACATTTTTTACTATTTTGAAAAACTTTTTTTTTTATATTTCAAATAGCTGATCTCTACAAGCTCACAACATGTCGATGTAGATCGGCTATCGATTTTTTTTTTTTTTTTTTTTTTTTTCTTTTTCAAAATAGTAAAAAAGGCTAAGACGTTTAGGGATAAGGGGTAAGGCATGGATGAAAATGTAGCTCCACAGCTCCTAACCCACATCACTGTCACAAGTGGCGTTTCCATAAACGTATTCGAATTAGGGAAGCGAATTATCAGAAATGCGCTTTAAGACAAAGCGAATTTAGCCCGTTTCCATTAAACTGGTGAAATGCGATTCTTGGGAGATCCTGCCTGGGTCCGTCTAACCGACCTGCTGTAAACACTTTCCGCGTGCACACAGTGCACAGAGCTGGCCTGGGATGGGGCTGATTTTTTTCAGACCGAGAGACGTGAGGGCACTGCTGTGACTGCACACGCATCCCGACCCAGAGCCGGTCACGACGCACCGTTGCAGAGAAAGTGCGGCCGGCGGGAGCACAGAGCAAGCGTCCCCGAGCCGAGGCGCCCCGAGGGGCGTCCCCGATCTCCGGTCAGACTGCATCCTGCAGCGTCGCAGATGCGATCTGCTGTGAGCTTGTACGGCCACTTATGGCACGCGCAACACGGTGTGATGATGAAGGGTCACTCCGTGTGTAACAACCGGCTTGTTTTGTAGGCTAACGCTATACAATGGACGTTAATTAAGCGGCGGGGGAAAGTGTTATAGGAGGACGATATGGACGAGAACGTCATATTTTATTCGCATTTATTGTCTGACCCGTTTCCATTCATAAACGCGCATTTAGTTTATTCGATTAAGCCTCTCCTCCTCCAAGCGGATAATCTTTTTTGCGGATAATGAAAGTTTATTCGCATTTTGAAGTGTTTCCATAAAAAGATTTAGCGAATAAGCCGTTAATGCACAAAAAGTGGCTTTATGGAAACGCCACTACAGACTCACTTTTATGCCCATATATGGAGATCCCCGATGTCATCAATATTAAGCCCATATCTAACAGGACTTCATATGGGAATGTCCATATATGGAGGAAGACAGTTCATATCTGTGTGGCTGGTTCAGACAGGGATCTCCATGTATGGGCATAAAAGGGATTGTATGTATGATGTCAGATGTGATGGACGTCATAGGACTTTCACATAACGAATAACTGAGTAAGTAAGTTTGGGGTCTCACAGCATATCAATACAGTACATGGATCTCCATGTACCAGGGGTCTACATATATGGGTAACTGGTCCAATATACATCACTCGCCCTTTAGCGCCTGTGTCTTACTGGTTAGTATTACAAAACAAATGCTAACCACGTGCCTTTTAGATCTGTTATTTTCAAAAGATTAAAATAATAAGAATAGGTACTTCTCCAAGCACTGCCCACACACCACCACTCATGTGTATGTGGGAGTTGTAGGGTTTAGTGGAATGGACTGACATGAAGACATGTGTTCACAGGCTGAGTCATTAGTGTTATTATGTGTGTGTGTGGCAGAGCCTCGTGGAACCTGTGCCCACCTCACAATGAATCAGCTGTGTGTTTGAACAATAGGATGAGTGGGCCTCAGCCTCACCGCCATAAATAAAACTATTATACTTTTTAGAATATCTATATATATTAATGGTAAATGGACTGCACTTATAGACGCCCTGTTTTTTTTTCTTCCAGCCAGCACGTTTCTGCCATGAATTTCTATGGTCACGTTTCAGCACTCTCTCTCTCTCGGCTTGCAGCGTATTTTGGCAGAGCGCCTCAAGCTGAAAATGGTTCAACTTGGAGTGCGGGCTCATCGATGTCACCTTCCTATGAGCACACACGGCCCAACTACAGTATATAGTGCTTTCTCTATGCTTTCCCAGCCCACCACAGGCTTTATCAACGTACTTCAGCATGCACTCTAACATAATCATCTCTGTCGGATGGAAACCTCAGGCAGCGTGCTGACATTTCAACATAACATTTCTTCAACGTTCCATTTGTTCGACGCAGGTGAATATTAACCTGGTGAAATGCTAACCTGCCGATGCTGGCGAATGCTAACCTGGTGAATGTTAACCACTATGCCTAACCCTAACCCAAACCTCAGGAAAAACTATGCCTAAACCTAACCCTAACCCTTAGTCGAAATAATGACACAAAGAAATATCGTGATTTCTCCGAAACCTCATGTCCAAAACTTTTACTCTTTAGGATTCAAATTCAAAAATAGCAAAAGTACCAGATCGACAAGCTCAAAATGCATCTCTTCGCGCAGCTTTTCGAGCTTGTAGATCTGCTACTTTTGTGTGACGCTGTAGTATGACCAAGTAGGTCAAGTAGTAAGTATGGAGGGGAAAAGAACTGGTTGGAATAACGTGTTCCTTCCATGCGCTACGTCCTACTGGGGAAACTCCCCCCCCCCGGCAGGTGATAAGAAGGGACCCGCACACTCCTCATGCATAGAAGGAAGCATGAGCTCAGTTCGGGGCCCTGCAGGTTGGGAAAGTAGCGCACAGGATCACAGCTTAGGCAACTGACACTGGGTGAAAAATGGGTTACAAAATCGTAGGATAAAGATTTTGAAGATAACAAATATATATATAGTAATAATGCATTTGAAACCCACCAGTCTGCATCGATTCTTGTCGACTGATGTCTGGGAGACTTTTCTCTCCAGGGAGACAAACAACAACAAACAGATTTAATCAGACAGAACATCAGAGCGCTATTAACCATAATAACACCCCGAGTCCAATCAACAAACCTGTTCATCAAGCAGACAAGAAAATAGACAAACACACTGCAGAGCCTTCAGTCTAGCTGGCTGCTGGTTGTCGTTTAGGACAGGGGTTTTCAAAGTGGGTGGTGGCGGCAGTCCAGGGGTGCCGCGAGATAAATTGATAATATTTGGAATTTATTTGGACACTTAAAAATATATTTAGTATCATTTTAAACTTGAAAAACAAAGTTATTTTCAGTCAGTTCTAACCCAAATGGCTATTATCTCAACGTTTTCCTCGCAACATAATCACTAAAATATCGTCACTGTCGGGCAGAAACCTTGTATCTCCAAGTTTCAAATGTGTACGTCTTTTGGTAAAGCAAAGCCCTGCTTCATCATACAAGACCATCGCACAAAACTAGTGAAAACAGCCGATCTACAAACACACAACGCCTCGCGATGCGAGGCGTTGTGTGCTTGTAGATCGGCTGTTTTCACTAGTTTAGTACATTTTATAGATGATAAATACACAACGAACGGTTTTGGACGTACAAGGTTTCCACCCGACAACGACGATATGCTATAAATATAAGGTGCTGGGAGTGAAAATTATAATGTAGGGGTGCCTCGGATTAAAAAAATATTTATGGGGTGCCCTGAGACAAAAAAGTTTGGGAACCCCTTGTTTAGGACAAATAATGTTGTCAATTCAACACAAACATCAGTGGTCGGCTGCAGTTTACCGACACCCGTTTGATGCTAGCAGAGGTCACACCAATAAAGAGTTACATTTTCTCTGTTAGATATAAAGTTCTCATGAATTTCTCTCTTTTTTTCCCCTGAACATTCAGTGGATTTTCTGTGGTCTTAGGCTCAGAAAAGTGAAATGATTGGCCCCTGGACTCGATGATTGACAGGCAAAATCCCTCAACAGGTAAAATGTTATAGGCCTAAGAACACAGTGTGAAAAAAACTGCCATTGCTCGCAGAGTGGACTTTTTTTTAGGTTAGTTTTAATACTGGTTTGAAGGAACATGATAAAGACTTTTATGTTTAGTAAAAACAGCATGTCATAAGACCTTTAAAGGACCACTTCACCCATTTTAAACCCATCTTCTTATAAATCCATAATGTTCATTATAAGATGGCACCATTTGTGCTTCATGTCTATTTGGTCTTTGTCTCAGAGGCGGGCTCTGAACAGCTACTAACAAGAGGAATTAAACACAGAGGCCGAATTCCAGGTATGTGCCAATGTACTTGGCCAAAACCCCAACAACAACTTAAGGAACACATTGTCCTATAGATTAAGGCACACCATGGCAGCAGTTGCCGAGTGGGCAGAGATGCCGTCTGGGAATGGAAAGGGGGGCGCTTCCACCCTCCTCCGCTGGCCTAGCAAAGAGTCCCTGAGTAAAAAGACTCACTGGTGGAAAAAGTAAAGTATCAATTCAATAGTGCTAAGTACTACACTCTGTTACAAGTAAAAGTCCAGAATTCAAAATGTACAAAAGTATTGGTAACAACATTTACAGTACCAAAAGTAGAAAGTACTCCTTATGCAAAATCTTTTGAAAATAGCAGATCACAATGCGTCGCATCACGACGGATTGTGAGCTTGTAGATTTTCAAATGACTGAAATGTATATAGGGCTGAAGTGGTTAATGTATGTTTTTTGTAATAATTATCAAAATCTTCAAAGTAACTAAAATGCTTCATAAGTTGTAGTGGAGTAAAATATTTGCCTCTGAGATGTAATGTAGTAGAAATACTGAAAACTGGAAAATACTGGAAATACTCAAGTAAAGTAAAAAAGAATACGTCAAAATAGTACTTAGGTACAGTACATGAGTAAATGTACTTAGTTACTTTACACCACTGCCTTTCTAAAGAGTCCCTGTGTGAGAGCCACTCAGCCGCTAACTGGCTCAGCTGCGTCTCAGAGGCGCTCGCGCTGGACTGATTAGCATGTTGATTGTGTCGCTCTGTCACCCGTGAAAACAAAACAAAACGTCACTAAGGAGGTGCCAGTGACAAATTACATTAATTCTCCATCACACCAGGGGGACGTTATATTCTGATGCAATTTCACAACCAAGTGAGGCAGAGAAGAAACGCAGCGCTGTCGTTGACCTCCTATAAATTCTTAAAAAAAAGAAACAGCAGATCTACAAGCTCATGGAACAGCACGAAGTGGCGGCACTATGAGCTTGTATATCTGCTATTTTTGAATAGCCAAAGTATGAAATAATGGTCAAAGTGGCACAGACGCTTTCCCGGTTTAAATGGGTTGAATGAATGTACCACTGCAGATAAGAAAACAGAATACGTATGTTGTAGATGGATGGCCGTGGATTGCGCGCTAAGTGCATCCTAGGCGGAGAAAACATGCATGAAACTAGAAGCAGTGCTCTTCCGAGCACAGGTCTCCACCAGGCCGTGCATCCTGGTGGTGCTACTGTATAATAGGCCAATGTAAAAAGGGTGGCATATGCAGTGACGTCATTGACGTCAGTGACGTCAGCGGGACGCGTTCACGTTGCCTAGAGACGCATTCACGTCATTGTCCTGTTTTGTTTGTTCAACACGGCTCAATCCTACAAACTTTGGAAGCCAATCTTAGCCAATCAGGAACATGCAAAATCGGACAAATCTGTGTCGATCACATGACTGTCGAGATACTGCCTACCGATTTGTAGGATTTTTGGACAAAATCTGTAAGAGTAGTGCACAGAAATGTGTTTTGCGAACATCGGCCACTAGGTGGCGCTAGAAAAGGCCCATTTGAAAGATTTAGGGCAGAGGTTCTAGATTGGCATCCAGGGAATGTGTGTGCTCACCTTTGCAGCGACTGGGCCAACGGCGACTGAGATTAGGTGCACACAAACTGCGAGGACGCACAGACGCACGGACGCACGCACGGACGGACGCACGGACACACGGACGGACGGAGGGGAAAACATACTCTCCCCCATGCCTTCGGCTGGTGGAGACAATAACTTGAGGTTAAATGTGAATGATGACAGGTGGCTATCTATCGCCATGATCCCCCCCGGGAGCCCAATGGCGCCCTGGCCCACACTTACATACAGTACTTTACACCAACAAAACATGTTCCCCCTTTTTAACCTCCACACCATCATACCAGCGAGATAATGGCTTCATAATGGTAGCTGCTGGAAACATCTGGGCTCCAGGGATAGTACTGGTAATGGTTGGCCGTCACACTCTCTCACACACACACACACGCGCACGCACACACACACACACACACACACACACACACACACACACACACACACACACACACACACACACACACACACACACACACACACACACACACACACACACACACACACACACACACACACACACACACACACACACACACACACACACACACACACACACACACACACACACACACACACACAACCTGGTGATCTCAGCTTCCCAGAAGCACCGCTGATGACCTCTGTGTGCGGAGGCTGAGTCAGTCGCTTAGGCGGAGTCTGATTGCCAGTGGTTCTCTGCGTGTGCGTGTGTGTGTGTGTGTGCGTGCGTGCGTGCGTGCGTGCGTGCGTGCGTGCGTGCGTGCGTGCGTGCGTGCTTGCGTGCGTGCAGGCATGCATGTGATCAGACAGACCTTTGATTAAAACAGTGTTATCTAATCTGAAACAAGACCCCAGCCTGTAGGCCTATAGGTCAGTCAGTTCATATTCATACACTGACGGTCACAGACTCACATGTAATGGAATGCCTGTCACGCCGCCGTTTCGTTCCGTGTTCGCTGTTCGCGTGTTAAACGATTCCGCCGCAGTTCAGCTCGAGAGCGCTTGTTTTTGGTTCACTCAGCATCCTAACAAATGTGTCGTTTTAAAATCCCCCGGCTCTTAAAAGTGGGGTCTGGGGTCCCCCAGGGGGGAAACTCTTGGATGTGCGCAACCCCTACAACCCCCTCGTTTGTACATCTCCCAGAGTTAAATAAGCATTGTTTCTGTCGGGTGGAAACCTCACATGTCAAAAACAGCAAAAGTAGCAGATCTGCAAGCTCGAAACGCGCCGCTTCGTGCCGCGGTTCGAGCTTGCGGGTCTGCTACTTTTGACACTGTGGTGTGATCAAGTAGGGCGTTAAAACCCATTTAGAACAGGTACACATTATCGTGTATCATTGTTTTGTGCTTTAACTATTGAAAAACAGCAGATATACAAGCTCACAGCGCGGCACCGAGTGCCGCGCTGCGAGCTTGTAGATCTGCTATTTTTGAAAATTTTTGAAAATTAGAAATTTAACCCGATTCTATAAGTGTCTTTTGAATCCTTCTAAGATTTTTTGAAAAACCCTATGTTTCTATGTCAGCAATCTGGCCAGCCATCGTCAAAGAAAAGGTCCTTTTCACTTAACTGGAGCTCAGTTAGTCTGTTCTTGAGCGACTACTATGTCAGTGGTTCTCAAACCTTTTCATGTGAAGGACCCCCAAAATGATATTTATTTGGCCACGGACCCGCATCTCAAAATATTTAGTTCCAGGGACCACCCAGAAGCAAAATTTGAGTTACAAACGTTCGCTTAAAAAAAGACATATATTCAAAGATTTTCACACATTTTCACGACTTTTCAAAAATAGCAGATCTACAAGCTTGTAGATCTGCTATTTTTCAATAGTTAAAGCATTCAATAATCCTAGGCCTAAATGGGTTATAAGATAAGAGGTATCTGCCCGACAGCAACGTCATAGCGCCAGGTTTAGCGGTATAATGGAGGTGGCTCACACAGCTCTTCTCGGCTCTTAGCTCCATTGAGGTATAAGTGTTGTTGTTGCCAACACAGACGACCATCCCTCGATGTCAGATGTCTCTGCAGTTGTGCCAGACAGCGGAGAGTGGACAGCGGTGATGTCGAGACGAGACGCGGAGCGATGATAATAGCAGTGATGTAGCAGCCGGAGTGGCTGCGATGATGATGATGACGGCCATTAAATGTGACCCCGTTTTCCACACCCCGCCCTCCCTTTTCCCCAGGTGTCTGAAGCTGATGGAACCAAACGCTGCTAGTGCCAGAAACCCCATATCGGTTTGGCCGATATCGCAGATTGTCTTAAGTACCAGCTCTTATGTCTTATCTTAAAGGTCTGTCCATACCGTCTCCGACCTCCGAACTTTTCGTCTGAGATTTCCGACTTTCGGACTTGCAGCTTTCTAATTCGGGGTAACGCTTTTCAGAAGATGCGAGTGATGTCATTTTGTAGTTGAACTGGACCTTTCCGACGAAAGGTTCAGTGGTCGGAGACAGTATGGACAGGCTTTGAAGTTAAGCCATAAGAGCTGGTACTTAAGACAACAATCAAATTCTTTTTTTTTTCTTCGCTAATTGTGGGCGCTTAGAGGCCAGGAGAAGAGCATGATCTTTGTCATTGAGCTACCGAAGTTGATTGATTGAATAATTTACAAACAGTTAATGGGTTACAAAATCGTGTGATAAAAATGTATACAAAGAATTTAATACATTTAAAAAAAGGACTCGTCTGAGTGCATGGTTCTAGTCAACAGTGAGGGCTCCCCAGTCCTGCAAAAAACAGCGTATTCTTCAAAGATGGATCAAATATGGATACAAATTCCCACGAAAGGATGCTAAAAGCATAACCTAAAAAAGCCCAGGGCCCGCCTGCGCGCACGCGCACACGCACACGCACACGCACACGCACACGCACACGCACACGCACACGCACACGCACACACACACACACACTTCTAAATGTCTCGCCTCATAACATAAAAACAGTATGGGAGAAGAGCTTCAAAACTGGCCAGAAATTCTGAATAACAAATATGGCAGGAGCAGGCTCATAGTGCATGCAATAAAAGATGCATTAGTAGTGTGAGTGCACAGAGTTCAAGCAGAACTAATGCTCTGTCTGAGGAAGAACATTAAGTTCTAAACACGTTGCTTGTTTGTCGACAGCCTGAGGGCTTCCTGGCTTCTAAAGTGCTGCTAGGTTTAACTCTGTGTACCTCTTCAACACCAGTATGTCGTCGCTGTCGGACAGAATCCTCCTATCACCAAATTTTAACTTTGGGTTTGTCCGTCAAATTAATGGCCTAACTGATCATACTAAGGCGTAACACAAAAGCATCAAAAGTAGCTCCGCAAGTTCGAAATGCGTCTCGAAACACAGCGCTCTTCGAGCTCGTCGATCTCCTACTTTTGATATTTTTGAATTTGGATCCTGTAAAGTTACAGTTTGGACATACTGTATGAGGTGTCCACCCGATATCATTTAGTTGCATGAGTATGCAACTGTCACACACGCAAGCATAACCCCACTAAAATGCCACTAAAATGTCATAGAAAAGTATCAAATGTGACTGAGCATGACACTGGGGCAGTCATTTCGGAAGCCACTACTTTAGACCACAGCTGAAATTACTTTTTTTTTTTTTTTTTCTAAAATGTGATAAAGCCACAAAAGCCATAGTCATAAATATCAGGCTACATTTCACTTAAACGCCAGAGCTTAACTCTGCATGTAAATAAGACTTTTTTTAATTAATGTGAGAGATCGGGACATAATTCTGTTGGTCCTCCCAAATTTAGAACTTGAATATCTCAAAAGTAGTATTTCAGCATGGCATCATTCCTTAAGCCATATCTTCAAAACTGTTGGGTCAATCTCCACAACCAATATATCATTTTGTAGCTATGATTCCCAGCTTTCAAATGAAATGAAAAAATGAAAATGAAAAAGAATTCAATGACTAGCCGTCAGCAGCGCTGGGACACAAATAGTAATACTAAACTTTTCACTAACAGAGATTCTAACAGCCAATCAGCACTGACCTGCCCTTTAATGACCGCTCTGGCAGCCAATCGGTACTGACCTAGCTGATTATAGACTGGGATGAGAAACACACCTCAGGAACTGAATAAAGGTCGATTTATACTTTGTCGTATGACAGTGTCGCGTGCCAAAACAAATGATCTACAAGCTCACTACGAGCCGCAGATGAGACACTAGTGAGGTTGTCGATCTGCTATCTTTGGCATGACATAGCTATAAATTAAGAATCATACTGTTAACATCCCTGGGATCTTCTAACATTTGTCAAATCACACAGCATCAACGATAACGAGCAGTAGGAAATGACTAGATCTTTCATCTATATGCAAAACAACACTTCATACATCCTAACATGTTGCATAGTTCATAATATTCTCACATGGGAGAATGATGGCAGAGCGAGGCAGAGTCTGTGTGAGCTCCATAACATTAGTTACTGTATGTTGTTTTTCTTTTTCCCTTTCTTCTTCTTTCTTTTTCTTGATTCACATTGTCAGGTGTTGTACACACAGATATCTTATCTCTTATATATCGTCATCTGTCGGGCAGAAACCTTGTATCTCCAAGTTTCAAATGTGTATGTTTTTTTTTTCGCAAAGTAAAGCCCTGCTTCATCATACAAGGCCGTCGCACAAAAGTAGTGAAAACAGCAGATCTACAAGCACACAACGCCTCGCACCGCGAGGCGTTGTGTGCTTGTAGATCGGCTGTTTTCACTAGTTTAAATCATTTTTAAATGATATATACAAAAGGAACGGTTTTGGACATACAAGGTTTCCAAACGACAACGACGATATATTCTAACTGTTCATGTTTTTTTCCCCCAAAAAATCAACGCCCTACTTGATCTATACAATGTCCTATACAATGACCTATTGTATAGGACCTATACAATGTCACACAAAAGCATCAAAGGTAGCAGATCTACAAGCTCGATACGCGGCGCAAAGCGAAGCGTTTTGAGCTTGTCGATCTGCTGCTTTTGAATTTGAATCCTGAAAACTAGCGTCATGTCCCTCTCCCACCCTTACCCCCAGCCCCCAACTCATTTTAAACAAAGAAATGGAGTATACTACAGTAACAAAGTATGATTATGACCCTTATCAAAGTCAGAAATAAACGTCACTACAAGCAGTAACACGATGAATTGAGTACAAAAGACTGCAAAGGAAACAAGCCATAGGCTTTCTTGGGTTTAAAATCCTCTTAGCAGACCATGTATTGAACTGTACTTTTCTGTACTTTTTTATTTTATTTTTAGGCAAACTGCTAATTAAGTATTCAATCGATCAATCAAGTATAAAACACAAACAAGTTCTTTCGAGATGTGAGTACAAGGAAGTCCTGGAGCGGCCAAGAGAGGTAACAGATGTGAGGGAAAGAGGAACATTGTTCCAGTCGAATGGAGTTTGTAAGTGGAATGACCTGCGTCCAACTTCAGAAAATGTTTTTTGAGGAACAGTAAAATAGGGATGTTGTGTACGGTTCCTGAAAAGAAACGGGTTTTGGACATACGAGGATTCCACCTGAGAGCTACGATCATTGGTATTCCACTTCCACAGTCAAGCCAGACACTATTATCACTGCAGTGTTTACAGATGACACCAGAGAAATCAGAGAGCAGGTCTAAGAAAACAAGCCCAAAAATCAGAAAACTCTCAGACAGACGCGATATGATGTACTTTCACCAATCGTTAGAGAATATTATACACATCTCCAACGTCTCTCTGGAGATAACAGGCAAACGTTGATCAAAAGAACAATGATAACAAAGGAAGAAATCCATCGATCACCACTTTGGCTGAGTTCAAGTCCTGTTCTACGCGGAGGAATACACAAAGAAAGAAAAAAAAGGAACGACAATGCTCTGCAAAATAATCCTAAAAGAAGATAAAACTAAGTGAAGACGGTTGTCCTGTCTGGGTTTAAAAAAGAAACAGCTGTGCGCTTCACTCAGAGCTCGAGCCAGAGCCCATGTTTGAGAAGGCAAGCGCGAGTGTGCACACGCAGGCCTATGAGAGTGTGTACTGTATGTGTGTGTGTGTGTGTGTAGGGCTGTCACAATTATTACATAATGGTCTCGTGATTATTTGACATTATCGCAATTGTTTTGTCATAATGGTCATAATCGTGAATGTTGAAAAATGTCCGAAATAGTGGAAATAGCCGATCTACAAGCTCACAACGCGTCACAACGCGTCGCATCGTGACGCGTTGTGAGCTTGTAGATCGGCTATTTCCACTATCAAAGTTATTTTTTAAGTAGTAAATTGTCAAATATGTCAGTAATTTCTTTGTATATTTAGGTTATGTGTCATATCTACCATGTACAACTTCAAAGCCTAAAAGCCAAACAGAAATGTAATTATCAAGGACAAAAACACAATTAAATCGTTAATCGCCAATTATTTGAGTGACAATTAATCGTCATGTAAAATGTCATATCGTGACAGCTCTAGTGCTCATTCTGGCACGCATGCAGTCCTTATAAAGCTTGGAGCGTCAACAAACGCCAGAGGGGGTCCCCATGCAGCAAGATACAGTCTCAGCCTCCTACGGTGGTTAAGTTATGTAGGCTACACAACGTGTTCATCAATAGCTGACCTTTTTCTTCAGCACCATGGACAGTGTCAGGGTCATGACTGGAAACCTGGATGGATTTACTGATTCTATTCACAATACATGAGATCCACAGTGTTAATGCAACAGATATACAGAAAGAATCGGCCAAGACAGGTAACAGATCTGAGAGAAATAGGACAATTCCAGTCAAATGGAGCTTTGTAGTGGAATGACCTGCATCCAACTAAGGCGCCATTCACATTCACACTGCGTTTTGGCAACGAGAATAACGCAAAAGGAAAAGTCAGATAGGCCTTCCGTTCAGATGACAACGGCATTTTCGGGGGTTAAAAACGGAACGATCTTGAACCGCAAAGTAGGGTGGAAAAGCTGACTCCTCTCTCCCCTCGCGTCACCGTGTGAGCGACACAGAAACGCAAAAAGCACCGACGCATATAGGCTTTTTCTGTCATACTACTGCCCCATACGGAACACCCTTCATAGCATTATGGTTTGGTGGCCGAGTGGTTAAGGCATTGGTTTTGCGATCCGAACGTCCGGGGTTCGCGTCCCGCACGGCCACCTCATGTTTCGATAAAGTTATTATTATTATTACATTATTCACATAACTCGGTAACGCGCTGAGTCGGCTCATCGCCTCCTTCATGGATAATAATGTAATAATAATAATAATAACTTTATCGCCGGAAAAAAACGGTCGTCCGCGCTGGTAGAAAGAAGTGGCCAAGCGGGACGCGAACCCCGGCCGCTCGGGTTGGGGCATTAGTATGACAGAAAAAGCCTACATGCGTCGGTGCTTTTTGCGTTTCTGTGTTGCTCACACGGTGACGTGGACACTACATCATTTCAGCTTCATATGAACGCTTGATAAAAAGACAAAACGCAACGGAAATATCCCGGGACCTCGCCGTTTTCTCTACAGAGCGTTGCCGTATGTACGGGGCCTAAGAAAACATTTTTTTAAGGAACAGTAAAATAGGGATGTGTATGGTTCCTGAAACGGTTTTGGACATAGGAGGATTCTACCTGAGAGCAACGATCATTGGTATTCCACTTCCACAGTCAAGCCAAACACTATTATGACTGCAGTGTTTACTGATGATGACACCAGAGAAATCAGAGAGCAGGTCTAGGAAAACAAGCCCCAAATCAGAAGAGTCTCAGACAGACGCGATATGGTGTGCTTTCGCCAATCGTTAGGGAACGCACGATGCACACAGTCTGTGTGTCCTGCAACCTGACAGACTATGGAGCTCAGTCAAACTTTAATCGCCCAACTTTGTTTTAAACAACGAAGCTTCGAAGCCCACATAGGCAACTACACTTTAGAACCAAAACCCCCTCAAAAAACGCAACGCGTCACTGCCAATATTTACCAGGTTGTACTGTTATTAAAGCTACAGGACCACTCCGCCCACATCAAAGGCAGATGAGGCATTATAAATACTCTAGAGTTCGGCCCGCTATGCCTACCTTGGACCACAGATCCGAACAATATGTCTGAGTCATAGGGTTGGGGGCTTTGTCAGAGTACCCATCTGTCCCTTTTGTGCCCATTTATGGAGAACTCTGTATCTGTCAGACCATGTCCCCTTTATGCCCATATATGGAGATACCTGATGTCACTAGTATATGCCTATATGTGGGCATCTGGTTTGTTTATGGTCATGTCTGAGTCATGGTGCCGTGGCCATGGTCCTGTCTATATGGGCGTTTCAGGTTTGTTTGTGGTTACGTACAAGTTATGGTAAAAAAAAATCAGAACTTTCGGCCACACAGAGCGTTTTGGGTGCCCGAATATGTTATCATATACAGTAGGCTGTGCTACAGTATAGGAGTTCCTATCATACAGGCACACTAAGTAGGCTATTATGACCTTTAGCAAAATGTTCTCAAAGTTGGAACGGGCTCCGAGGACCCCCAGGTATAGGCCTATGCATAGGGATAGAGTAAGAGGAGGTCCCCAGCAAAATAGGCTATAGCAGTGCCAGTGGCTCTAAAAAGAGAATTACCTTCTACTATTCAAAATATCAGATTTAAAAGCATAGAATCTGCAATTTTTTGTTGCGTTTCTCAAATGTTTTACACATTTTAGAAAATGTTGAGTAGCCTACAACATATAACACAAATTAAATCTTCTCTTCTGGGGGTCCCTGGCATAATATATTATTCAGATGGAGGTGGGGGTCCGCGGACAAATAGCCTACAGGCTACATATCAAGTTGGGGGCCCTTGACATAAAGTTTGAGAATCACTAATAGCATCAAAATCAGTTGAACCACTTTAACCCAACTTTAGAAAGTAGACTACTTTCGGAATGGTGTGCGACGCATCGCAGCAGGCAGCAGCGACCATAGGGTCCTTTATCTTAATGTTTATTTACCGTTTCAGCGACGTGGGCCAGGAGTTGCGGGGCTTGAAGAGCCGGGGTCTCAGTTTGTCCAGGGTTCTGTTGCGGACCAGGTAGCTCTCCTGGTCCGAGTGGATCCTCTGCTTGATGCGGATGTGAGTCCGAGGCTGACGCCACAGGTGTTTGGGCGGCTTGGCCTGACCCGCGCCCTGGCGACTCCAACCCGCGCACTCACACTCCATGTTCCACTGCTTTAGCTGTTGTTATTATCCTCAGACACACGTTTAGAGTCTATGGGGTGTTGTTGTGACTTGTGAGGGGAGACGCGTTGGGAGAGAAACGCAGATAAAACGTGCTCATTTTCTTCCAGCAGCACTAGTCTAGAAGTGTTTATTTTTTTCTCGAAACGTACGGTGCGCTGTCCAGCAGCGATCTCTCCTGAGATGTTTCCAAACTGTTTAAACATCTAAATGATCCATCGTCTCTCCAGCACTTTAATCAATACAAAGAAGGAAATTGGGAGAAGAAAGAAATCAATCAATCAATCAATCACCACTTTCTCTCGCTGAGTTCATGATGAAGTCCGTTCCACGCGGAGGAAGACACAAAAAGAGCAAGAAAGAGCAAAGAACGAACGCTCTGCTAAATAATCCTCCTCGAGTAAAAAAAACTAAATGATACAACATGGGTGAAGTCGGTTTCAAAACAGCCGTGCGCTTCTCACCCAGAGCCCCTGTGTGAGAGCGCAATGGAGAGCAGTCTGTGTGTGTGTGTGTGTGTGTGTGTGTGTGTGTGTGTGTGTGCGCGCGCGCGAGTGCGTGCGTGCAGTGTAGACTACTACACTGTATGAGTGTGTGCATATGCGTGCATGCACGCAGCCTTTATAAAGCTCTGAGCGTCAACAAACTGCCAACGTCTGTGACGTGAAGAAGTGTGCAGACCTATCACGAGTCGGCGCGCGCGCGCGCACACACACACACACACACACACACACACACACACACACACACACACACACACACACACACACACACACACACACACACACACACACACACTGACACACACACACACACACACACACACACACACACACACACACACACCATGTGAAAACTGTCAGGGATAAAGTCTGGACATAAATAGGTGGGTCAGTCCGAGGATATATCTAGCATGTGTTTGCATTAAAAGTAAAAAACAAAAGCTTGTTATGTTCATTATGACATTTCTTTCCAAATAACCTAATCATTTACGGTGGAAACAATCAGTTATTAATACAAAATGGCTGAATATCCCTAAAATGTCAACTAAATAACCGTCCGAATTTAACAACCACCATCACAATTAGTTGAATCAAAATTTGTTTTGATCATTTTATTTTTATGAAGTTAAGACCATCCTGTTAGATATGATTATTTTTGGAATAGCCTATATCAAATATAAATATGGAAAATAACAAATTGTGTCTGTGTCCGAGATATCACTGTCAACTAAGTTAGCTAACCTCGCCTACCAGGCTTTCTGGGGGAAAGCCTGGTGTTTGGTTTCCGCCTAGAGCGCGGAAAACCACTAGAAGAAGCGGCGTCGCTTTGATTTGGTTCCCCCCCTTTGTTTCCCCAATCCCTATTAAAATGCTCGAGTAGCCAGTTGGACTAAAAGATGCATACACCAAACGAATTTTTCAAAAGCAAAACTACTCCGCATCAAGGAGTTTATTAGGTAGGCCCTAAAAGTGTGTCCTTGAGCGCAGGGGAATATTTTGGGTTAAAACTGAATCCGGTTTGATCTTTCCGGCAAATTTGATCTTTCCGGCAAATTGTAGTCCTTTGAGTACTACAACATGACGTTTTGTGGTTTCCGCTCCAGACCGGTTACAAACACGAAAAGTGAAGTGATCCCAGACTAAAGTTACCCATTACAAAAAACCCTCCCAAGGAGGTGTGTTATTTCCAAATCACATGACCTGCTCCACCTGATGTCATTTACTCCTGATGAAAAGTCTGGCAAGACTCCAAGGCATGTTCTTTAGTTATTTAATATAAAGTAGTGTGTGAGTCAAGGGTGTATTTATCACATGTCAAAAGTGTTACTACAATTTTGTTATAAATAACTTTCAAATTAAAAATTATTTGATTGTATATCTAACATTTAGAAGAATCTTTCTGTAAAAATGCCATATGGTGTATGGTGATAGGCAGCCATGTTGATTTTGACCTGAAAAGAGCACATTTTGTCAAATATGTTACCGTCAACTAAATTACCCTGTGAAGTTAAACTTAATGGACAAAGAGTTGACAAAAAGTCAACTAAGTTACTTGTCCAAAAAACCCCACAATTTGATATTGACCCAGGTACAAAAAATATTATTCATCTAATACAGGGGTCTGCATCAACAGGGGGTCCTCAGAGTTACTACAGGGGGGTCTGCCACATTAACCATTCGAACCCTATAGACCGATTTCCTGAGTGACACCATGGAGAGGGTGCCGCCCGCCATTGCCGCGGTGTAAACACTAGTGTAAAGTAACTTGTAGCCTACATTTACTTGAGTAATGTAGGCTTAAATACAATTTTGAGTATTTGTACTTTACTTTCCCATTTTACCACTGGCTGCGCGCAGCAGTTGCACCGCAGTTTGCATCTACAGGGTAGTGCTCAGGAAAACGGTCTATAGCATCCCTATTCTGTCGAGAACTTTTGCCAAAATAGCAGATCTACAAGCTCACAACGCCTCGCCAAAGGTCAAGTTTACTTAGTATTGAGGCCCTCAATACTAAGTAAACTTGACCACATATTTAAATGTTATGTTTACAAAAACATCACTTACCCTATATCTATAAAAAATCTGTTAACCCTAAAAACATTGGCTTATTTGGAAATAGACAGGGGTAGGGATGAAGCTTGTTAATTTATATTGATAATGAGCACCTTGTCGATCCAGCTTATTGAGCCGGGCTTTTATCAAGCCCACTATTGAGCGTTTTGTGGAAAGACGCAAGACAAAATTCTGAACAGAACTGGCATATTTTTTACTGGCCAGCCCGACAAGCCCAGAGTTTACTAATAAGGGGTACTCAATACATTTGTTATCAAGTTTGTAACGGGTTGAGATTTTTGAGCTCCATCCCTAAACAGGGTTCCTCCCTGGCACAAAATATTTTCAGATCGGGGTCCATGGCCAAACATTAATATGACTTACTAACTTAGCATACTTCATTGACCCGAGTTTCCCAGGGTTCTATAATAGCTCCCCTCCTCTCCCATCTCTTTTGACCAAAATCACCCGCCAAGTTGGGACACGGGAGCTTGTAGAATAGGTATTACTTACTGTTGAACGTTCATCCCCAGAATAGGAATGCTAGGAGTAATGTGGTTAAAAGGTCAAGCTTCCCCTGACTCCCATGTAGTTCCTATCCTGCATTTATTTACATATATTTACATATTTATACATATATATATTAGTCCTTGCCCGTGGTCATGTTGTGTGCTGAGGTGAAATTATCGGCTCGTAGGATTTAAGACGTATCAGTGATGTCATCTCCAAATTTGGACACCGGTTGACCCGTTTAGTGCCATACAGTATATGGTGTTCCGTGATATCAACTTCTCCAAATTTGGACATTGTTTCAGCATGCGGCTGTTACCGAGTCACTGATACCGAGACACTGATTAGTATCAGTGATGTCAGCATGCAGACAGACGACAGGCGGCGGACAGACATACAGTACATTCAGTAAATTAGTTAGATAGATTTAGTGTAAGACCCTCCTGTCCTAACATTAATCAGGATGGTGTAGAATTGGTATACATTGAATAAGTATTGCTGACTCTTGTCTAATCTTTCTCATGTGCTGTGCTCCTATTATCTGTCTGTCTGTGCACAACACCCCTTTCTGTCCGTCTCATCTCCTCTGTGAGAGTGTCTGTGCTCCTTTCCTTCTGAATCTCCCCTCTTTCTTCACACATGCGCGAGTGCGAGTACGTGTCACTTCGCCCTCTTCATGTCTTGGCAATCATGAAGGGCTCTCAGCTGAGGAGATGAGATACAGAGACTACGAAACCAGACAGAACAACACACTGCCAGGGAGGGAGAGAGAGAGAGAGAGAGAGAGAGAGAGAGAGGGAGAGAGAGAGAGAGAGAGAGAGAGAGAGCGAGAGAGAGAGAGAGAGAGAGAGCAAGCTACTTATTAGGCGAGAGAGATGGAGTTTCAAGGTTGACAGCAAAGTGTGTAGCCCCAAATGATCAGTTCGTTATCTTGTCTCATCTGGTTTGCATTGATTATTTATTAGAGTGTTGTTTGGGAAAAGTGAATTTGAGTCATAGATGAGGGCAGAGAGGGGGAGAGAGAGACAGAAAGACAGACAGATTAATATATCGCCGTTGTCGGGTGAAAACCTTGTATGTAACTAGTGAAAATAGCCGATCTACAAGCACACAACGCCTCGGAGGCGTTGTGTGCTTGTAGATCGGCTATTTTCACTGGTATTGTGCGACAGTCTTGTTTGATGAAGCAGGGTTTTGCTTTACGAAAAAACGTTCAAGAAAAGATTTGGAGATATAAGGTTTCTGCCCGACAGTGACGATATTAAAGGGCGGAGAAGAAGACAAGGAGGGCAGACAGAAACAGGAGGCAAATAAAAGAGATACTGAAGGTGTGTCCATGTTTGCGTGTGTGCGTGCGTGCGTGCGCGTGTGCGTGTGTGCGTGCGTGCGTGCGTGCGTGCGTGCATGTGGACAGTGTGAAGGGAATGAGTCAGAAAGAAAGAGAGAGAGAGCGAGATGAATAGGCAGATAGAGGGGGAGATGATTGGAAAAATCACACTTGAGAAATAGATGAGAGACACACACACACACTCTCCCTAGAGTCTTCTAGGCCGTGCCTACACTGCTGCCTCGCTCTCCTGGATGATGAGCTGAACTCTTCTTAAAGGCTGTCTGGTGGTTATAACCCCCCCCCACCCCTACACGATCTGAGCTGTAGTCATCAGCCACCCCTCCCCCTCCCGACACGACCCGCGCTGTGGTCACGACCAGCACACACACACGACTGAAGTGACCATTTAAAGGACTTTTAAGAACCTTTTTTAATACATCAAAAAAGGAGAAGAAGAAAAAAAGACCATGACTGCATCAAAGGAAATTAACAAACTATACAAACTGGCCAAAAAAGAAGGAAAAAGAAAATAGCCAATCTACAAGCTCGCAACGCGAGGTGCTGTGAGCTTGTAGCTCTGCTATCTTAAAAGGATTCCTGGTTAATAAGACAAATATGCCCTAATACATTATAATTGCCATCTACAGTATATAACTGAAATGTAACATTTAAAACAACTTAAATATTTGATCTCATCTTTCAGTAGCAATAAGTCCAGTCCCTATGATGTCATATGGCCATGTGTGGTACAGCTCTATGGAATGTATGGACTGCTATGCTAATAAAAAACAACTTAATACTTCTTAAGGTCAATATGAGCATCAAAGCAATATTATAAATACTTGTATTAGCACATGGAGTCCATACATTCAACAGGGCTATTTATACAATAAATACAATATTTAAGGTGTTCTTATTTATACATTTTAGATATAGAGGGCAATTATAATGTATTAAAGACATATTTGTCTTATTAGCCGGGAGGGGGATCCTTTTAAAGGACAACTTTAGTTTTTTACAACAAGGGTTCATATTTTAGATAATAATATATAAGATGAGTGTTAAAATTATTGCATCTACTTCTTTCTATTGTTTTAGATATTCTTATTTCAGTGGTTGGGGGCATGCGTACAAGTGGCTAAATATGTCATTTTACACAGAATAAGCCCATTCCCAAGATACAACGCAACCTTTCATGGTTGGATGTGACTTATGGGGGCTAGAAGTGTTACTGTAAATAGCAACAAAGAAACTGCTGGCTTATTGTGTCTAAAAAGACATGTTTAGCCACTTGTAGCATGCGTACGCATGCCCCACATTTTAGCATGGTAAACGCGATAAAACAATAGAACAAAGCAAATGAAAACATTTGAACACTCACTTTTTCTTCTCTACAATCTAAAATATGAACCCTTGTTGTAAAAAAACAAAGTTGTCCTTTTAACAATATTTATCTGATGTGTAACCGAGTCAAACTAAATGTAAACTCCTACATTCCAAGTGCTTATCAGAGTGTGGGAGGTCCCCCGTTAACATAATGATTATTTTGGGGGTGTCCCATCCGACGGAAGCCCATCCGAAAAGACTTCGTTTGGCAGGGACTGCCCGATTGTTCCTCCACACGCAGTCGAGGAGGTGGAGCAACACGGCAGACACAAAGCAAAGTGAAAGGAAGATTTTCCTGTGTATTTCTCAGTACTTCTACATCTTATGTTGGTTTGTTTACTGTTGAGAGAGAAAACAATGTTGCACATTAACCCATTAAGACCTGGATGCTTTAAAGGAGTAGTTCACCCCCAAAATGACTTTTTTTCCCTGTCGATTACTCACCCCATGTAGACTTGAGTTCATGGATATTTTTGAAGCAGTGAAAGCCGCTTCCAAGGAGTGGCTTTGTGTGTCCCCCACGTCCATATATGGTAATTTCAGTCCAGAATGAACAGGTTTTATCTGTCCGTAAATGTGTGTCCCATGTGTGTCCCCCACGTCCATATATGGTCATTTCAGTCCAGAATGAACAGGTTTTATCTGTCCGTAAATGTGTGACCCATGTGTGTCCCCCACGTCCATATATGGTCATTTCAGTCCAAAATGAACAGGTTTTATCTGTCCGTATATGTGTGTCCCATGTGTGTCCCCCACGTCCATATATGGTCATTTCAGTCCAGAATGAACAGGTTTTATCTGTCCGTAAATGTGTGTCCCATGTGTGTCCCCCACGTCCATATATGGTCATTTCAGTCCAGAATGAACAGGTTTTATCTGTCCCGTACGTCCAGAATAATGTGTGTAGTGTCCGTCCCGGTCTGATGATTGGATGATTAAAAATGTCCAATACTTTGAGGATTGGTCAAGCTTCACATGACAATTCGGCCCTCCAGATAAAATCATTCATTCATTCAGAATTCAGAATTCTGAAGCTCTAGAACACATACCGCTTCACTTCGAACCGAATGTATATACAGAGTTCATAGCTCTAGAACACATAGAATAAAAGTTCACCGCTTCACTTCGAACCGAGGTTTGATTTTTTTTTAGCTTTCGTCGCATTCCTATTCCTAAGCCAATAATTTGAATGGTCTCCTCAAATTATTGGCACAGAGTGCCGCGATGCGAGCTTGTGGATCTGATATTTTTGAAACATCCGAAAAAATAATTATTTGCAAATCTTCTGTAACTCAAATCTCTGCTTCTGGCGGTCCCTGGAAAAAAACATATTTTGAGCTCTGCGGCCAAATACATGTAATCTTGGGGGTCCTTGACGTGAAAAGGTTTGAGAACCATTGATTTAGAAGAACGATTTAGAAGGCGTTCCAGGTCCTGCCCACAAAAAGAAATAATAACAATCATTTGGGGATCCCCCTGGGGGTCCCGACCCACAGGTTGAGAATCACCGCAGTAGTACAGCAATAAACACCTGTAAAAGCATCTGAACAAGTGAGCCAAGGAGCCAAGACGAGGGAGGTTCTTCACAGCGCACACTACAACAGTGCATGTGCACTATAGCCGTGCACAGAATAGGCTTTCATTACAGGTCACTCAATTCTTCTAAATGAAATAAACGCCATATGGTCTGTGGATAAAAGCTACTATTGCCTTGGCAATATAATTAGTCTCAAGCTTTGCACGCTCTACTCTAACTGACAGGAGAGTAGTAGACAGTCATAAGAAACAATACAAGGCATAAGAAACAATACACACTGACAAAAAAAGAAAAAAAAACTAAAAATCACATTCTGTCTCCTCAAGCATCAGTTTATTGCGATCGAAGGTCGCAGTTTACCACTAGTAAGACGCCTCAGGGCAACATGCGACCTCATGGGACCAATGGGGCAATACTGACGTTGGCGACCACGTACACATGATGTACATTTAAGCAGCATGTACCGGCACACACAGAACTTTACACACCACAAAATATCATAGGTAAATGTGTGCGTGTGGGAGATTCATTACTGTCAATTTGCCCTCTTAACATTAAGGGCTCTCAGCAGCACAGAGCAGCAGAGATACAGAGTATACAAACAAACATGTGCGTGTGTGTGTGTGTGTGTGTGTGTGTGTGTGTGTGTGTGTGTGTGTGTGTGTGTGTGTGTGTGTGTGTGTGTGGTGTTCAACAGTGGTTGTACAGATCTGATAAATAGATGCATAGACCCCTACCTGTGTCTGTTTAGGGCCTGGTTATAGAGCGCTTCCAGCTGGCTCAGGGGAAGGTTCTGATAGGCCAACATGGATGGGCGTCGGGACTCCATTCCACAGTAGTCGTGAGTGGAGTGTCGCCGCGACAATGGAGGCAGCATGATCGGGCCCGAGAAACGACGCCGGACCGCATAGTGGACGGCAGGGAGAGACTCCCTCCGTCTCTGAACAGACACACACAAAAACATTATTATGTTTAGACCCTCAAGAAAAATGTGATTATGCGATTGCAGAATTTCCTGCATAATCAGGCAAATGGCGCAGATTATGCGGGGGTAGCATTTTCAGTTCGGAGACTCCCTCCGTCTCTGAACAAACACACATTATTACAATTAGTAGTAGTCAGTGATGGAAAAGGTACCATTTATTTTTTTTAAACTGTCAATACTGCATGTAGATATACTCTGTTTGGGGCGCCCGGTGGCCTACTGGTCAGGGCGCATACCATATAGGCATTGCCATTTTGGCATCAATGCCTGCGGCGTTCCCGATCCGGATGACCTTTGTCGCATGTCACTCCCCATCTCTCTCTCCCCATTTCCTGTCAGTCTACTGTACTATAAAATAAAGGCACAAAAGCCCCCCCCCCCAAAAAAAGATATACTCTGTTACTAAGTAAAAGTCAAAATGCAATTGAGTAAAAGTACAAAAGTATCGGTATGCAAATATAGTACCAAAAGTAAAAGTACCCATCGTGCAGAATGTTTCACAAAACATTTTAACAAACATTTTACAAATGTCTGAAAATAGACGATCTACAAGCTTGTAGATCTGCCATTTTCAAATGACCGAAATGTTTATACGGCTGATATGAGGTGGTTAAGTGTGTTTTGTAATAATAATCAAAATATACAAAGTAACTAGTAACTACAGTTTTCAAATAATTGTAGTGGAGTAAAAGTATAACATTTGTCTTTGAGATGTAGTGGAGTAGAAGTACAAGTACAGAACATTGGAATAAGAGAGTTCACTGCCATTCAAGGCACACATTGCATCACCCAGTCCTGTAGGTTCACACTCTATAACATCTGTAGGATCAGACCCTTCCTCACCCAGGAGTCAGCCCAGCTCCTCATCCAGACATCAGTCATATCAAAACTTGACTACTGTAACCAGTGTTGGGGAAGTTACTTTGAAAGCTTAACTTGCACAGTTACAAGTAACTCACCATATGGCAGTAACTTGATAAAGTTAAAGTTATACCCCTGGAGAAATGTAACTTATAAAGTTAAGTTACGTAGAAAAAGTAACTTGAGTTACCTTTTTTTCAGCGTTAAATTGAGAATGTACATTTGGTGTACATGAAACAAAATATTCTATCCTACCAAAAAAGTCACATGCCAGCAGAAATATGCCTCTCAACTGAGTTTTATGTTTTATTTAAAAAAGGTTGACATTTTCTTTAGTAAACATCTGTGTTCCTAAAATAAAGATACAAAAGAAGAAAATTATGATCTGTTGAGGACATTTGATCGTCAATCAAAACTTAAATGTAAAATTATAACTTCGCTTGTAACTTCTTGTAACTTGTAACTTGAGCCAAAAATGGCCCAAAAAGTATCTCAGTTACTTGACGAGTTACAGAAATATGAATATGATCTGAATGAATGAACTCAGTTACCAGCAAGTTACAGCAAAATGTAACTTAGTTACGTAACTCAGTAGAGTTACATGTAACTTTAACTTCCCCAACACTGACTGTAACTCTCTCCTCATATGCACGTAAGCCTCTCCAACTGATCCAAAATTCCACAGCACGATTGGTCTTCAACCAGCCAAAATTCTCACGTCTCCCCCCTTCTTCGGTCCCTCCACTGGCTCCCGGTTGCGGCCCGCACAGAATAAAAAACACTGACGCTGGCCTTAAAAGCAGCCAAAGGTACGGCTCCTCCATACCTCCAAAGCCTGATCGACCCCTACAACCCCACCCATTCACTCAATTCAGCTAACACAGGGATGCTGACAGAACCCACAGACACATGGAGAGAGAGAGAGTTACAGTAGTCAAGTTTTGAAAGCAGCCAGTTTGGCACTAGGATGTCCATACAGGACCAGCATTATACATATCCATGAAAATCTGAACTGGCTAATGGTTGTACAAAAATGATCTGTGAGTCTTTTAATGCTACTATGTAATATTGTTAGCACCAATAAGCCATCTAGCTTGGCTCAACAGTTTGAAATGACTTCTGAGCATGGGCACAACACCAGAGGAGCAGTTTCTGGTAAACTATGAACAAAAATAGCACCAAAATCAAATTGTCTTAAGCTTACTGGTATATATAGATCAATAGAACTCTGGAATGCCCTGCCGAAAAACATCTTGTCTATAATCCATAACAAAATAACTTTCAGAAAACATATCAAGAAATATCTTGCCAATTAAAGCTATACTGTGTAAGTTGCTCAACTGGTGGTCTGTAGCAGTATAGCAAACCGCGGTCGCGTTTGCTTTTTTCGTCCGTTTTTCGCTCGCGGACCGGGCCGTCAGACCACCGCGTCTGCCTCGCCTCGCCGAGACGCTTTCAATGAGGTCGTGTCCTTCTACGAGCAGCGGTTGGGGAGTTACATGCTAGACTCCTCCAGTGTAAACACTGCAGTGTACTTCCTGAAGGCGTGTTTCCTAAACCCACCAGAGAGCCCGGCAGTGTATGTTCTGCGCTGTGATTGGCCGGCAGTGTATAACCCTTGCTGTGATTGGCCGGTAGTGTGATGACGCAATTTTTCCGCGAAAACCGGTCCCGGGCAGGGATCATAGAAAACATATAAAGAGAAGGCTTTAGAAGCTGAAAATAACGGAGTGGGGGTTCTAAAACTTTAGCGATTTAACAGCTAGGACCATTTTAAGATTTGTTTTATAAAAAAAGTTACATGGTATAACTTTAACATATAACTATGCAACTTTATCTGTGTATTTTTAAATTTGACTGGACTGTTTAATTTGATTTGTTAATTATAATTTTTCATTTATATATTTTGTATTGTATTTTTTATTTAATTTGTATTTTTTTATTGTATATTTGTATTGTATCTGCCTGATTCAGGACCCCAGGAAGACTAGTAGAGGCTCATTCGTGAGCCTCTAAAGGGGATCCTTTAAACATAAACATCGCCCTCCTGGCCCCCAAACTGTGGAATCCCTGTCACACTTAACAGACTCGCTCCCTAGCTTCCGCCGTGGTCTGAAGACTCGCCTCTCCAGACTCCACCTAAGCCCATAGCACTTACCGTAGCACTCGCCTAACCTCATTCCTCAATGACCATACATGAAAGCTAGATAGTATTTTTTAGGTTTTATATAAAGTTCTTACTGAATAGGTGCTTGGTCTACCTATGTTCTTTTTCTTAGATGACTATTTCTATGCATTTGATGTATTGATGTTGATGTATTGACGTATTACCTTGCTTATTGTAAGTCGCTCTGTATTACGAGCGTCTGCTAAATGCCTAAATTGTAAATTCTAATGCTCATTAAACGATGGTACCATTTCTGTCTCATTGGCAGCAGGCTTTGGACAGTTCACAAACCTGCCCTGCAAGCCAAATGACGTCATGATGATGTTATGATAACGTCCTTCGGTGACTCCGGTGAAGTTCAGAACTATAGGCCAGATCACAGCCCATATGGGAAATTCGGATGATCTTGATGTCATTACCAGGACGTCATATGGACTATAGGATTATTGTTATTGTTTGTAATATAAGTTGAAATATCAGCATGTAAGGTTATATTCTGGGACATATCTGACTGGTCTACTGGTAGTTATGATATTTATCTGGCCTCGATCGGACCCTCACGTATTAATCCAGGACGTCCGTTTTCGTGGGCAGGATCTATGTTGGTTGAAATATGGTGATATTTTAGACCAGATCTGACTAGTCATGGTTTGACTTGATCTGGCCCCAATCGAGACGTCACTGATTGGTCCAGGTCCTGACCGTGCTTGCTGGGTGCCTACCAATGACATCATCGATGGGGATTCCATGCCAATGGAAACTACAGCCTCTCTCTTGCTGGAAAGATAACTTTGTGAAATACATGCCATTGTTCTTGTATGTTAATAAAAACATTAAAAAAAATCAAACCTCGGTTCGAAGTGAAGCGGTGAATTTGTATTCTATGTGTTCTAGAGCTATGAAATCTGTGTTCTAGATCTATACATTCTGTGTTCTAGATCTATACTTTCTATGTGCTTTAGTTCTATATTTTTATGACTTCAGACTAGGATTTGAGTCTAATATGTACAGGCTATGCTACACACACACGTTTTGCTATGGCAAAACGCTGAGGAAAAAGGCTACAGACACACGCACAGCCACTCTATGGAGCGGTTTACCACTGCTCAAAAATCTTGTGTCTACCGATGATCTCACGTGTAGGCATGTTTCTGAACGGTCCACACAGCCCTCAGACAGACAGTACCGGTGCCATCACACAATGAGCATTAGTAAGGACCAATTAGATTATGAGGATAAGGTTGAAAATTGAAAAGTGCTCCTTTTAAGGGAAGACTTTGTTCCATAATTTTTGGGGCAGTTTCTGTGAGCAACTGTAATTACAGTGCTCATAGAAACTGTTCCAGGAGAATCAGCTTTTGGAGCTAGCTGTCTGTCTGCCTGCCCATGGTACTAATGGGTGTGATTGTGTGACAATCAAGGTTCTATTGTGGAATTGCGTTACCATGGGAACACCTTGGGTTCAACTTTATCCAGCTACTGAAATTAGGGGCTGAGGAGGTCGAGCAGCCCCTTGTAAAGCGGAAAGGTTCCCGGTTCGATCCCCACCTTCCCCCTGGGTTTGTGTCGAAGTGTCCTTGAGCAAGGCACTGAACCCCCAACTGTGATAAATGGTAAATGGTGCATTTATATAACGCCTTTATGAGATTGTGCATTAGATTCACCCATTCACACACATTCATTCACCGATGGCGTAGGAAACCTGTTCACCGGGAGCAAGTTCAGAGTCTTGCTCAATGACTCTTCAACACTAGCTCTGGGGGAGCCCGGGATCGAACTGGGAACCCTCCGTGTTCTAATGACGGTTTGATTGATTGAAGACTTTATTAGAAGTTTGCATAGGAAAAGGTACAGTTTCATGACGGTACAGTTCACTGGTACAAGGTCTACTAAAAGGAGATCCATGAAAAGACTAAGACTAAGGTTTCTCTACCCCCAAGCCACTGCCGCCCCAGATGCGCAGGTTGGTGCTCCTCCGCCATCTTTGTGTGAACAGAGTAGGCTCTGGAATAATTTGCCCATACATCCCTGTTAAAAACGTATTTATTCTCCCTGGCTTTTAGTGACACCTGAGTTCCCTCATTGGTGAGAATGTTTGTCTGTTTGTGCTTATGTCATTATGCTATTGTTTTGATTGTATTGCATCGTTTGTGCTTCGTTTTTAACTTGTACAGCACGTTGGTTGACTTGTCATGTTAAAGGTGCTATAAAGTTTGAGTTGAGAATGTGAGTGTGAATGGGTGAATGTAATTATACATTCTCCAGACATGTACGTTGTAAAGCGCTTTGGAGAAAGACATATAAATGCACCAATTAGACTACCATTCATTATTCACAAACACTAACATTAACCCATTTACAATGTTTATATTATAGGGTGTGAAAAGGTCTTATAATACACACACACACACACACACACACACACACACGACAGATAACATGTAGACACAAATAGCTGGAAGCAGAACACACACACACACACACAGCAGGGTGCTGGCTGCGTAGCATGTCACGCAGCACGTCTCAGTGGAAGCATTATTGTGTTTCATTATTTGGAAGGAGACACATGAGACTGAGTCACACACACACACACACACACACACACACACACACACACACACACACACACACACACACACACACACACACACACACACACACACACACACACACACACACACACACACACACACACACACACACACACACAGTAGTCATCAATTTCCGCTTAATGTATGTGTGTGTGCATCATGGACACTCTTTCCCTGGGTTGTGAGAGGACAAGTGACAACAGATTGGCCCCCAGGGGCCTCCATCCATCTCCCAGCTTCCTGCCGACACCCCAGGCCCTGATGCCTCTACTGCTCCAATCTACAATGAAGAAGGCTTCCATTTGTCTCCTACTTATTATACGAGTACAAACAGCATCTCATTTATTTATTGGCCTATATAGGCCTACATACATTCGTGAAAACCACCTGCTGACCATCTGTCAGCATTGAGCAATTTGTTTTATAGGGGATTATACATGTATGTGACCATAACTCTGTGTTACAAAAATGCATTACAGGAATTTTCTTGGACTCAGAAATGTAGTTTTCTATTAACTTTTATCATTGAAATGTAATATATATAGGCCAATAAAAAAGGGGGGGGGGGAGACACAATATACCAAATTTAATTCCCCACCTCAAGTGGCTGCCGGTGTACAAACAATGAAATGTTTCACTTGAGGGGGTTCCAAATGGATCCTTACAGGTCTGTAACTATAGTGTACAAATGGAACCAAATGGACCCGTCTCATAGTTATGGTGGTGGTCCTTGAAATGTGAAAGGTTGAGAACCACTGGTCTAGAATAACGTGGAGTCCACACTCCACACAGACCACACCAAATAATGTCACGGCACCGCATCTTTAAACAAAGACACAGAGGTGAAAGCAGACATGTTTCACGGTGTCACATGCTATTTAGTGCCTCCTTTTCTTGCTCTAAGCAGGTCCAATTGTTGGCTGGCTCAGTCCCCTGTGTGTGCAGGCGTGCACTCCTGCGCGTGTTAACATTACTTGTGTGCGTTAACACCGGCAAGACTCCCTAATCGGGAGATAAGCGACCATCACGTCACATACACAAACTTTAGAAGGCAGTAGTAGCCATTCAGGAGGGAATATGGGAAATGGGACTGATCCATGTTGATGACACGACTTTAGAGATAGTGTGTACCGCTTTGCATGATTTTAGGGCAAGATGTGTAGGAGCAGTGTCCAAAAATGTGTTTTGCAAGAATCGGCCTCATGGTGGCGCTAGAAGAGGGGCATGTGAGAAATGAGGGGTAGTGGTTTGGCAGCCAAGGAGTGTGTGTGCAAAGTTTGGTATGGATAGGGGCAACGGTGGCGGAAATATGAGTAGGGGAAAAGTGTGACGTGACGGACAGACAGACAGACAGACAGACAGACAGACAGACAGACAGACAGACAGACAGACAGACAGACAGACAGACAGACAGACAGACAGACAGACAGACAGACAGACAGACAGACAGACAGACTGACTGACTGACTGACTGACTGACTGACTGACTGACTGACTGACATATCCGGTGGAGGTTTTGAGAGTAACTGCGACCTGACGGTCGCAACAAAACACAATGACACAGAGGTGAAAGCAAGACATGTTTCACAGTGTCACATGCTAGGCTTTAGTGCCTCCTTGTCTTGCTCTGAGCTGGTCCAATTGTTGGCTGGCTCAGTCCCCTGTGTGTGCACATGCGTGTGTTAACATGACTTGTGTGCGTTAATATTACTCAACCTGTGTTCAAGTCCCCCCCCCTACTGGTCAACCATCTGCGCTACACAACATGGACACAAATCTCACACACACACACACACACACACACACACACACACACACACACACACACACACACACACACACACACACACACACACACACACACACACATGCGGTTAAAACCATGCATATCCTGTCAGCCGGGGTCCCCCAGGGGTCTGTACTTGGCCCTATAGTGTTGATTTTGACGATATTTTTTTGTCGACTACCTTTTTTTCACTGACGAAAAATAAATGAAAAGTTCTAAATAAAAACTATAAGCTATAATGACTAAAACTATGAAAATATATTGGCAAAGTCAAAGGACTAGACTAAATTGTTAGGGAGGGACTAGTGGAGAAGAGATCCAGTAGATAGAACTAAAAGATGTATGTTTGGTGGCACTCTGGTGTTGCGCTCTGATAATAGCAGATCTACAAGCTCACAACACATCGCAGCGTGGCGCATTGTGAGCTTGTAGATCGGCTATTGTCAGCAATCTCAGCATGCAACCCAGGGTAAAAACTGCCATTACAACTCCATTTAGGCCCGCCAAAATACATTTTAGTTGCCAAAATCAAGTGTAGATTTAGTCAACTAAAATCTTATGATATTTAGTCGACTAAAATCATTTCAGATGACTAAAATGTGACTAAAACTAAATGGAATTCTATTCAAAAGACTGACTAAAACTAAATCAAGATTTGCTGTCAAAATCAACACCACTTGACCCCCCTACTTCATGTGGTTAAAGATCCAGGTAATGTTTTTAAGGCCAAGGACTCTTTAGGTGAGAGAGAGAGTTGGAGCAGGGTCCCCTCACTACATATTGTAGAAAATTGTATCACAGATTAAGCTTTTACATAGATTTCATATTGTCAGCAATATCATCAGTGTTATGTAAATGAATGTTTCCTTGTTTGTTTACACATTATCTTTTCTATTATGTTGGATTCATGTTAATGTGTATTTAATATTTACTGTAATGGGCTGTAATGTCCATTATTTTTGAAAACGTTTGAAAATACATGAGCATTTTTCAACACGGAAACGATTATGACAAAATAATTGCGATTATATCAAATAATTTTGATGAGACGATTATTATGTCATAATTGTGACAGGCTTAGTGGCAAAGTACCTGTAAAAAAAACACATCTTGAGTGGTTAAGTGCTGCTGCTGCTTGAAGCCTTGAATTATGCGAGTGTGTGTACGCATAATCAGATCAGTGCCAGTGTGTGCGTGTGCGTGTGTTTGTGTGCGTGTGCGTGTGTGTGTGTGTGTGTGTGTGTGTGTGTGCGTGCGTGCGTGCGTGCATGTGTGTAGTGAAGTGTTTTGCATCATAATTACCTCAAGAGCAGACATTTATGCAGAGGAGAGGCGTCTCGTCACTGGAAAGACAAGTGGGTCAAAAACACAAGAGAGTTGGAGTCACGGTGAATCATCATAACTGCGCCGTCGGGCGGAAACCTCGTATGTTTACAATAATATGTCAGTTCAAAAAGAAGATGCATGTTGTCACTGTCGGGCATAAAACCTCTTATCTCCAAGTTTCAAATGTGTATGTTTTTTTTCTTTTTTTTTCGCAAAGTAAAGCCCCATTTCATCCCACAAGGCCGTCGCACAAAAGTAGTGAAAACAGACGATCTACAAGCACACAACGCCTCGCGGCGCGAGGCGTTGTGTGCTTGTAGATCGTCTGTTTTCACTAGTCTAAATCATTTTTAAAATGATGAATACAAAACGAACGGTTTTTGGACATACAAGGTTTCCACCCGACGATGCGTTCAAGTGGATGCAATGTACTGTACTGTCGTTATTTAGTCACGAGCTCTCGTCCAATCACTGTTTATAAAACCCAAAGATACTTAAACACCTTCACTTAAAAACAATTTGAATTCATAGCTGATTTGTGACAAAGCAGTAAAAAATTAAGAAGATGTACAAAGTTGAAATATGGAGATACAAGGTTTCTGCCAGACAGCGACGACCTGTTAGAAAAAGCTGAACAAGCTGAACTTAACCATAAATTAATCATTATTTAATACTTAGCTGCAGTGGAGCAGCTTTGGTTACACACACAGGTTAGGATGTGAGAGCTATGGTCCAATTTGCTGCAACATGCAAAAAAAATTGTACTGATGATAGTATGTCTTTATATGTCTTGATGAATTGAAGCATAGGACCATGGAAACAATTGTGTTATCCTGGTAGCATTATTGTACCTCTGTGCTTTTTGCAAACCGATTGTCAAGTATTCAATCAATCAATCTGGCTGATCATTGTGGGCTCGCCTATAAGGCGAGCACACTTTAGATATTGTCATTGTGGGCTCGCCAGTACCTGGCGAGCACACTTTAGATATTGTCATTATTGTGGGCTCGCCTATAAGGCGAGCACACTTTAGATATTGTCATTATTTACTAGGCAGGCAGTCAGTGCAAGTATCAAAAAACTTCGGTTCCTTTCTACTCCTACATACTTAGTGAGAAAATGAAAATAAAAACATCAATGTGTTCAGTTTACAGTGGCGAAGTGTGCTATTATTTTCTATAGCAATCGGCCAAATGGTGGCGCTGTAGGAAGCCTTCGAAAGTGCGATCTTTGAACAGGTATAGCTCATGCTGTGTTATACATACAGCCATGAAACCTGTATACACTTATGCGTCTCCTCATGCCGAACAACTTTTACCCTCTAACTTTTGACCTCTGACCTTTAGGTCTCCCACAATTCGGAATTATATGAAAAACAGTAAAAATCTATCTCCTCCTGGGATTTTTGCGATACGCGCATGAAACTTTTTTCACATGAACTTTGGACCAATACGGTCAAACTAGTCTCGGCGGATTTCTTTGAAGTGAAATATAATTTTTTAATAATTCAATCAATATTGCGGTTTTATGCAAATTATTCTTCGGCCTCTAAATCATACATGCAAAGTTACACGTTCATGGCATTTGGCAAAGATGTGGAGGGTTAGTCAAAGTATCACTGAAACCAATTTTATTCCAATCGGCCAAAGGGGGGCGCTATACGAAGCGTTTGAAAATTCAAACTTCAAACGGGCATAAGTCATGACTCGTTTCGTTTGAAGACATGCAACTTGTTACACGCGTGCTTTGACTCAAGCGGAAGACATCTGTGTCGTTGTTAAGTAAGCTCCGCCCTTCGATTTTCCGCCATTTTGAGCAGTTTGTAAAACGCGTAAACCCGCTTTTATTCTGGAATTTTCGCTCCACGTGCACAAAACTTTTTTTACGTGAACTTTGGACCAATATCTAAAGATCTGTCAGATTGAAACATGCTTTTTTAAATAAATTCAATGAATATTGCAGTTTTATGCAAATTATTCTTCTGCCTCTAAATCATACATGCAAAGTAACATGTTCATGGCATTTGGCAAAGATGTAGAGTGTTAGTCCAAATATCACTAAAACCAATCTTACCCCAATTGGCCAAAGGGGGGCGCTATATCATTTTGAGCAGTTTGTGAAACGCTTAAACCCGTTAGGATTTTTTTTTTTGCAATTTGCATGAAACATTCTACACACAATCTAAGGACCTTTATCTAATATGCCTATGAAGTGCACACACACAAAAAAATAATAATAATGAATATAGCTGCAAGCAGCGATAAAGTGGCCAAAGCCAAAAACACCTCAAATCATGAACACAGCCTGCAATGTGCGTGAAATCTTGCAAGCACATTCCCAATAGGTCAAGGAACAGATACCACCCTTCTTACATTGGCCTGTTATAGCGCCACCAGCGGGTCAACTTTTGCACAACACATTTTTGGAACAAAATGGACCAATCTTTGACGTCAGTAACGTCAAAGAGAGCACTGCCTGCGATCTTGACATTTTGTACTTTTATAGCCATTGTTTTCTGGCTTGAAGCGAGCCCACAATTGTTTCGAAGGAACAATATTTTCTAGTTTATCTATCAGGCAGGCAGTCATATCAAGTATCAAAAAACTTCGGTTCCTTTCTACTCCTACATACTTAGTGAGAAAATGAAAATAAAAACATCAATGTGTTCAGTTTACAGTGGCGAAGTGTGCTATTATTTTATATAGCAATCGGCCAAATGGTGGCGCTGTAGGAAGCCTTCGAAAGTGCGATCTTTGAACAGGTATAGCTCATGCTGTGTTTGAGGTACAGCCATGAAACCTGTATACACTTATGCGTCTCCTCATGCCTAACAACTTTTACCCTCTAACTTTTGACCTCTGACCTTTAGGTCTCCCACAATTCAGAATAATATGAAAAACAGTAAAAATCTATCTCCTCCTGGGTTTTTTTCGTTACGCGCACAAAACTTTTTTTACATGAACTTTGGACCAATACGGTCAGATTTATCTCGGCGGATTTCTTTTAAAGTGAAATATAATTTTTTAATAATTCTATCAATATTGCGGTTTTATGCAAATTATTCTTCTGCCTCTAAAACATACATGCAAAGTTACACGTTCATGGCATTTGGCAAAGATGTGGAGGGTTAGTCAAAGTATCACTGAAACCAATTTTATTCCAATCGGCCAAAGGGGGGCGCTATACGAAGCGTTTGAAAATTCAAACTTCAAACGGGCATAAGTCATGACTCGTTTCGTTTGAAGACATGCAACTTGTTACACGCGTGCTTTGACTCGAGCGGAAGACATCTGTGTCGTTGTTAAGTAAGCTCCGCCCTTCGATTTTCCGCCACTTTGAGCAGTTTGTAAAACGCGTAAACCCGCTTTTATTCTGGAATTTTCGCGTCACGTGCACAAAACTTTTTTTACGTGAACTTTGGACCGATATCTAAAGATCTGTCAGATCGGATTTCTTTAACATTGAAACATGCTATTTTAAATAATTCAAACAATATTGCATTTTTATGCAAATTATTCTTCTGCCTCTAAAACATACAAGCAAAGTCACATTTTCATGACAAAATAGTGTAGAGGGTTAGTTCAAATATCACTGAAACCAATCTTACCCCAAATGGCCAAAGGGGGGCGCTATATAATTTTGAGCAGTTTGTAAAACGCTTAAACCCGTTTTTATTCTAGGATTTTTTTTTGCAATTTGCATGAAACATTCTACACGCAATCTAAGGACCTTTATCTAACATGCCTATGAAGTGCACACAAAAAAATTATAAAATAATAATAATAAATATAGCTGCAAGCAGCGATAAAGTGTCCAAAGCCAAAAACACCTCAAATCATGAACACAGCCTGGGATGTGCGTGAAATCTTGCAAGCACATTCCCAATAGGTCAAGGAACAGATACCAACCTTCTCACATTGGCCTGTTATAGCGCCACCAGCGGGTCAACTTTTGCACAACACATTTTTGGAACAAAATGGACCAATCTTTGACGTCAGTAACGTCAAAGAGAGCACTGCCTGCGATCTTGACATTTTGTGCTTTTATAGCCATTGTTTTCCGGCTTGAAGCGAGCCCACAATTGTTTCGAAGGAACAATATTTTTCTAGTTATTTATCTATCAGGCAGGCATACTATATCAAGTTCTCCTCAAAACTTCGGTTCCTTTCTACTCCTACATACTTAGTGAGAAAATGAAAATAAAAACATCAATGTGTTCAGCTTACAGTGGCGAAGTGTGCTATTATTTTTTACAGCAATCGGCCAAATGGTGGCGCTGTAGGAAGCCTTCGAAAGTGCGATCTTTGAACAGGTATAGCTCATGCTGTGTTATACATACAGCCATGAAACCTGTATACACTTATGCGTCTCCTCATGCTGAACAACTTTTACCCTCTAACTTTTGACCTCTGACCTTTAGGTCTCCCACAATTCGGAATAATATGAAAAACAGTAAAAATCTATCTCCTCCTGGGTTTTTTTTTGTTACGCGCACAAAACTTTTTTCACATGAACTTTGGACCAATACGGTCAAACTGTCTGGTCGGATTTCTTTCAAAGTGAAATATATTTTTTTAATAATTCAATCAATATTGCGGTTTTATGCAAATTATTCTTCGGCCTCTAAATCATACATGCAAAGTTACACGTTCATGGCATTTGGCAAAGATGTGGAGGGTTAGTCAAAGTATCACTGAAACCAATTTTATTCCAATCGGCCAAAGGGGGGCGCTATACGAAGCGTTTGAAAATTCAAACTTCAAACGAGCATAAGTCATGACTCGTTTTGTTTGAAGACATGCAACTTGTTACACGCGTGCTTTGACTCGAGCGGAAGACATCTGTGTCGTTGTTAAGTAAGCTCCGCCCTTTGATTTTCCGCCATTTTGAGCAGTTTGTAAAACGTGTAAACCCGCTTTTATTCTGGAATTTTCGCTCCACGTGCACAAAACTTTTTTTACGTGAACTTTGGACCGATATCTAAAGATCTGTCAGATCGGATTTCTTTAAAATTGAAACATGCTTTTTTAAATAAATTCAATGAATATTGCAGTTTTATGCATGCAAAGTAACATGTTCATGGCATTTGGCAAAGATGTAGAGTGTTAGTCCAAATATCACTAAAACCAATCTTACCCCAATTGGCCAAAGGGGGGCGCTATATCATTTTGAGCAGTTTGTGAAACGTTTAAACCCGTTAGGATTTTTTTTTGCAATTTGCATGAAACATTCTACACACAATCTAAGGACCTTTATCTAATATGCCTATGAAGTGCACACACACAAAAAATAATAATAATAATAATGAATATAGCTGCAAGCAGCGATAAAGTGGCCAAAGCCAAAAACACCTCAAATCATGAAAACAGCCTGCAATTTGCGTGAAATCTTGCAAGCACATTCCCAATAGGTCAAGGAACAGATACCACCCTTCTTACATTGGCCTGTTATAGCGCCACCAGCGGGTCAACTTTTGCACAACACATTTTTGGAACAAAATGGACCAATCTTTGACGTAAGTAACGTCAAAGAGAGCACTGCCTGCGATCTTGACATTTTGTACTTTTATAGCCATTGTTTTCTGGCTTGAAGCGAGCCCACAATTGTTTCGAAGGAACAATATTTTTCTAGTTTCAGGTGTTTCTGTAAATCATTCCAAGATGAAGGGGCAGCACCACAGCTTTTACGAATTCCCCTCCAACCCTCGGGATCAGGATCTGTAATGTATTGTTTATGCAGGTCGAACTGGATTTGGTTTCTACTAGTTAGGTTAGTTAAGGGCCATTCACACTGAGCACTATAACTATAACAAATATAGTTTTAAAATCGTTTTAAGCCAAGTGGATGGCAATGTTCACAGTCACACCAACTATATATATATATATAAAACAATGGTTAAAGCTATAGTTATAGTTATGTTTATAGTTATCGTGCCCAGTCAGTGGGAATGGCGCTTTAGGCACCACATCAGGTGTAAGAATACAATGGGTCTTAAACTATTTTAAACCTAGGCCTATATATGCATTTTAAAATAGCCGATCTACAAGTGCACATTCCGCACAATCTACTATTACACATCTGCTATTTTCAACAACAACAAAAATACCCATTTGGAATATTTTTGAAACATTTTAACAACACAAAATCTTGTATGGGGGTTCCAGGCATAAAATGTTTATTTTCTTTTTATGGGGGTCTGCGTCAAAACACATTAATTTGGGGGTCCTTGACCGTTAAGAGAATCATTGCATTAACAGGACATTAACATACATAGTGATACAGTCTCTAAATGATTGACTATGCCTTGGCCTAACAGCAGCATTTGACCCATATTGCACACGTCAAATCGGCAGTGGTCTTTTGATGTCTCCATCGGTGTGACGCACTCCTTCAGCTCCTATGGCCCCGATAAGCTGCCTCATGACAACACTCTCAGCTGATAAGGTCCTCGTAACAATACAACAACCACGTCAATCACTAAACACTCACACATCTTAAGCCTCTTGATGTCTTATGCAACTCCCTGTGCAGGTTTGTCTTCAGGTGTCCATATAGAGGGTATGTGTGTCATTATCATACCTGGAAGTTATGCGGGAACGCCTATTGACGTATTGAGTGGCAAAAAACTACTTTCTGGCCTTGACAGCCCATACATCCAAACAGAAAAGTCCTATCTGATTGCATTAAACAACGTTAAACTCACTTTGCCACTCGATTTGCCACTCGATTTGCCATTAACTTTATGCATGCGCATACCCTCTATATGGAGCTCATCACTGCCCAAATCAAGGAGGCAACTGAATTGGTTTCATTTTGAAATGCATTCATTTTTGTTTGCCCTTCTTATTTGAAACAGTATTTGGTTAAGAGGTTGGACAATTCCCCTCACAGCTAGAAGGTCCTGCGTTCGATTCCCGCCAGGGGACGCTGTGGGTGCTGGGGGCGCGTGTTCCTCCCTCCGCGTCATCAGCGCCCACACCCTAGGTGGGGTTGGCGATAGGGCCTTTTTGTGTGGAGTTTGCAAGTTCTCCCTGTGTCTCCTAGGGTTGATACCCTCACAAAAACATGCAGTAATCCTGGTCTCAGTAATGCCTCTCCCTGGCCAGCCGAGGCGCCTGATGGAGGGGAAAGGAACTGGTTGGAATAATGTGTTCCTTCCACGTGCCACATCCAAACCGGGGAAATCCCCCCTGTCAGGTGAAAAGAAACAACTTGGACTACCCATGCATTGAAGGAAGCATGAGGTCACTCCCCAGGCGCGGCAGAGGGAGAGCAGAGCCCAGGATTACATAGGCAATTGGCACTGGGTGAAAATGGGTTACAAAATCGTGGGATAAAAATTATAATATAAAAAAAGAGGTTGGACAAAGGTCATTCTGCTTCAGAGCTCCATATGATTGGAATTATCTTCATCCGTCTCTTGCATACATTTCATCCCACTGTCGCTTCAAGACTTCCCTATATTTACATCATGTTGATTCAACTGGCTGATGCTTCTAAACTGACTGTACCTGTGGGGACATACACACTGATCTATTTGCACTGTGCCCTTATTTCTCTTGCTCAACAGCTAATGGTGTGGTGGGTGGGTGGGGAGGGTTTCCATTCCGAAACATCCCCATTCTGAAACCAGGTTAGCATTCACCAGTGTCGGCAGGTTATCATTTCACCAGGTTAGCATTCACCAGTGTCGGCAGGTTAGAATTTCACCAGCGTCGGCAGGTTAGCATTTCACCAGGTTAGCATTCACCAGTGTCGGCAGGTTAGAATTTCACCAGCGTCGGCAGGTTAGCATTTCACCAGGTTAGCATTCACCAGCGTTAGTTTTACTGAGGTTAGGGTTAGGTTTAAGGTTAGGTTTAGGTGGTCAGAATAGCAATGTTTCGGAGTGCCGATGTGTAACCGGTGGTTGGTGGGGTGGGTGGGAGAGGGTGAGCAAGCTTTCTGTGTATGAATGTATTTGTACTTTATTGTACATGGATGCTGTTTATGTTTTTAATGGGACCCCCTCGAAAATGAGATGCTGCATCTCAAGGGGCTATCCCTTCAATAAAAATCAGAAAATCTGAAATCATGTGTCAAATGACAAAACACTCCCGCTGGCAGTTAACCCACTAACTCAATGACTGCCACATGACGAGATAAAATAGGTATATTTCTTTGTCCTGTTTGCCACTGACGAGATATTTATTTAATTTTATTTAGTCACAATTCGCGATGGTGCGCATCTGCTGAGTGCGCATCCGGTTTGAACCCGAAACCGGTAGAAAAGAATTATAATAACAATAATCTCCATTGGCTCCCATGTTAAATGTGGCAGGAAAACGCCCATCTCTGTTTCCTGATCCTGTGCCGCGTCCCTGGAGCATTTCCGTGCTAGCTTGTCGCTTTGGAAAGAGTGTGGCAGGAAACTACCAAAGTCAAAAGAAAATAATGGCAGTCCATTGTGGTAAAAAAAACAAAAAAAAAACAACAATTGTGTCTCATCCCATGGAAAGAATGATGCATAGATTTCTGTACAGTTAAGGCACATTCATTACTGTGTGAAGTGAGTAGCTCCTCACTTTTCTAGGTTATGGGGTGATGTCTGAAAGTAAAAGCAGGGAGATGTGTCGGGGGTTTTGCGGTGAAGCCGCGGCTAATGACGTAATGTTGTAGTTTTCTGACTTTAGAAAACTACACCGCAGTGAACCTCTCTACAGTATTTAGTATATTGTGACGACGGTAGACATCCGATCCCTAGCCTCCCCATGCACTATTCATCTGTACATCTTACTTAACCCATTAACACTGTGTGTTTAGCGCCGTGTATAGGCCTACTGTATATGCGTGTGTGCGCGTGTGTGTCTGTGCGCATGTGTGACACACATTCTAACACACTCCTTTGATAAATTAATAAATAAGCCCTTTTTGTTCATTTTGAGACAAATATAATTGTGTGTGTAAAATCAAACGTGTCGGTTTGTTCTGGCCTCTGGGTGACCAACAGTCAAAGCAAACTGATAATGGCCACAGATTGTGACAAGACAAACGCTGTTGGTCACTCGGAATGAACTAAAGCCTTAAGCCTATCTGGGCATTGCCACTGCAAATATTTACTGATCAAACAAACTCAGATTAGATCTAGTTATTCTGTTTGATATAAGAGAACAGGCATTTTAACGCTGTCCTACACTTCCATCTAGTGGACACAAATGGTACGTTTAGAGGAGAAATTGTCTCTGAATTTTAACTGAAGCCTAGTCTGTCTTAATGTGTACAGAGTCGGACATGCAAACTACTATATTGTTGATGTCGTGCAGAAACCCCTTATCTCCGTATTAATTTGTGTTTTTTCACAACTACATGATCATATTTAGATGATTTGCACAAACACAAACGTATCCAAAGTAGCAGATATATATAGGCTACAAACTTCTTTTGAGCTTGTAGATGTGCTACTTTTGCGATTTTTGAATTGAAAACTATCAGTTTTGGAAATATGAGGTTTCCACCAGATAGAGACGATTATGTACTATTAGCACTTAGCAGTAAACAATGAACCATATATAAGTTATGTATCAAGAGTTGACACTCAGCAAGCACAGCAATAAACATATTATAGACCCAGCAACCTCCAGATTAGATTTCACATGATAAGATTTGAAGCTCCTTGCTCACTCCCAAAACACTTTCATACAATATAGCAGTGGTCCTCAAAGTCCTCCACCCAAGCAAAATGAGTAACTGTTACCACTATGGTCTACTTCAAAAATAGCTGAACTTGTCTCATCGCACCACGGTGGGCTTGTAAATCAGTTATTTTCAAAGAATATCGTTTTTTTTTTTAAAGAATTCTGCTTCTGCCATGCACACTACAGGGACACCAGGTTGAAAGTGGTTAATTTCACTATGTCAGAAGCTAGAAATCCTTTGAGAGAATAATCAATTCATAGGTTTCAATCTCTCCAACCACAGTTCAGGCTGTTGTACAATTTTGTACTAAATCTAACCTAACAATTAAGATCTTCTCTTAAGGGGGTCCTGATATGGATCTTTTCAAACATGGGGGTCTGAGGCATAACATGTACACATGTCGCGCCCGCTGGCCTACTGGTCCAGGCGCATACCACATTTGCTTTGTGTAGCCTGCAGTGGGTTGCTGGTTCGATTCCCGAGCCCGACCAGATATCAATCCCCATCTCTCTCCCTGTTTCCTGTCAGTCTACTGTGCCTGTCAATAAAAGGCATAAAAAGCCCAAAAACATATCTTTAAAAAAAGAAAACATGTACATTGTAGTTTACATGAAAATGTTTGAGAACCTCATGCTCTACAGCACAGCAGTGGTTCCCAAACGTTTTGGCTCGAGACCCAAAAGAGACATTAGACGTTTGCTCGGGACCCAAACTAGTGAAAACAGCAGATCTAAATGCTCACAACGCATCGCTTCGTGCCACGTTGTGAACTTGTAGATCTGCTATTTTTACTACTACTTAATGTTTATGCATGTTTTTTATTTATTTATGGAATTTCTTAGATTTGTTTCTTTGTTTTAAAACGTATATTAAAAAAAAATATTTGTATGTATATAGGCCTATATATTTTCTTTATTAGGAAAAGAAAATGGGATTTTTACTGGAGTCGTTTGGGAGCAATGTTTGGGAAACGGTGCTCTACAGCAGCAGCGGTTCCCAAACCTTTCTGGATCGGGGCCCAAATCTGCAAGGCATTTGCAGCCCACCCGTCTGACCAGAGACCACTTAACATTCAGCCGCACCGTTAAGTGGTCAGATGTGGCCAGTGTGCCTTTTCAGAGCATGTTTACTTCAACGATCAATCAATCGATTGTGTGTCTGTGTGTCCCACCTTGGATCAATGGAATTCGCGTGGTATGTATCAGTATCGAAAACAAGGTTATAGGGATATATATATCGTCGTTGTCGGGTGGAAACCTTGCATCTCCAAGTTTCAAATTTGTATGTTCTTTCGCAAAGTAAAGCCCTGCTTCATCGTACAAGGCCGTCGCACAAAAGTAGTGAAAACAGCAGATCTTGTGCGAGGCGTTGTGTGCTTGTAGATCGGCTGTTTTCACTATAGTTTAAATCGTTTTTAAAATGAAAAATGCAAAACGAACGGTTTTGGACATACAAGGTTTTCACCCGACAACGACGATATTTTTCTTAATAATAATGTTTACATCAATAAAACCTTAGTGTTTTGCCAATTATTTGGCCACATGCAATATCCTCACAGCCCGCAACTCAGGAACCACTGCTGTATAACTCAGTGTGTCTCATACTTTTTACTCTGAGAGTGTACTATGAAAAGCTCCACCGGCTGTCAGTCTGTCTGTCTGTCACGCCACATCACGTCACGTCACACTTTTGCCCTAATCATATCTCTACCACCGTTGGCCCTATCAATGCCAAACTTTGCACACACACTCCTTTGATGGCAAATCACAACCTCCACCCCTCATTTCTCACATGGCCCTAACGCCACCAGCAGGCCGATTTTTGCAAAACACATTGTTGGACACTGCTCCTACAGATTTTGGCCTACAATCACACAAAGCGGTATACAGTATCTCTAAAGTCATGTCATCAACATGGATCTGTCCCATTTCCCATATTCCCTCCTGATTGGCTACGATTGCCTTCTAAAGTTTGTGTATGTGACCTGACGGTCGCTTATCTCCCGATTAGGGAGTCTTACTGGTATCCATTTGTACACTCCGAGTTATAGACCCTGAGGGTCTGTGGACCCCACTATGTGAAACACTGCTATTGACAGACAATCACTACTTCTTGTGTTCAGTCGACACTTGAATTACAGTACCATGACTCGCATGTCACCAAACATGATTGCCAAATATATGCTACTAAACGAGAGACTGTCCATTTCTCCCATTTCTGTTGCCAAACAGTTATTTAACAATAACTCAAACTATTTTAGGGGTTGACACTAACAGATGCCCCAACTGCCTGTAGCCAGTAAATAAAACGTTCGCTCGGGCAAGTGGAGTGTGCTTTCAGGTTGCCCGGCGGGCGAGTGTGTGTGTGTTTGAATGGGGTTATTGATGAAAGAACAAATAATGCTACCGTTTTACAAGTAGCAGTCGTGCTCATTCAGATTCTCAAAGGTACCGTCACCGATCTGCAGTTATGAATTGGATTTAGATATATAGATACCTTTATTATCCCAAGGGGGGGAATTCAGTTGCCCGGAGGCGGCACAGCAGTTTAAGGTTACAGTTACAGGGAAGTAAGAGAGAAAAAATAAGTACTTTTTGTGTACAGCGAAAAACAAACAAGGAACTGGAAGGATGACGATGTAACAATACAGAGCTAAATTATAAAATAAAAATGTACTGTAACATTAATTTGATTTAGCAAATGGGCATGACCTTTGGGGAAGTAGAACCTGACCTGTGAGAAATTACTGTCAACTATCAGTGTTAGGGTTTTTTGGCATACAGGGCTATTGAACACCCATCTGAGTGTTGGTTAAAATAATATGGAACCATTGGAAAGTAGTAAAAAGTGCTTGGGAACAAAACCTCCCAACTCCACACTTTCTGCCAAAACAGCTAACTCCACCCGACTGGCTCTCTCTTTTTTTCATAAAAATGTGCTATATTCAACACCCTTTATGTCTGTGTGTTGGTTAAACTAATATTGAAACAATGAAAAGTAGTAAAAATCCCTTCGGTCAAAACCTCCTAACTCCACTTGAGCTCATTTTCCCAGAAATGAACATTTTGGAGTTAGGAGGTTTCGGCCCGACAGCAGAGATATAGTATACCTACTAATATAACATCATGTAATGTAATATACATACAGTTATAGAGCTCGGGGTGATCAGCCGTTTACTCAGAGAGTTGGAGAAGTTCTTTGTTTTTTTAGGACAGAATGGCAACAGAAACGACAAAACATACAGTACATGAATGAAACTCCTGGTCAACCGTATTGTTTCAGTCTTGTAAACAGCCCTGGGGCTCGAGAGGCCTGCACTTAAACAATTGTGTGTGTGTGTGTGTGTGTGTGTGTGTGTGTGTGTGTGTGTGTGTGTGTGTGTGTGTGTGTGTGTGTGTGTGTGTGTGTGTGTGCGTGTGCGTGTGCGTGTGCGTATGCGTGTGGATAAAAAAGCATAAAAAGGAAACAGATTCGACGGAAGGAAATGGCAGATAGAGGAGGAGGAGAGGGAATGTGCACAAATATTTTGGAGACAGACGCACACATTCCATATTAGCACGGGGACCCTGACGGTGGAATGACGTTGTTATGGTAACAGCTTGGGGTCCCAGTTTAATTTCCTGTAAAAGCTACAGATATTATTATTATTCATAAGGCCTGCGGCAGGAAAAAACAACTCGGACGCGTTTTAGAGTGTGTTTATGTTTTGTGGTGAAACGCTTAGAATAGTCATGTTTCTGTCACGCTTCAAAACTTCAAAGCCTGTCTGATGTCATTTCCATAGAGATATGAAAGCTACTCATGACCAGTGTTCAGTGGTGTAAGTAACTAAGTACATTTACTCAAGTACCTGATTTTTGTATTTATTAATTTTTTTACTTTACTGGAGTATTTTAAATTGTCAGTACTTCTACTCCACTACACCTCAGAGAGAAAATATTGCACTTTTACTTAAAATATTTTCAGATGGGGGTTTGTGGCAAAAAAAAAACATTCATTTGGGAGGGTCCTTTCCTTGACGTGAAAATGTTTGTGAACCGCTGCTCTAAAACAACGTCAGACAATAACGTTTGAAAGACCTGCCCTCGCCGTCGCTTATTTTGGGCCCGTTTTCCATAGACCTCTGGTTGCTTGTTCCTCTCACAAAATCTGGCAACGCAGCCCATGACCAGTCTGGTCTGGACTACATGCAAAGTAGACGTTAGTGGGCCCCAGGGAACCTTTCCCACTTCCCAGCATGTTAGTTCCAGTGAAATGGAGGACTGGGCATTTGAGAGAACTGGTTTTGCTTTTGATTTTCTGAGAAGTAGTCTACTACTTTACACTACCATGCCTGAGGAGCCAAATGAAAATACAATAGAATCTTCACTCTTATGTACATATATGATGCAACAGTAGGCACCGCCTTGAAGAACTGGTCCTATGGTATGCAACGACAACCTACCTACAGGGCCCACTTTAGTAGGCCACAAGTGCCCAGTTCTCCTGTTTTCATTCCAAATCACACCTAAAACACATTCCTATATAAAATAAGTAATTATATACCACCATTTTCTGCACTGCCACTAAAGCAAGACATAACAGTGGCTCTCGATCGTGTGCCATGTGTATCCCCATACAAGATTTGTGTTGCTGAAATGCTTCAAAAATAGGCCAATTAAAAAAAAGAAAAGTAAAGAAAAAAAAAGAAAAGAAAACAGATAGCCATTGGTTAGGTATCCTGACCTGCATGGCTTCAATGATAACACATTTTCCTGGGGACCCCTGGCACGGCCTCAAGGACCCCTGGGGGTCCCCGGACCCCACTTTGAGAACCAACACAAGCCATGTAGACAAAAAAATAAAATAAAATAAAATAAAAAATCATAGCAGCACCACCGTTTTATGCTCTGCCACTAAAAATAACACTAACACCTGGTCTGTACTCCTAAAAGCATGTCAACAGAGACAGAGAGCGATCCACACACGTCAAACTGAAAAGTGAAGTGAAAAACTATAACAATAAAAGTGACACTTTCATTTAATAACTCACATGACAGCCGCTTATTTGGAAAGAAATAAACAAACTGCTACTCACTGAAGACACGTTTGTTGCGCTATTTTGTTGTTGTTTACATCATATTAAATTAACATTCTGATTCATGCGGATTTATTTAACCACTTTCAACCTGGTGTCCACATTGTAGGCATGTCATGTCATATAGGCAAAGTTTTTACCAAAATGGTCAAACTTTATTCTAAAAAAAAAAGGAAAATAGCAGACTTACAAGCTCACAACGCCTCACATGGCGACAAGTTGTGAGCTTGTAGGTCTGCTATTTTTCGCCACTCGCCGTAAAGTGGCCGCAAATTGGAATAGTTTGATTGAATGTCCTGCAATTATTCCAGAAAACCGAGAAAAAAGGTTAGTTTGTTGTTGTTTTTAGTTTTATTGTTATTATTTTTTTACTCACCTCCAAAATATGAAACGCTCCGCGAGGCAACGTTGTTGGTTTTGTTGTCAGTTGTCATAAAGTGGGTGTAAATATAACTGCTCATTTTATCACTCTAAACTTTTATTAGTTTAGACTTCAGTCCCCGCAGCGCGAGCCAGGAGGAGGAGGAGGAGGAGGGTGACGTCACCGACTGACGGGGAGGTCACGTGCCAGGAAACGCTTCAATGGAAATCGCGGCTGGCGCTCATTCTCCTCCCATCGCCCGGCGGGACGGCGGCTCGCTCTCTGATTGGCTGGATGTGTTTGGACTCGTTCTCCCATTGCCCGGGCGGGGACGGCGGCTCGCTCTCTGATTGGCCGGATGGTTGTTGTCAGGGCAACCAGGGCCGGCTGGCTCTCTTGTTCATTCATAAAGTTTTGACAGCCGTAGTAAACGCACTGCAGCAATGAAAACACATGAGTCAGGGTGGGGTCCTCCCATCCCATTACTGTGGAATGTATTATGTAGTCACAATACTAATCTCTCTCTTTTTCATGAATTGAGTATACAAAAGGACTCCAATGCAAACAAGCCATATTGCGCTTTCTTATGGTCCAAATTGAAGAGTTTATTAGCAGTTTGCAATAGAAAAAAAGTACAGTTTCATGGCAACACAAATCACTGGTACAAGGTCAACCAAAATGAGATCCTAGAAAGCACTACGGCTTATTTACACAGGAACCACACTTTAAGTATCTCATATAACATTGAAAGACATGCAGACACGGATAGAACATAGCACTTTATCTGGGATAACATCAATTTCAAAAGCAGAAAAAGCATAACATCAAATACAAAGGCAGAAAAAAAGCATGGGGGCTTAGTCTATTTACAAATCCTTTGTGTAGTATAGCCTATCAGAATAATATTGTCCTGTACATTTAGCTATTATGCAACATTCTAATTAGGTATTCAATCAATCAATCAATCAATCGATCAATCAAAACACATTCCGAATTTTATTTTTATTTTTGCCCATGGGTTCCCAGGTTGGACAGTTCCTACTGAATACAGATTACTTGGCTTTTTTTGTAATTAGTAAAGGTAGCATGGTCCCTTGGATAAATATAATAGTGAGCCTTGCCGAGCCATATGAGGCCCATCTCCTGTTTCTGTTATCAGGCCCGGCGGCACCAGGGGGACGCCTGGGGCCCATCCCCCTCACTCCAACGCAAGTTTGTCACAGACATAGACACTTAACCGGTTAATCCTTGAGTTATTCATAGTCTTTGGTATGACCCGGACGGAGATCGAAAAAACCCGACCTCCCAGTCACATGACGGACACTCTAACCACAAGGCCACTGAGCTGGTAAAAAAATAGAAGTGATGATAAAAAATAAGAACATGTTTTCAATACTCTAAAATGGTAAAATATAGCACTTTTATCCAAGGCACTTTACATAGATTGCGCATTACATTCACACATGCAGACATTCATACACCGGTGGTGGAGGAAACCATGCATGCAAGGCAACCTGCTCACCAGGAGCAACTAGGAGTTCAGAGTCTTGCTCAAGGACTCTTTGAACTCAGGGAGAGCCCGGGATCAAACTGGGAACCCTTTGTGCTATAATGACGGTTTCTCTACCCCTGACCTATGTCGCCCCAACATTGAAGTTCCACAAATATAAATGTTTGTCTTTAAACAACTCTAAACATTTCTTACTTCAGTAGAAGTATCAATACCACAATGTAGAAATATTAAGTAGAAGTCCAGTATTCAAAATGTAGGCCTACTTGTGTAATAGTGAAAAAAAATATTGGCATCAAAATATACCTAAAGTACTACTCATTACCCAGAATGTCCCATTTCAAAAGCTGAAATGTGATCTACAAGCTCACAATGTGTCACACCACAAAGCATTGTGAGCTTGTGCGTAGATCGGCTATTTTGAAAAAGCCACAGTGTATATTACTGTATCTTTTGTAATAATAATAAAAATCTACAAAGTAACTAACTAAAGTTTTCAAATAATTGTAATGGAGTACAATGTTTGCCTCTGAGATGTAGTGGAGTATAGAAGTCAGACAGACAGACAGACAGACAGACAGACAGACAGACAGACAGACAGACAGACAGACAGACAGACAGCCAGTGTCTATCAGTAGCCTATTTTTTTATTTGGATTGTTAGACAGTTAAAATACAAAAATAAACAATACATTTTCAATTTAGTATAAAGTAATGAAAACATGAAAATGATATACAAATAACTCTGGGAGTGCACAAAAGAATATAATGCTACTCGTGCTTGCTTCTATATTTTATCAATCAAATAACTTTGAGGGGGAAAAAAAGAAAGAAATTCAAAATCTAAGGAAGAAAGAATAACAGAGCCTGTCCAGATGGTTCACAAAACATTCCTCTCTCTCTCTCGCACGCACGCACGCATGCACAAACACACACACACACACACACACACACACACACACACACACACACACACACACACACACACACACACACACACACACACACACACACACACACACACACACACACACACACACAGGGCTTATCTGGTCATTAGGTTATCTGCAGGTCTTATCTAGCGGTGAATGCTGGAGAAAAGGACCAATGATGTGCAGGGAATATACACCAGTCCATGTGTGGGGGGTGACGGGGTATAGCCTATACACAACAGAAACCACATCCTATAAACAACACAGATTTGTGCTGACATGCTGAGCCATCTTTACCTGAAGAGCTCTGTGTGCACAGAACAGCACTGCTTTTTTTTAGCATCCTAAAGCAGTGGTTCACAACCTTTACAGACCGCGACCCAGGGACGTGCTGGCCATTGGGAAAAGCGGGACAACTCCCGAACTGCCGGATCATTCCCGGCCGGTCGGGCAGAAACCTTGAATCTCCAAGTTTCAAATGTGTAAATTTTTTCGCAAAGCAAAGCCCTGCTTCATCATACAAGGCTGTCGCACAAAAGTAGTGAAAACAGCAGATCTACAAGTGCTTGTAGATCGGCTGTTTTCACTAGTTTAAATCATTTTTAAAATGGTTTTGGACATACAAGGTTTCCACCCGACAATGTCGAAATATAACTCATGTAATTGGCCCACTGGCTTGTCACTTGTCATGATCTGAAATGGCAAATCTTTGAGTAGCAGCAGCGCTTTAGAGAGAGATCTCTCTCTATAGCGCGCAATGAGGGCTTCACAACTCTTTTTCCCGGGCTGAATCAGGGGCCCAGCATGTCCCTGCCGCGACCCCCCAAAATAATCACAATTGAACTGGGGACTCGCCACACACACACACCCTGACAACTACTTGGAATTATAGGAGCTGCTGAGGCATTACTATAGTTACTTAGTTTGACTCAGTTACACAGATAAATATTGTGAAAATAGCAGACCTGCAAGCGCACAACGCCTTGCATTTACGCAATCTGTGCCTCTTTCTTATATTATGTGACAATTTGGACAATGTTTGACCTGGTTTGTTGATTACTTTGACGTAGTAATGGTATTTGGGGGACTGAATGGTATTTTTTTCATTTCGTTATCTCTCTCTCTCTCTCTCTCTCTCTCTCTCTCTCTCTCTCTCTCTCTCTTTTAGGTTTTCTAGGTACAGTATAACATTTTTTTAATTGTCATCTGACTTTTGAAAAAAAAAGTCATGTAGCGACTCCACAGCTTCAGAAACACTGTCCTAAGTCCACTGTCCACTCAGCACTCTCTGGCCTGTTCACCCTCATGCCCTCAGGGAAAACATACCAGGAGAATGAAATCCAGGACTACTAGGCTGCTAAACAGGTTTTTTTCCCCCCACAGAAATGGAGAAGGACTCTCGCTAAAATGTGTTTCCCTTTTTTCTTTTTTTTATATCATCAGCCTATATTTAAATTCGGCCCAATATGCCTTCCTCAGCGCTGAGGAAGGCTTATTGGGCCGAAACGTCCATTTGTTTGCTGCTGCTGGGGGGGAAACCTTCAATAAACTTGAAGAATTCGTTCCAAAGTGAGTGTGTATGATTGGGTCAAGCGCAAGTTGTGCGTTGTGCTTTATGCCAGGGGTCTTCAACGTTTTCAGGCCAAGGACCCCTTAGTTGAGAGGGAGATGGAGCAGGGACCCCCACAACCTTTTCATAGATTCCAAACAGTTTCATCGTTTGACAGCACAATCATCAGTGTATTTTGGATTCATGTACATTTTTGTTTTCAGATATTTAACCACTTCAACCGTCAATACCTAGGCCTAATAAACTTGACCTTTTACTCTGTACTTAGTGTGCTCTTTTTTCCCCTCTACACCAAGCCTCTTTGCCGAAAATAGCCGATATACAAGCTCAGCTTGTAGATCTGTTATTTTTTTAGCTATAAGGTTCTCAGGATATGGCCATTAGGGTTCAAGTGGTTAATATAAAAAAGGAGAAAAAATAAGTTTCTATCACACAAAGATTTGGAGGACCCCCTGTAGTAACTCTGAGGACCCCCTAGGGGTCCCGGAACCCTGTTGAAGACACCCACAGAAGGTTCACGCCCGAGGTTTCTGTGTCTGTTCCACTGGGAAGGGCGGGCCACTCGGCCTGTCATGTATATTAGGGTACACCCAGATGACTGGACATACTAATGACATCTACACGTTGGACTGGTCCTTGGTTAACACCAGAGGCATTCTACCACCTGCATCATCATACTGTATCACTCTGCCACCGTCATCGGGACAAAAATGTTTGTATTTGGGGGCAGAGGTTTCGCACCAAATTCTGGGCCCTATAGGTACAAGGACTCACTGCGTTATTTTGTGCTTTAACTATTGAAAAATAGCAGATATACAAGCTCACAGCGCGGCACCGAGTGCCGCGCTGCGAGCTTGTAGATCTGCTATTTTAGAAAAATCGTGAAAATGTGTCTTTGAAGGTTTTTTTTTTTTTTTTAAATATGTTTCTATGTCAGTGGTGCTCAAACTTGTTCATGTGAAGGACCCCCCAAAATGATATGTATTTGGCCACGGACCCCCATCTCAGAATATTTAGTTCCCGGGACCCCCCATAAAAGCAAAATTTGAGTTACAAATGTTCGCTTAAAAAATACATATTCAAAGATTTGCACACATTTTCACAACTTTTCAAAAATAGCAGATCTACAAGCTCGCAGCGGCACTACTTGTTGAAATTGTATAAATGTACTCATTGTATTATTTCATATAATGTCTCTTGAAAAATCTCTTGAAAAATCTAAAATAGAATAAACAAAAAGAAAAATCAGGAAAGAAAAAACTAAAAAGCTATAGCCTATTAATGTGTGCAAACCCATACAAATGTGCCCATAAACATTTTGGCTTTGAAGTGTGTGTGTGTGTGTGTGTGTGTGTGTGTGTGTGCGTGCGTGCGTGCGTGCGTACGTGTGTACGTGTGTGTGGCTAGCTAGCTAGCTAGCCAGCATATTGTTGGACATGGCAGGGAAAAAAAGGAAAAAAGAGACATCACAGCATTTGTCAGTACAACAAAACACAAACTGCTACATCCGTGTCCCCCTCAGAAATATCTCTTGAGAATATCTCATGTAGCCTAAAACATAAACACTTGTAGAAACAGACTTTGAGGATTTCTTTCTACACATTCCTGTAGGCCTAGTCCATTTAGTCATAATCAAAAATATAGTTATGAAAATTATAAAGCCAAGTCAACGTGTTCTTCATTAGAAAAATAGCGTGGTAATTTAGAATATCTAACTAGTTGGATAAATACTACATACGTGTCATGGACTTAAGTATAGGCTACGATAAACCAAAAAGAGAATTCATTCATCCTGCATTCACAGACTTGATCTCCAGCTCTCACTTTGAATAAATTATTTATTCTGCATCATGGCAATTGCACCATTTAAGAGTGCAAACATTACATTTAAAGTGTTTCCAAGAAATTGGGGAACTTGAATTACATTTGACTTGAGTAATGGGTGATCGGAGACGTTTCATTCACTTTGCCCTGAAAAAGATTCAAAAGAAAACAACCAGGCGTTTAAATCATTTATCATGATTTTTATTTTTATTATATACTGTATATATACTGTATATATTAAAGGAGCTATAGTCAACTTTTTCTTGAAAAACGGATGCTAAAATAAAAATAATGTTTCTAAAATGTTTTATAAAAAAATAAGCTCCATATATGTGTTTCTATTCAAAAATGACCACAACAAGCGTAAAATAATGATAAAATAATAATTTTGGCCATTGTCAGACTGACACTCGGCCCTACAATGAAAAAGTTGACTATAGCTCCTTTAATATTTAGCCCATATATGAACATTTAATTGATGCCGTCTGCACCATGCCAATGTATATATTACATTAAATGTGTTAAATTTGTAAATGTGTTTGTTATAGCATTGGTTCTCAAAGTGGGGTCCGGGAGACCCCCAGGGGTCCTTGAGGGAGTTCCAGGGGGTCCCCAGCTAAATGATAGTTTAGGTACCAAATGGACCCTTATGGGTAGGTAACTCAGAGAGTGTATAATTGGTTCCATTTGTACACTCTCAGAGTTAAATTAACATTGATTTTTACGATATAAATTGGGGTCTCAGAGATAGAAATAAATAGGGGTATGTAGCCTAATGCATGTCAAACTGGGGGGGTCCTTGAAATTAAATCACTGCTAGAGACGTAAAAAAAAACGTCTTTTATGGGGGTCCCTGGCATATCTTTTCAAATGGGGGTCCATGGGCTCATAAGTGTCAATTTGGGGGTCCTCGACATGAAAACGTTTGAGAACCACTGCCTTATAGCAGTGGTTGTCAACCTTTTCAGCCTGCGACCCCCAAAATAATCATAATTTGAACTGTAAACTCCCCCACCCTGACGAGAGTTGAGGCATTACATTTTGTATAAAACGGTTCTATTGTGAAATTATATCTACATGCTCACAACGCATCGCAAATGTAGATCAGCTATATTTTCACAATTTCTACCAATGTTTAATTTTGTCATTTTAGAGGTATTAAAAAGTCCTTAAATTGTCACTTTAGAAATGTGCAGATACCCTCTATACACTTAAACTTTATGTTGGTTTGTTTACTGATGAGAGAGAAAACAATGTTTCACATTAAGCTGTATCATCTGGGGACCCCCCAAAATAATTTGGGGACCCCCCCACAGGTTGAGAAGCACTGCCTTATAGGACAGTTCCGTGATGAGTGCTGTTATTCTATTGAGATGTAATGTAACCTAACCTACCATACTTTACCTTAACTACCCTCCTACTGTAGCTTAATCTCTCAAGACAGATTTGGCCTCAATTTCTTCTCCCATATTGACCTGACCTTACCTTACAGTTTTATGTATAGTACCTTGTTGCACCTGTTTTCAAAGCGCTATTTTACATACCCTTACTTCCTAGAGAATGGGTTCCCAGATTGACCTTACCATATATTTTACAGACATCAACATACCTCCACAAAGGTTCACAGGAGAGATCTTGTAGATCTTGTAGATTATCTAATGTATTTCCACTACTTCTTAGTTATTGTGATTTTTTATTTATGGAATTTCTTGATTGGATTGGTTTGTTTGTTTGTTTTAAAATGTATACAACACGTTTTATTCTTTTAATGTATTTACTGTGTATAAAACAAATCAAAATACTTATATTTAGTTAAATGCAGGAAAAGAAAGTGGGATTTTTACTCGAGTCGTGGCCCATAAAAACTTGTTTGGGAAACAGTGATGTAAACAGTGTCTCTCTCTCTCTCTCTCAAGCAGTTGCCAACCCCCTGCAACTCAAATCTTGCTCATTGATGAGGAGGACAACACCAAACGCACCCAAATGACCAATGTTATATTCATAAAATACATTTTAATTTGTTTTAATAATCAGTACTACAATAAAGTAAAACATGTTTATAGTCTGATCACGGCCATCAAAGTACCTTACCTTTGTGATTTTATAGAAAAATAACCATCCATTATTTCTTGTGTAAAAGACGGCCGCAGCATCTCTCATGCAGTCGTGACAAAATCCACAACATTGTGGGAGCTGCCATTACGAAGCGGTTGCACCAGTTTCTTCATTCTTCAAGGTTTGCGACGCAAAGTACGAGCGGCCGTTTTTGTGCGTTCTTTACCTTGTCTGAGCACTGTAAGCAGATGAGGGGTGGCGCGGGTCTGTACAGTAGAAACAGCTCCCGTAACGCTGGTCTCAAATCTCGACCACACATAAACAACAATGGAGGCGAAATCACTTCCTGGTCGTTTTCTATGGACTGGATCTAGTTAATCCATTTCTATGCTCTAAAGTACTGGTTCAAGCGAGGGGCATTTGCGAGCCTCATTCATTGCATATGGCTGCCCCCTGCGGTCAGTTTGGCTCGATCGCAGAAATAATGGATGGATAATGTTCTATAACATCGCAAAGGTAAGCTACTTTTAAGCTACTTTGATGGCAGTGACACAAATAAATGAATAATAAATAAAGCAGTAAAAGAGTTAATATAGGCGTAAGTATATTCTGTCGTCTCACCATGGGCACGTCGTCCTCGAGCCGCTCAAAGTGTCCCCTCCGGGCTTGAACCGCCTTTACGACGCAGACCACCAGAGCCAGAACCAGCACGATGCAGAAGATGCACAGCACCGTCACCAGCCCCGCGTTGTACCCAGCCTTAGGAGCAACTTCGGCACGCACACGCACACACACACACACACACACACACACACACACACACACACACACACACACACACACACACACTATGGCATGGGTCTTCAACAAGGAGTCCGGGACCCCCCATTGGACCCCCAAATCCTTGCGTGTTGAGGAACGTTAGCCGAAAATAGCAGATCCACAAGCTCACAACGCCTCGCGCTGCGAGGCGTTGTGAGCTTGTGGATCTGCTATTTTCGGAGAGTTGGTGTGAGAGGGAGAAAGAAAAAGGCCAATGTCAAGTTGACAAAATATTGGGGGTTTAAAAGGTTAAATGGTTTAAACTGATTAACTCGAATCCAACATATTCATGGAAAAGATGTACGTCAAACAAGTCTATTAAATCTATGAAGTCTATGAAATCTATGGGGTCCCTGCTTCATCTCTCTCTCTCTCTCTCAGCTAAGGGGTCCTTGGCCTGGAAAACATTGAAGACCCCTGCACTATATAGGATTCATCCCATCTCCAAAAGAAGTTGACAAACTTCATCTGTCATCTTTTAATAAGTTATGTACACATATACTATATACTAAATTACTATATAGCTAAAATCTTGAATGACACAGAGGCTTTGCTGGTTTTAACTTTTAATGGGTTAAAAGGCCTTTTCACACAGAGAGCGACATTACGCCAGCTTGGATCGCACAGGGCTCATGTGAACAGATATCATCGCTGTCGGGCAGAAACCTCTTATCTCCATATTATATATACTTTTTGTGTTTTTTCGCAAATTAATGCCCTGCTTGATCATACTGCAGCGCCACACGAAAGCATCAAAAGTCGCCGATCCACAAGCTTGAAATGCGTCGCTTTGTGGCGCGTTTCTGCTTGTAATGCGTCGCTTTGTGGCGCGTTTCTGCTTGTAGATCTGCTTTTTCTATTTTACTATCTATTTTTTAATTTGAACCTGAAAAGTCACAGTGTTGGATGTGGTTTCCACCTGACAGAGACGATGTTTCTAGGCGTTGCGTAGAAACTCATTTGCATTGCCTCCAAGATTACTCGTCTAATTCCCAATTGCCACACCCACACACTTTGTGATATGACTGATAACGCTATGACATGCTTAGCACTACACAATAGTATATGGCCCTAATCATCCGCTCAACCGTCACTTTACAATCATGCCATCTTGACGGAGGTATAGAACTTTGAGATGGGAAAAGGTTTGTTTGAGCAGGAGTTTTGTCCACTCAGCGATTGAAGAACGTTAGAAGAACTGCCTCGATGACATGTTGTTTGTGTGCTCTGGGGACTCTGTGTGTGTCTGTATTGTGTTTATGTTGTGTTTTGTTATGAGTTCTTGTTTGCGGAACAGACTTGTGAAATTAAAAGTACATCTGGAACAAATGAAGACCACGATTGTTAAACTCTTGATGTGGTTGTGTGTGTGAGAACAGCAGGAATGCAATCGTTTCACGGGTTTGCGTCCACCTGTCACTACGTGTGTCAGATTGCCCACGACTTCCTACAGTACCTGCAATTTACAATCATTTACAGTTTTCAGTCATTTAACAGACACTCTTATCCAGAGTGACAGATGCCTCTATCAGAGTCCAGGGTGAAGAGCATATCACCTCACTGCAGTGTAGTTTTCTAGCTATCACCTAGGCTTTGTTATACATTTTTAGGTGATAGCTAGAAAACTACACCACGGTGAGGTGATATGCTCTTCACCCATGTGAAAAAAGTATTAGAGACCCAGAGATCCATCAAAATAGTTAAATTGTTAAATTGCGAACGCAACAGACAGTCATTTCCCAAAAGGAAATGCACGCATTTAATTCAGTCTTACCAGAAGCGTCGGAGACACAAAACATAATATCCCCACTGGCCCTATACATTGTCCTGCAAAACTGAAGAAATGCTGAATTGAACGTGATTGAATATGGCATGAAAATAATAATGGGTACACAACCTGTAGTGCTTGCCTGAGTAGAGGGTCGGTGCGTCGTTCCCCCGGTGTTGCCATGAGTGACTTCTGTGTGTGTTGTGTGGGCAGAAGCAGAAGAATGGCCTGGTGTTGGTGAGGATGAAGAGCTTTGTGGAGAGGAGACGGCAGCAGCAGCAGCGGAAGTCACTGTTTGGCCGGAGGCTTTGGTTTGTGCAGAGGAGACGACAGCGGCGGCTGACACCGTGGAGGTGCCATGGCCGCCCGCTGTGGTTAGCAGTGTGGTCAGGATGGAGGCCGCCACTGGAGAGGCGGATGTGGACGTGTCTGCAGACTCTGCGCAGGGGCACACACACATTCAACGTGTCAGACATTGCATTCAGACTGGGCCGTTTTCTTTAATGATTTATACGTAGTTTTAAATAGTTTTTCAATACGCAAGTTAAGAGCAAGGATATTTGCAACAATGTAGAAGAAGCAAACAAATAAAGCAGGAAAGAAAGAAACAGAATATAACGTAAGGTAACAGAAAACTAAAACAAATAAACAACATTGGAATGATAAGGCGGTTATTCAAGCGAAGAAAAGTACGGTTCAGACAAGAGTCTGCTCAGTTCACATTTAGACATTGCATGTGCGCCTGCAGTGCCTCCTACTTCTCCCACTTTAACAGGTACAGTACATGTCCACTTTGTTCTGGGTTATTCATTCATTGTTGTCTCCGCCAGGCCGAAAGGCATGGCAGAGACTATGTTTTGCACCCTGTCCGTCCGTCCGTCCGTCCGTCCGTGTGTGTGTCCGTCCATCCTTCCATCTGTGGACAGCTAATCTCTGGCACCGTTGGCACGATGGCAGTGAAACTGTGCACGCAGCACGCGCACTCCCTGAGTGCATTTCTTTTCACATGGCTGTCACTGTATGGCTGAAGAAGACATGGCACCCTTTTCACATTGGCCTATTATTAAGCCCATTTCCCACTGACATGGCCCAACACCGCACAACTCCACACCGCCCACTTGTGCCAGGTTTTCCACTACAAGGACCTGGGTAGAGTGGCGTGAAAGTGGTACTAAACGTGGTACTAAAAAGTATCAGATCCAGAGCTAGGCCAAACAGGGCCAAACACTTCATAATGACTGATCACTCACTAACTTTTCATTTAGACCACCAGGATATGGTTGAAATACACGATAATAGATTATATTGTGTTATATAACCACTATTATAATCTATTATAGAGTATTATAGTTATCATAGTAATACATCAATACTATATAGTGTATTATAAGCACAGTTATAATCCATTATAGTGTATTTAATTAGGATAGTTGTAATACAAATTTGTATTGTGTTACAATCACAGTTAAAAGGGTCAATTTGTTACCACAATTTTTTATGTGGTGTGACGTGGTGTGGTGTAGTGTGGTGTGGTGTGGTGCTAAAGCTGCAGTCGAAAAGGGGCTTTATAGTACCACCGGGAGGCTACCTGACCTGGCGGAGACCTGTGCTCGGAAGAGCATTCACAGCTTCTAGTTTTAGTAGTCTTTTTTGGCTGAACCTTTGGTCTGTCTATGATCTGGTAGAAGCGCAGTTCCTCTAATTCAGTTTGAAATAAAGACAGATGGAAGTGCCACTCCAAAACTAATGCTGCAGGCTTCTAGCGCTGAGGATATTTTGGAAATTCTTAAACAATGTCTTTAAAATAAATAAATCCATTTCTGGTGCACTTCCAGTCCCTTTGTGATTTTGGTCATTTTGGGTGGAAACCTCGTACTGTACGTGCAAAACTGTTCCTTTTCAGGATTCAAATGTCATGCTTTTGTATGACGCTGTAGTTTCATCAAGTAAAGCATTCATTTACAAAAAGATATATAGACAAACGTGCCCAGGATTATTTTGCTATTAACAAATACCAGAGATATCAAAATCTCCCTTTGTTAATGTAGGAAAAGTCCTTGAGCAAGACAAATAACCCCCTAAAGTCCCATTTATTTCAGGCTATTTTGTTTTCTACATGCCGTGTGGATTACCTTATGTCTGTATGAACTTTGTCAGATCAAAGCCTTTGTTTACAAACGAAAATGAATTAAACTTACCGACGGTACGCAATCCCTGTTTCCGTCTAGTATGTTCTGGCCTTGCACGGTTTCCTTCGCCATCGGTGTGTGCATGTGTGTCTGCATGGGTGAATGTAAAGCACTTTGGATACAGGTGCCAATATAAATGTACTGTTGTCAATTAGCCAGTAGTTATGCCCCTCCCAAAAAGCTTTTGTCCAATGCTAGCTTAGAATAACTTCCTGCTTGCCAAGGTTTGCCTTGGCAACAGCCTTGGCAAGCTGCCGGTTGCTAAGCTTAAGCTAGCATTGGACAAAAGCTTTTAGGGGAGGGGCATAGCTACTTGCTAATTCAGGGGTTAACCCAAAAAAAAAAAAAAGAAAAAGAAAGAAAGAAAATCCCAAGACCCTGTCCCAACATGTGATTTTTGAAACATGGTGCGCGCAGCGCACACCAATATTTGGGATGTTTCCCTGAAGTTCTGAACTGCCTGAATGTGTGTGCCTGCCTGCCAATCCATGCTTAATTTTCTAGAAGTATGTTCTGAAGTTCGTGTGTGTGTGTGTGTGTGTGTGTGTGTGTGTGTGTGTGAACATTGTTAACCAGACACATTAGAGTAGACAAACATTGAGGTTCATGCCAGGTTCATCGTGTCTTCAAACAACAAATATTGACTTACATCTTAAACTGTGACAACAACCTTCACCTGGGAGCGTGGATCTGTACCTTGTATAAAACATGTTTGGTGGTTGTTTTCTCTGGGATTCTAATAGAACTACAAGCTGTGAAGGGATCGGATGTAGAGGGAAATACAAGCTAACCTGGTACAGAGCCCTGAGGGAGCCATCAACTAAGATTAGACTTAGCATATTTTTGAATAAAACTTTCAAAATAAAAACTTCAAAATGATTCCAGCTCATAACCACTCAAGCCTTACTCAAAGCCTTTGGAGTTTCTTGGATCAACCTGCCTTGCTCACAATTAGGTCTTCACATAACTGCGTCTGCTGCGCAGTTATGTGAAGACCTAATTGTGAGCAAGGCTGAGCGCATCCTTAGTGACACTGCTCATCCCTTACATAGCAAATTCGAACACAGTCGCCGGGGCAATGGAAGGATGCTGCAAAGGAAAATTACTACATCTAGGTTTGGTAATTCCTTTGTCCCCTGTGCAATCAGACTTCTAAATAAAAAAGTCAGCAGATAGATAGATACATGTAGCAGTTGTAGCCTGTAGGAACATGTTTTAAGCACTTTTAAGTACAGCAGACTGTATGTTGTTTGTGTTTTTATGTTTTTATGTTTTTTGTACTCGCACCTTTGGACCAAATGAATTTCCCTGAACGGGATAATAAAGTTTACCTTGAGGTCACGCTGTCGAGCTGTGCTTGCCATCAATTTGCATAATTTTGCATCACAGCTACACAAGACTTTAACACACCGTTTAGGCAAATGTTGAAGGAAATCGGTTTACATTCGTAAACAGAAATATAACATATCTTACACTCAGAGAGAACAGCTATAAACACACACTTGTCATCTCTCCAACTCTTTATTATACTGTAAAAAGAACATAAATTTCCAGGTGAGTTGCCAATTGTATCCAATCATGAGAGAGTACCCATTTGCCAGCTTAAATGTTATGTTCTAGTTCCAATGTTGTCTACTATTCTTATTTTTTTGTTTCATAACTTTCAATTTTTCTTGTTTATCCTGCATTCTATATGAGTTCTCTCCTGATTGGAGAAATTGGTATCCCGACCTGAAAATTCATTTTCTGTTTGAAGAACTAGAGAGACATGCATGGAGACCCCTTACTGAACAAACACAACAATGATTACTATCAAAATATAGAGCTATTTAACAGTTACTTACACTACACTACATCCAAGTGATTCAACTGTTTACATTTATGCTGGGGACGCCCCGAAACCCCCACCAGGTTACTTGGGGGTCCCCGAACACCACTTTGAGAACCCCTGGTATAAAACTAAATGTCCCACAGAAATGAATACTACCGTAAACATTGCTGGAGTTTCTTGGATCAAGCTGAAAGGTCATGCTGTCGAGCAGGGCTCTCCATCCATTTGCATAATTTTGTCTCAGCCGACAGACTTTTAACCTGCCAATTTTTGTCAATATTTTAAATGGGTTCATACACGCTTTGCACATAAACTATTACATATAAAACGTTGTCTTACCGTCAGAGAGAACAGCTACAAACACACACACGAGCACGGCGACACGTATTGCTGCCGGCATGGTGACAAGGAAATGCTCATATCCTAAACACACACACACACACACACACTCAATACAGTACATCTGATATCACAGTCAATCACATGCACACACATTCTCTACATCTCATAACACTCACGCGCGTGTGCGCACGCACACACACACACTCACACAGAATCCTGTAAAGCAGGATGTGTGAGAGTGACCATAGAGGTGTGTTCTGCTCATAATCATTGAGTATGAACTATGAAAAGCAGCTCAGTGTTCCACCCTCTATGGTTTTTTATTAGACTGTAGTTATGGGCCCCTATCTGTTGATACTGTTTGGAGGAATGATGTACCAAATTTGGACCCTGACTTTTGTTGGGACACAGTGTGGTCTAACATTAGGCTATCTTCTAGAAATCCAGACCATCAACAAATTCATTTAAATTTTGTTCATCGGACTTATTTAACTCCCCGCAGACTATGTGCTATGAGGATTTTGAATAATCCCAACTGCACTCTCTGCGCCTCAAATAGTATTGGTACCTTCCTTCACATGGTTTGGGAATGCCCAAATGTGTCGTCATTCTGGAATATGGTTGCCTCAAAACTTTCAACTATTTTTAGTATTAATATCATATCTTCTCCTTCTTTATTTTTATTAAATGACGTCTCACAGTTGCAACTAAACAATATACGCAAGCGCATCTTCTTTGCTGGATTAACGGCGGCGAAGAAGATGGTAGCTACGCGGTGGAAACCTCCTCATACGTTAACGTTTCGCCAGTGGGCCTTAACCTTTCTAGATATAGTATATTTAGAGCAGTCGATAGCAAGGTTACACGGAGCAAAAGAAGAAAACATTAATATGTGGTCGGACATTGCAGATAAGCTTAAGGCTATGATTCAAGAAATCACTATATAGTGGTAACAGCCTAGCACAGGCATGCACTATTGTACATTCCGTGTTGGTCCGGGGAAAGGGGGTGGGTGGGTTTTCTTTTCCTTTTCTTGTTTTGCTATTGTTTGTGTTTGTCTGTTAATTGCATTTTTCTTTTGATTAATGTTTTACTTTTTCTTGTTCTATTCATATGTATGTCTCTAATTTTATGTTATGGAAAATAAAAATAATTGATAACAAAAAAAAGAAAAGCAGCTCAGTGTCAATGTTTGAACAACTGACTATGTTTACTCAACCGTACTGTAGTGTTGGACACAGTTCTGCCACGGCACACCGAAATAACGACACTGTCCAAGTTACATGACGTTTCACATTTGCATTTATTTGACCACGTTCAACCTGGCATCCATATTTTAGGCATTAATTAGGCAAGGAAAACATACATGCAAAGGACAGAAACACGATTTCAAAAATATAAAGAATAGCAGATCTACAAGCTTGCGATGCAACGCTTTGTGAGCTTGTAGATATGGGCTATTTTTGCTACGACGTTGTCATTTTGCGGCCTCACACATGCCCACACAAGAGCACGCGTTTCACGAGGAAGCGCTGAAAACGCTAAGAAACCACATCTGATTTCCAGCCTCCCTTCACTTATTCCATTTCGCATTGTGCACTCACGAACATTTGTCCTGCTGTAAATCAAGTACTAGTCGACGCAAACGCTTGCTACTCAGCAGAAATGGAAATTCCGATATATAAAATGTAAATATAAGTGGTGCATTTACATATAGAGCCTTTATCCAAGGCCTTTTTAAAATGATCATGCATTACATTCACCCATTCACACACACACACTCGTACACCGATGGCGGAGGAAACCATGCAACGCACCTAAGTGCTCATCGGGAACAATTAGGGCAGTGTTTCTTAAATTTCAAGTAGGGGTGGGCGATATGGTGATAATTATCGTTGAGACGATACAATGTCTCCACGATATGCCTTTTCAGAGATATCGTATATATCGTGATACAATTGAGGGAGCCTTGTAAGAAATCCTGTTGAATCGTTAATACAGAGATTCATTGCAGAATTCATACAGAGATTCATTGCAGAATTCAATTTAAACCTGCATTTTGGTCTAAATCAGTAGCTCTCAAATTTTAAAATGTCAAGGTCTCCACTTGCAGTGACAGTATACAAATGAAACCAAATGGACCCTTTCATTTGTATACTGTCAGAGTTACATACTTGTAAAGTTCAAATTAGACCTCCCAACAGGAACCCGGAGAGTCTAGTTTTTGCACACTATATATTTGTGAGTGGAAATGATGTACACAGATGACAACTCTACGTAGCATTCAGAGATGGTGGAATAGTTGAGATTAGACGAGTACAGTCAGACTGAAATTAATTCTGTTTATACTGATTAGTTTGAGCGGATACATCGCCTCACATTAACTACAGTATGTTTATGTACTGTATGCATATCCAACATACCATAAAGATGATGTCTGGGGGAAAGCTATGTCCAAGACTGTTAATTTTCAGGATATGGAAAAAAAATAAAAAATAACCTGCTCCAATGGATCCAATGTAGTTATTATTTAGTCAAAAGGTCCTGTTGTCAATATTTACAAAGGCCACATACTAGGGCATTAACGAAAAAGTCGACAAGTCGACTCGACTTCATTACCCAAGTCGACTCCCACCAGAGAAAGTTGAAAGTCGAATTTGAAAGAAACGTTCTATTGTGAAAATAGCTGATCTACTTGCTCACAAGCATGTAGATCGGCTATTTTCACAATTTCTGCCTCTATATATTTGACAATTTGGACAATGCTTAATTTGTCATTTTAGAGAGATATTAAAAAGTCTTAAATTGGCACTTTAGAAATGTGAAGATACCCTCTATACACTTTTATGTTGGTTTGTTTACAGTTGCGTGAAAAAAACAATGTTTCACATTAAGTTAATCATCTGGGGACCCCCAAAATAATTGGGGGGTCGTGTGTGACGTGATGATGTCATCAAACAATAAAGTCGACTTCAAATCAACTTTTTACTGAGTCGAGTCGACTTGCAAAAATCACAAGTCGCTAATGCCCTACCACATACATACTTAAACCACTTTCAACTTGGCTGGCCTCCCTATGTTGGGCAAGTCATTATAGGCAGAAGCTTTCAACCATTTTCAAAGGTGGCAAAAACACCAGCTCTACAAGAAATATGGCATTCATCAATGGCAGTGGTTCTCAACCTGATGCTTTTGAAGATGATAGTCAAGTGACCTTCTCTCAAAACCTATTGAAAATAGCCATCTTATAAGCTCACAACGCCTCGCAGAACGCGAGCCGTTGTGAGCTTGTAGATCTGCTAGTTTCACAATATTTATCTGTGGAACAGAGTCCAGCTAAATCGAATGCCTCGAACTCCTACATTTCAAGTGCCAGGGTTGGGGGTCCCCAATTTCAAATCTGAATATTTTGGGCCTTGTGGCCCCGAATAGGTTGAGAACCACTGATTTATGGAACGAAAAAAATACAAACACGAGATATGAAGATAGCTTTCTTCCCGAAAGCAACTATATTCAGTATGTACACAATCACTCCAGCAAACTGCTTCAAAATGAACAGTTGATTTGGCCCACAAGATATTCATCAGCACATTTAAGAAGAAAATAAAACTTTGACCAAAAGTCAGAATGGTCTTTATAAAATAACATTTGCAATATAAAATAAATTAACACCGACGTTGTATCGCAGCACTCGGTACAATTCTGGTATGCAGATTAAATCAATGCCATGCATTCATTCTTCCTAGTGACTTTCAAGTGGAGGATTAAAGGGAGATTATTTGGCACATTAGTACAATATCACAGCTGATTACATGTTAAAGCACATGACAGCCGGTGTGATACAAATTAACAGCTAGGGCTGTGTGATAATGCGATATGAACAAAATTAAAAGTCTCAGTGTTTTTTTACAATATTATTGTGATAAAAGAAAAAGTCATACATTGTCCAAAAAAATAACAAATAATAGCTGATCTGCCAGATTGTAAGGGGGATTATTTGGCACATTAGAACAATATCACAGCTGATTACATGTTAAAGCACATGACAGCTGATCTAATACAAATTAACAGCTAGGGCTGTGCGATAATGCGAAATGAACAAAATTAAAAGTATCAGTGTTTTTTTTACAATATTGTGAGAAAAGAAAAGGTCAAACATTGTCCAAAAAATAACAAATAATAGCTGATCTACCAGATTGTAAGGCGCCGCACTGCAACGCAAAATGACACTCGCTGAAATTCAACAATTTTCAAACTGTTTGGTTTGTTACAGACGTCAGACATGTAGATAGTATATCGTCGTTGTCGGGTGGAAACCTTGTATCAAATTTGTTATTTTAAAAGTTTCAAATTTGTACGTTTTTTCGCAAAGTAAAGCCCTGCTTCACCATACAAGGCCGTCGCACAAAAATAGTGAAAACAGCAGATCTTCAAGCACACAACGCCTCGCCGTGCGAGGCGTTGTGTGCTTGTAGATCGGCTGTTTTCACTAGTTTAAATCATTTTTAAAATGATAAATGCGAAACGAACGGTTTTGGACATACAAGGTTTTCACCCGACAACGATGATATGCTATTATAGACGATACTTGGTTAATTTAAAATTATGGATTTTCGTCACAAAAGTTGGCAAGTTGCCTTTGCCAATATGGTGGCAACATTGACCATACAATCCTCGACTACAGTAATAATACTACAGTATGTCGGTGTTACCCTGTGGGAAGTGAACCAGCAACCACGGCCTGATAATCTCATGACCGCACAGTGATAAAGAGTATAATAAGCAGGGGCCGTAACACCAAATTCTGGGCCCTGGGTACAAGGATTCACTGTGGGCCCCCCATGAATGTTAACCATTGAAAAATAGCAGATATACAAGCTCACTGTGCGGCACCGAGTGCCGCGCTGCGAGCTTGTAGATCTGCTATTTTTGAAAAATGGTGAAAATGTGTGCAAGAAACGTATGTTTCCATGTTAGTGGTGCTCAAACTTTTTCATGTGAAGGACCCCCAAGGATTTGGCTACGGACCCCACATTTCAAAATATTTAGTTCCACGGATGCCCCAGAAGCAAAATTTGTGTTACAAATGTTTGCTTAAAAAAATACATGTATGCAAAGATTTGCACACATTTTCCACAACTTTTCAAAAATAGCAGATCTACAAGCTCGCAGCGCGGCACTCGGTGCCGCGCTGTGAGCTTGTATATCTGCTATTTTTCAATAGAAGCTACTAGGGCCCCTCCACCTTGGTACACTAGTAACTCAGTCCCACTTCTCCCCCCCCCCCCCCCTTGTGACGCCCCTGATAATAAGTTAAACTACAGTCTTCACAGGCAGTGCAACAACTCTGGCTCCCTGAGCTCGTTTTTTTTTGGAGGAATGACACAGTATAGGCCGGAAACAATACTAGGAAAAAATAAATAAAATAACAAACGCAACTTTTTTATCTTGGCGAGTGACTTATCAGGAAGTCCCGGCCTCTTGCATGCGTTCCTCCAGGGGATTGGGCGGCGCGGCAGGCTCCGCTGCTTCCTGTTTGACCATGGCGATGCCGTCTGACGCGTTCTCAACGGGCACTCCGTCATCCTGACAACAAATAACACCAATAACTGTCATTACAGAGACCAGGGGTTCCCAAACTTTTTTGTCTCAGGGCACCCCATAAATATTTTTTTAATCCGAGGCATACATTATAATTTTCACTCCCAGCACCTTATATTTATAGCTTATCGTCGTTGTCGTGTGGAAACCTTGTGTGTTCGCTTTAAAAATCATTCTACCATTAAAGGATGAGTAACGCTGCTTTCTTTCCAAATTGAAAAAAAAAAAAAAAAAAAAAAAACATTTACTGTATCAGGAGAGGAGACCAAAAGGGAAGGTAAATGTAAATTTCCCCATCTCTTTATAGCTGGGGTCAGCAACCTTTTTGAAAGGAAGTAACATGTTTTTATTTTCTAGATAGTCATGTCAACATAGATTTTAATGACACCCCATCAAAGATTCCGACATTTTGATAGTCAGGACATCGTTATAATGATCATTAGACTCAGAGCAATAACCCCCATATCTCCCCTACTCCGTCGAGTCTCTCCCCAGTCAAAGTTCAGATTTTAATGAATGTGAGTGCAGGATGTAATTTCCTCTAAATTAGGTGACTTCATTTGATTGACCACGTTTAAAAAAAGATTTGATTTTAAAATAAAAATCCTCTCACACAGTTCTGCCAGTCAAGTGATCACCCTCCCCTGTGCCAATGTTGGCACCCGTGCCTAATTAGGCTGCCAAATTAATATTCGAATATCCAATATTCCTCGAATATGGACAAAATATGTACATTCGAATATGAAAATTAATATTCGAATTATTGTTATTATTTTTTATATTTATTTTGTTTATTTTTTTTAGAAGGGGGGCTAGTGAAAGATACGGGTATGGTGATATGAAATGTAAGCTTACCATAATGACAGTAATCCTTAATCATTTTCAATCATAATTAAGGCCAATTAAGGGCTTTCGGAGAGAAATGAGACAGTTATTACTATTACTGTACCTTGTGTTTACATTTCTAATAAAGTATTCAATCAATCAATCAGTGGTTCTCAACCTTCTCGGGCTGTGACCCCCAAAATAATCATATTTTAACTGGGGACCCCCCTCACCCTGACAAGCACTAAGAGTTGAGGCATTACATTTTGTATAACACGGTTCTATTGTGAAAATAGCAGATCTACATTCACAATTTCTGCCTCTAATATTTGTCAATTTGGCCAATGTTTAATTTGTCATTTTAGAGGTATTAAATGTGTCACTTGTGACTTGAAATGTGCAGATACCCTCTATACACTTGAAACTTTGTGTTGGTTTGTTTACTGTTGAGTGAGAACATAATGTTGAACATGAACTTAATCATCTGGGGAACCCCCAAAATAATTTGGGGACCGACCCACAGGTTGAAGGTCCACTGTCAGCCCCGAAATTATAATAGTATGAGAGACACCACATGAACTACTGTCATGTGGTGTCTCTCCCGTGTGGATCCACAAACAGTCTGAAACTGTCTCAGTGTAATCTGCCCAATAACAGCTGACCAGTACAGTAAGTAGTCATACAGTCAGGCTATGGGGCTGTTAACTGTTCTGCTGCTGTAGACGATCCTCACCGTCATTCAAATCGGTGACTACATGACGCCGTTGACAGCGCTCACCGTCAATCTTACTGTATTTACAGTAAATGTATTAATACTTACATAATGTAGCTCCGGTCGCGGCCGCATCGGTAATGTCCGCGATTTGTTTAAAACGCACGTTGGGCGTGCACGCGAAGTGAAGCTCCTCCATGTTAAGTCAATGGAGAGGCCCATAAAGATACTTCATTTAATCCAAAAGAGCCATTTTGAGCCATTTTGCACCAGATCTGATGTAAACAATACACACGGCAGGGCGCAGCCATCTTTCTCTTCTCGGCTCACACTGTCATGTGACTAGATGACGTAATCGTTGCCGTCAAGTGATAATCCAAAAAAACAAAAACAACCCCCTTCCAGCCCTTCAAAATAATAGCGGCGGCCGACGGAGGAAATGGCGCGGCACCAAGGCAACAAGCAACCTTCAGATTAAGAGGCACGAGTTGTGTTAAGTATGACATCATTTTGTAGGCAGAGGAGAATTTCTGCCCCCAGTTTCCGTGAATCTTTTTTAATATTTTTACTATTTACACATTTTTCTTCTCTTTGTTGTTGAAAGGAAAGTGTTAGAATTATACATTAGTCGTTATTTTTGTCTCTGATCTGTTGAAATGGCGAGGGACAGAAAATGCTCTGGGGGCAGAGTTCTCCTCTGCCTACAAAATGATGTCACGGCTTAAAAGCCCCATACAGACAATTCATTTGATTGGCTTATAATTGCACATCCCCACAATGACATCATACAAATATTAACTTGTTTTTTAAGATGATTCTTAAAGTGACAGTAACCCTTTAGGTAACAGGCCACCTTTGAGAACCACTGACCTACAGGACGGACAGACAGACAGACAGACAGGTCTTACCCTGTGTTTGAGGTAAGACAGGTAGGTGTCCCAGCCCAGGGTCACAGTATTGACGTACAGGACGCGGAACTTCGGGGACAGGAAGTAGAAGTTGATCATCTGCGCAGCCGGCCACACGCACCAGTCAGCCTGCACACACAACAACAGCAACACACGTTAATGAATAACAGCACACTTTGATGCACAACAATACACAAACACACCAGTCAGCCTGGAAACACTACACCAGATCTGTGTAAGGCTGTCAAATTATTGTCAATAATTTAGGGCATTAACGAAAAAGTCGACAAGTCGACTGAGTCGAATTCATTACACAAGTCGACTCCCACCAGAGAAAGTCAAAAGTTAAATTTGAAAAAAAAAAAAATATATATATATATATATATATATACAGTATATCATTATATTTGCTCCATGTGTACATCTGTACAGCATTCAAACAGTAGGATTGCTTATTGTCAAGAACGGAATGATCCAATATTACAGTGCTATTACATTTGGTATAACATGGAACTGCTATTTTCACAATTTCTGCCTCTATATATTTGACAAGTTGGACAATGTTTAATTTGTCATTTTAGAGGTGTTAAAAAGTCCTTAAATTGTCACTTTAGAAATGTGAAGATACCCTCTACATACTTAAACTTTATGTTGGTTTGTTTACTGTTGAGTGAGAAAACAATGTTGCACATTAAGTTAATCATCTGGGGACCCCCTAAAATAATTGGGGGGTCGTGTGTGATGTGATGATGTCATCAAACGATAAAGTCGACTTCAACTCAACTTTTCACCGAGTCGAGTCGACTTGCAAAAATCACAAGTCGTTAATGCCCTAAGCCCTACACAGATCTGGTGTAGTGCTCCTGTATTGTCTATCTATGGCATTAACAGTCAAGTCCTGTTCATGCATCTGTAAAATGCACTTAACTTTCAAATATGCTTCCTAAGTATACCTTTCGAAGAATATTTTAAGACCAACTTGCACGTCCATGATTATAATACTAGAGCATCCCACAATCAATGAAAAGTTGAGGAAACCTTGGCCTACAGTTACATTGCGTCTGACAGACTTCTGTCACTATGTCACATGTAGCCTTGTAAAGAAACCTCTCGAGTGCACTGCACATCCATGGAATGAGCCGTCACTACAAGCAGGATTTTATAATGCTGGATAAGGCGAGAACGAGCCACAGACAGACAGACAGAGAGAGAGAGAGAGAGAGAGAGAGAGAGAGAGAGAGAGAGAACGAGAGAACACTGTTTGTTTTATGTTTATGTTATGTCATAAGACAGCACTATTAGGTCATGTATTTCTTTTCCTTTTTTTTCTAATGACGTACGTCCTCCTTCAAGGGATGTTGTGGTTATATAATGAAAAAGAAAAAAAAACAACAACACTGAACTTCATGGTTTCTGGAAAGTTTCAGTTTATGGGTAACCCTTCATAGTCCAATAGAGACGGGGGGGGGGGGGGGGGGGGAGGAGGAGAGAGAGAGAGAGAGAGAGAGAGATAGAGAGAGGGAGAGAGAGAATGATATTTGCTTTTGAGCAGATTCAAACAAATGTCAGAATGCACATCATGGTATGCCGCTGAACCTGATCCCCCCGTGTCGTCCCCTCCACCCGGCCCAGCCCCCCCCCCCCCCCCCCCCCCCACCCAAAGACACCAGGTCCTTCCATACCTTGTAGAACTCCCAGAACTTGTCTTTGAACTCCTCCCATCCTTTAGATAAACCCTGTCCTTCCATGGCACTCATACCTGCAATAAAACACACATGGACGTACGTCAGAGCGACCAGGCCGAGGCCTGCGGGGCTAACGAGCTTAACGATAAGGAACGTTGTGAAAGAAAGGCAGGGAGTGTCTTCAAACGTATAAAAGACGCTGTGTGTGTGTGTGTGTGTGTGTGTGTGTGTGTGTGTGTGTGTCAAGTGTTTGACCCTCAGGACCTTTGATCAACATCGGCCTGTTGTTGACGTACGCTGCCACGCCCACGTTCCGCGGAGCAACCTTTGATTCTTCTGCAAATCGTGAAGTGTGTGTGTGTGTGTGTGTGTGTGTGTGTGTGTGTGTGTGTGTGGGGGGGGGGGGGGCGGGGGGTGCATGTGGTGTGCGTGTGTGCGTGCGTGTGACGTGCGTGCGTGTCAAGGGAGATGAGAAGTAGGCCTGGGGCGGTATGGACATTTTGTTACCGCGATTACCGTCTTCCCATTTACCGCCGGTACTGCGGTAATTACCGCACCCCCGTATCTATTAATTAAGGTTCGGCGATAAGCCAAAATATTGCAATCATCTTCCCAAAAGTCGCCTCTCCACAGTGGAGAGGCGACACAGCCTGACTGCCCGAGATATACTTCTCCGTACAGCACAGCGGGTCTGGCTTTCAAAGGAGCAGATCTACAAGCTCACACCACATCGCATCCGCGATGCGTTCTGAGCTTTTAGATCTGCACTGTCGGGTTACCATAGTAACGTAGGCTAGCTACTTGGGCTTTTCAGACACAAACAGCTATGTGAACAAACCAGAAGAGGAAGGGTAGTCAGATCGTGTACAGTGATTCTGTAAACTCACGTCACGTCTCAACTCTCAAATCACAGTGATTGAGTGCTGCTATATACAGGTTTTAGTTACAAGACTTGACAGAAAAGGTTATAAAATCGCCGACGCGCCGCTGGACGGAGCACAACGTGCGACGCGGTGGAGCTGGAGAAAGTAAAATAGTTTCATTTTCGGTTTTGTCCACGCGGCCCGCGCTCCGCCAGTAATCCGTATGAATAAAAAAAGATATGCCACAACACAAGGTATGTATTAACATCCTTGTGTCGAGTGGATTACAGAGAAAGTATATGCTGCATTGCTGCTCCGTCATAGAGTTGTGCTCCGTACTCTACTGCCCTGCGTGCACTGTGTGTGTGTGAGTGACGTATGTGGGCGGCTTCCAACGTGTGGTACACGGCCCAGAGCAGAGCGGCATGGAGCGCATGCGGTCCTCGCTTCTCCCCCGTTTTAAAACTCGCTCGTTCTCAATAAAAATAGCCTATTTTTTTGTCTTTTTTGACCGCGGTAAGGACCCTGACACCGCGGTAGGCCGCGGTATACCGCGATACGGCGGTACGGCGGTTACCGAACCCAGCCCTAATGAGAAGACTTGTCTCATCACTGGCTACTGAGTGTCATTAACTGCATGTTTAGCAGATTGATCAATGTGACCAATGTAAAAAAAAACATTCCTTGCATGAAATCTTAGCAATAGAGTTGTGATTCTGCAGGGGGTATGTACAGTATGTGTGCGAAGGGTGTCAAGGGTGGTGTAAAGACTTATGTGTTACAGCATGTCATTGAGACAGCTGAAAAGGTTTGTCTGACCAAGTCCTAACGTGTGATTTGTGAAACAAGTGTTTAAAGGAGCGGGAGCGTGTCGCCGTTACTACATGTCATCTTTTCGACACCCGACTCTAACCCTCACCCTAACCCTAACCTCCGTGGAATGAGTCGCTAACCCTCCGGTCGAAATGATGGTCGTTCGAAAGAGCGAGATTTCCCCGAAAGGAGCCTCCCACACTTAGCGCTGATTCCTAAACAATGAACACAACAAGTAAGATTATGCTGTTTTAGTAGTAAAAAGTAAACATAATACGGGGGTGTAAATATCGTCACTGTCGGGAAGAAACCTTGTATCTCCAAGTTTCAAATTTGTACGTTTCTTCGCAAAGTAAAGCCCAGCTTCATCTTACAAGGCTGTCGCACAACAGTAGTGAAAACAGCAGAACTACAAGCACACAACGCCTCGCACCGCTTGGCGTTGTGTGCTTGTAGATCGGCTGTGCTTGTAGATCGGCTGTTTAAATCATTTTTAAAATGATAAATACAATACTGGCTTTCAAGCAGTTTCAAGGGGCACACTTGACCCTTCTCAGGGGCACACCAAAGGTCCCCAGGCACATGTGGTTGAGAAACACTGCCATAGAAGACATGCTGGCTACTATGGAATCTAAACGACTGAAATCGGTCGTGGCGACTGAGAACTTTAGCCATGCATTAGATCAACGTGTTTACATCATGCACGTAATTCCTCCACTCACCTACAAAGTACCACATTCCCAGGGTAGGGGAAGCGACCAGCTGGTCTACCAGGACCTTCTTGCCCACGGTGCGGAGGGCATTGCCCACGTAGAACTTGTCCAGCCAGCTGTACCAGTAGTGCAGGACGGGCCCCATGGAGCAGCCCACCGCAAACATGCGCCCTGGGAGAGAGCACGGCACAATATAACCACATCCAATACCATACCTGTATTACCAGTAAGACTCCCTAATCGGGAGATAAGCGACCGTAGGTCACTTATCTCCACAAATAGGGCAAAAATGTGTTTTTCCAAAATCTTCCTGGTCCATGTTGATGACATGAGTGTAGACATACTGTGTAGTGATTTTCGTGATTTTAGGGCAAAATCTGAATCGGCCTCATGGTGGCGCTAGAGGGCCATGTGAGAAATGAGGGGTGGGGTGTCCGCGCCGCCAAGGCGGACGAATAGGTACCGGCCCCGGCTCTCCCGGTCGCTCCTAGCCCGAGTTACGGCATTTTATGTGAGCTGCAGTGGCAGGGGGTCCTCCACTGGGGGCGCCACCACTTTTGCATCCGTTCTGGAGCACCAGGAGTGGGTGGTCCCCGGGAATGCCCCGTGAGCAGCCCCGTTGGGGTGGTCATTTGGTAATTTTTGCACATGTGCTCATTTTTTACACTTGGGGGTCCCCGAGGGAGCTGGGGGTCCCTGGAGCTCCGGGGGTCCTTGGAGGTTGTAGTTTGGCAGGTAAGGAGTGTGTGTGCAAAATCTGGCATGGATCGGGGCAACGGTTGCGGAGATATGAGCAGGGCAAAAGTGTGACGTGTGACGTGTGTGACGGACGGACAGACGGACACCTCGAGCAGCTTTCTGTAGTAAGTGCGACCTACGGTCGCAATAATGCAGTGGTTCTCAACCTTTTTAGGCCGCGACCCCCAAAATAATCATATTTTAACTGGGGACCCCCCCCCCACCCTGACAAGCACTAAGATTTGAGGCATTACATTTTGTATAACATGGTTTTATTTAATATTTGACAATTTGACCAATGTTTAATTTGTCATTTTAGAGGTATTAAAAAGTCCTTAAATTGTCACTTTAGAAATGTGCAGATACCCTCTATAGACTTAAACTTTATTTTGGTTTGTTTACTGTTAAGAGAGAAAACAATGTTAATCATCTGGGGACCCATTGTGAGGCGTTGTGAGCATGTAGATCTGCTATTTTCACAGTAGAACCGTGTTATACAAAATGTAACTCTTAGTGCTCGTCAGGGTGGGGGTCCCCAGTTAAAATATGATTATTTTGGGGGTCAAGGCCTGAAAACGTGGATAACCATTGTCAAATATTAGAGGCAGAAATTGTGAAAATAGTTGATCTACATGCTACACAACGCCTCGCAACACGTGGATCTGCTATCTTCACAATAGAACCATGTTATACAAAATGTAATGACTCAACTCTTAGTGCTCGTCAGGGTGGGAGGGGGGTCCTCAGTTAAAATATGATTATTTTGGGGGTCGCGGCCTGAGAACCACTGATCTATGTGAGGGAAATATTCACACATCCCCTTCGTTCAGATGCAGGTGCGTTGGATCATGACATTCTGAAGCATTCATGAAAAAAAGTGAAAGACACTATATATTTTTTTTTTTCCTATATTTTTATCCCATGAGTTTGCAACCTTGCCTAAGCTGTAATCTTGGTTTCTGCTCTCCCTCTGCCACGCCTGGGGAGCCCCAGCTGGCCAGGGGGAGGCGGTATAGAAACCAGGATTACTGCATGTTTTTGTGAGGGTATCTACCCTAGAAGACATGGGCAGAACATGCAAACTCCACACAGAAAGGCCCTTTCGCCAACTCCACCTAGGGTGTGGACGCTGATGACGCGGAGGAGAGAACACGCCCCCAGTGCCCACAGCGTCCCCCGGCGGGAATCGAACCCAGGACCTTCTAGCTGTGATAGGGTGACCAGACGTCCCGGTTTACCCGGGACTGTCCCGTTTTCAAGCTGCGTGTCCTGGTATCCCGACAAATATCTCTAAACCACTATTATGTCCCGGTTTTCAACATTCACTGCAAGATTGTCCCGGTTTTCGCCAGAATTAAAATAATAGTAGCTGTTTTCAGTGGTTGCATAGACATTTAACATGTTCTTTTCATGAAAACATGCTCACCTAACCAATCAGAAAACATCATGAACAAATTCATTGCGTGTCTGAATTCAACACTGAGACTGTTTGTCAATCATTCACTGCCTGTTTGCAACCCTGCGTGCATGTGTGTGCGTGCACAAACGTTAGAGAGTGGGCGCGCGCATGTGCGTTAACGTGCTTATTGCTTTTAGGGTCCCGGTTTTAGGCAACAGTGTTTCACGTCCCGGTTTGAGTGGCTTAAAATATGGTCACCCTTAGCTGTGAGGCACCAGCGCTAACCTCTCAACCACTGTGCCACCGTGCCCCTAGTGAAAGACACTCTTGATGAAGGTCCAGAGGGACCGGGACCGAAACCATTTTGTTCTGCTTCCGGGTGTCTTTCGACTTCCTTCACAGGTGTTACCGATGATACTAATGAAGGGTCTGTTCTATTTTGGTCAAACAGAGTCAGGGTGCTGCTATTGTGCATGTTGGCTCACTGGAAACACTCTGCTACACCAGTGGGTCTAAAAGTGTCCTTGAGTGGGTTCCAAATGTCCGATACAGGTGTGTAACTCTGAGAGTGTACAAATGGAAGCAAATGGACCCGCAAGGGTCCATTTGATTCCATTTGTTGAGAGTTATGGGGGTCCTTGAAATTAAAGAACCACTGTACGATAAATCAAACAGAGCCTTCATTAGTATCATCAGTAAAGGTGGTTGCACACTGCTGCGTTTTTCGTTGCGAAATGCGTTTTTCAGGGCAAGGAGAGAGAGAGAGATAGAGAGAGCAAGGGACCGAGTGGTGCGCGAAACGGGCGGCAGTGTGCAAACGTGACTGACATAACGTGAGGTTGATTTTTTATTTGCGTGATCCGAAATTCACTCCGATATTCGGCCCGAAAAACGCAGCAGTGTGCAACCACCTTAACACCTGTGAAGGAAGTCGAAAGACACCCGGAAGTAGAACAAAATGGTGTATATGCATAGAGCCTATTCAACAAAATGTTATCAACAGTATTCTGTGGCATGCCTGGACTTGCGTCACAGCTCCCACTTTGATGTTCATTACCTGTTGTAATGAACATCCTCAAAAATGTCATATCAAAATATTGATAATATAGATAATTGGGGAAAACAAATTCTAAATCATTCCGATCTAATCAGGGCATCTGTGGGTGCATGAGTTCTCCTCAGAACTCATGCACTACCGGGTTGGGGGTCTTACTGCACCTGTGCGTGTCCAGTCTCGAACCTTGTCCAAGTTGTCCAGATCCCGTCGCATCTCGCGGGTCTGCTGGAGGGAGTCTCCCAGGGCCAGCATGCCCCCTCCGCTCAGCGTGTTTGTGACGATCAGATACCTGACACAACATAAAAAGATATTACACTATACCAGGGGTCTTCAACAGGGGGTCCGCAGAGTTACTACAGGGGGTCCTCCAAATCTTTGTGTGATAGAAACTTTTTTCTTCTTTTTTTGATATTAACCACTTGAACCCTAGTGTCCTTATTCTGAGAACTTTAGCCAAAAATAGCAGATCTACAAGCTCACAACGCCTCGCGCTGCGAGGCGTTGTGAGCTTGTAGATCGGCTATTTTTGGCAAAGACCTTTGTTGTAGTGGGGAAAAAGAGCAGACTAAAAAATACAGAGTGAAAGGGCCGGTTTATTGAGTATTGACGGTTCAAGTGGTTAAATATCTGAAAACAAAAATTGACATGAATCCAAAATAATACACTGATGATGATCGATCACGCTGTCAAACAATGAAACTATATGGAATCTATGAGAAGGTTGTGGGGGTCCCTGCTTCATCTCTCTCTCAGCTAAGGGGTCCTTGGCCTGAACACGTTGAAGACCCCTGCACTATACAATAACTCTGATAGTGATGGTTAAGATAGTTCACTAAAACCAAATACAAAATGTATACAATAATCATTACAAATGTTCACACTCTCAGAGTTAGGGTGGTTCTAGATACTAAAAATGTTTGATAACCACTTAACTAGAATACCTGATACCTGCCATGGATGGTTAATATTATACTGTTATTATGTGAATGATTAAACAATATATCATCTGTGATATCTGCCACGGTAAACAGGTTTTGAACTAACCCCTAGTTCAGGGGTCGTCAACGTTTTCAGGCCAAGGACCCCTTTGTTGAGAGAGAGATTAAGCAGGGACCCCCACAAACTTTTCACAGATTCCATAGTTTCATTGTTTGACAGCATGATGGATCACCAGTGTTTTCAGATATTTAACCACTTGAACCGTGAATACTTAATCAACTTGACCTTTCACTCTGTACTTAGTCTGCTCTTTTTCCCCTCTACACCAAAGCTCTTTGCCAAAAATAGCCGATCTACAAGCAGCTTGTAGATCTGCTGTTGTTGGCTTAAGTTCTCAGAATAAGGAGGGTTCAAGTGGATTCAAGGAAAGATTTGGAGGACCCCCTGTAGTAACTCTGATGACCCCTGTTGAAGACCCCTGCCCTAGTTCAAAACCAAATTATACAAACACACACACACACACACACACACACACACACACACACACACGAATCAAAAATATGAAACCATAAGTTGTGCTATACCTGCCCTGGAAGAATGGCTTCCAATAGAATGAGATCCGTACCAGAAACTCCTTGCCCGCACGGGGAAGCCCGGGAAGCATGGTGATCGTTTAAATTTAAATTAATTAAATCAAATTAAAAACAAGTTTATCTTGTTATAGCACAGCGCGGGAGTGGTTGTTTATCTGACAACGAAATGGTCGATCCGTCATATTGGTCAGTAGAGTAATTAGATATCATCTGTTAATGATCACCTGCCGATTAATGTGCAAAAAGCGTTTGCATGCAAAGATCAGTGATGATAACATAAGAGTTTATAGAGCAGACACTTGAGACGATTGTGTCCCAAAAAACGAAAACACTGTCCTATAATCAATCAATTAATGCCGGTTATCAAGTTGGATGAATCCAGCATTAAGTGTGATTGTACCCGGTTGTAATCGTGTCCTAAAACAAACCGTTTCTTTGACCGTTTCTTTGACTTTGTGTCTCAGCTGACAACCCAGAGCCACCGGTAACAACATCGCATGTAACACCCCACGTGTGACAAACAAACGAGTGGCTGTAGGAAGATGCGAGGCGTGCTTCCTGCAGTGGGAAAACCTTATCTTTACTGCCACCTGCTGGACGGAGGTGTTCATGTCGAACCCACTATTGCTGTGACAAGTAGGCTACTCATTTTGTTTTACTATGTACAAATAATCTGTTACAACTACAAGTAAAAGTCCAGAATTAAAAATGTACTTAAAATACAAAAGTATTGGTATAAAAATGTACCAAACTTAAAGTACTAAAAAAAAGTACTGCACAGTGTCTCATTTCAAGTGTTCAAATGTATACAAATCTAATGTATAAAAATAGCAGATCTAAGCTCACAGTGTGTCACATAGCGATCAATAAAGTACAAATACCTCAAAATTTTACTCAATAGTCAGTAATCGAGTAAATGTAGCCTACTTAGTTACTTTACACCACTGCTGTGACATTATGACTGGTTAATTGATCTTGATAATTGGCCTACACTGAAGGAAAAGGGAAAAAGAAAAGAAAGCAAAGACCTAAATTTGAGATGATTTTTCTGTGAAAGATTCTCATGATTACATGGAACCACATGGACCCAAATTGACAATTTATTAAGCCAGGGCCCATTCCCCCTTTGTTTCCTAACCAGGGACGTGCAGAGAATAAAGAGGCAGGGACTGACATTTCTAAAAGTGAAAATATTGAAAATAGCAGACCTCCAAGCTCACAACGATGAGCGCTGCGACGCGTTGTGAGCTTGGTGGTCGGCTATTTTCAGTACTTGATAACACACTAAACTAAGCAAAAAAAAAAAACAAATACTGGAGATGTGGCATATATGGCATGGATTTCTACACAGTGAGGGCAATTTATGTTCAGGAGAGTTTGGACAAGGCAATGTCTTGAATGCTGCCTTCAGGTATGGCATGGAAAGAGGGCATTTTCATTTCTTTCACCATAGTGAAAACTGCATTCATGGTCTGGAGAGGGCACTTTTTTACAGACGGATAAAAGGGCAGTGGCTCAAGCAAGCCCCCTTTGATGTGTACACGTGCCTGTTCCTAACTATCAATCATTTAGCTGGGGGGGGGGGGGGGGGGGGGGTCCCCAGGGTCCCCAGCCCCTGGGGGTCAACCAAAAAGAATTGACCTATTCAAGTACTCAAGAAGCAATAATATAAAAGACACTTGGATGCAAATTCAGGCAGGCAGATGTAGGCCTATCTATCTATCTATCTATCTATCTATCTATCTATCTATCTATCTATCTATCTATCTATCTGGTCATTATCTGATTAATTATTATCTGATTAAGAACAAGTTGAGTAAGTAAAGTGTCAGAAAAGAACGCAGCAGACATTTCCTGACACTGTCTCATGTATAATACAGTAGCTGTGTGCAGGGTGGGAGGGGCTGTGTTAAATATTGAATGACAGCCTCTCGTGCATATTTGATTTCACTGCGCTCTGAATGGCGGAGTGAGACATCAATCAACTGTTGTGACAGCGGCCCGCCCTCTCAGTGAGCGGTCAATCAAATGACGTGGGCTGCAGCACGTCAAGTGAACCAGCTGAGTCCACAACAACCAGACATGAAGCTATTTTGCTTTCAAAATAAAGGTTCCACGTAGGATTTGGGTTTTGTGTAGATTAGAAGAACTGCCAAACATTCTCCTGTTTGATAGCCTAGTTTAAAGGCGAAGTCCACCCCCAAAATTACTTATTTTGCAATTGCACACCCCATGAAGCCTTGGATTAATGGATTATTTTGCCGCATTCACAATTAAGCCAATAATTTGATGACCGGGTCATATCAGCCAGTATAGGGGATAAGAGTCTATAGTCCTACCGGAGTCGGAGGGTCCACTGGTCATCAAATTACTGGCCTAGGAATGTGACAAAAACTAAAATACCGGTAAAAAATTCTCCATGAATCAATATTAAAGGCTTCATCTGGTGTGTAATTGATAGAAACTAAACTTGTAAAAATCCTCAGTTAAAAATGTAACTTTGAGAGTGTAGGCCTACAATACAAATGGAACCAAATGGTCTTATACTCCGTTTATAGGCTACACCATGTATACGTGGGGCGGCAGGGGCTCAGGGGTAGAGTGGCCGTCTTATAAGAACGGAGGGTTCCCGCTTCCCAGTTCGTTCCAGGCCACTCCCAGAGTTAGTGTCGAAGAGTCCTTGAGCATGAAAACTCTGAACCCCTAGCCTAGTTCATACATGGGCAACAGGCGGCCCGGGGGCCACATGCGCCGCCCACCTTCACTTAATGCGGCCCTCAGCAGGTTAATATTGGAATACTGAATATATTATTGATTTCAGCTGTTACAATTCCAAACATGCTTTAATTCCGTCAGTCTATAGCTTAATGGCTAGTATAGTAGTATTAAAATGTATGTTTTATGTCCAATGTGTTTGTATTTAAGTACATAAAGTTAACATGAGTATATAATTAAATGCGTTTGAAATTAAATCCAAATTCAGGATTCCAATTAAGAAATAACAAAAAAATTATTCAGGATCCTAATTCAAAAGAAGCAAAAATAGCCGATCTACAAGCTCAAAACGCATCGCAGCGTGATGCGTTTTGAGCTTGTAGATCTGCTATTTTTGCTTCTTTTGTATGAGATACTAGATAGAATGATAGAACGTAGCAATATGCAATGTGGCCCTCTGGAGTGAAGGTGGAAATATAGTGGCCCTCGCCATCATCAAAGTTGCCCACCCCTGCCCTAGTTGCTCCCGATGAACAGGTTGGTGCCTTGCATGGTTTCCTCATCGGTGTAGGCCTATAAATGTGTGAATGGGTGATAGTAATGCACAATCTACAGGTATGTAAAGCGCCTTGAATAAAAGGCGCTACATAAACACGCCATTTACCACTTATTTACCATTTATACACATGACTTTCGGAGTTACAGAGCCATAAGGGTCCATTTGGTTCCTATATCACACATTTAGCTGGGAGAACCCTTGGAGTAGAACCGCTGCTCCTACACTTGGAAAGGAGTCAGCTTAGGTGGTTCGGGCATCTAGTACAGATGCCCCCCGAGCGCCTTCCTAGGAAGGTCCTCGATGCGCGTCCCACTGGGAGGAGACCCCGTGGCAGACCAAAGACCAGATGGAGGGATTATATCTCCAAACTGGCTTGGGAACGCCTCGGTATACTCCCTGAGGGAGTGGAGGAAGTTGCTCAGGATAAGGAAATCTGGAGGTCTCAGTTGGAACTGTTACCCCCGCGACCCGATTCCGGATAAGCGGTTGAAGATGGATGGATGGATGGAACCCCATGGAACCTCCTCAAGGACCCTTGGGGGTCTCCAGACCCCACATTGAGAACCAGTGACTTGCACTGCAGACCTGGTTCTCCAAAATGTGGTCCGGGGACTTCCAGGGGTCCTTGAGGGGGTTCCAGCGGGTCCCCATCTTCAGAAATCAGTTGAACCATTTAACCCCATATAACTAGGGATGGGACGATAGGCGATGTCATCGTTTATCGTGATAAAAAACACTATCGTGGAGATTTAATTTATCGTGATATCGTCCTCCGTCATGCACTGGGATCAATTCACCTTTTATCCATATCCAGTACCACTTAAACCTTCTGGTAAAAGGTACTTATACGTACTTGATACAGTCTTTTTTTCACTCTTTATCAAACGTCTTTGCCGAAAAATAGCCGATCTACAAGCTCACAACGCGTTGCGACGCGTTGTGACTTGTGAGCTTGTAGATCGGCTATTTTTTGGCAAATGTTCCGCTGCAGGATAATGGATTTTGATTATCGCGATAATATTGTAAATCGCATTCTTTGGTCACAATAATCGTGATATGAAATTTTCATATCGTCCCATCTCTAGTCTACTGTATAACCCCCAGTCAAAGCTTGTAGATCTGCTAAATTCCACACAAAAAACAAGAAAAACATTTGAATTTATTTTTTTAACAACACTTCTTATAGGCTATGAGGGTCCCTGGCACATGATAGCCTATTTTCAGATGGCGGTCCGCAACCAAATGCATTACAAATTCAATCTTGACGCGATTGCGGACAGTCTTCAACTATGCTTTAATTGTGAAAACCCTAACCGGAAGCGCAGTTCCTCACAGTGTGTGAGCTGACAGGGCAGTGCTGTGGTCTCTCTCTGCAGGTGCTCGCTGTACGGACACGGCTGTGTGTTGTGAGCGTGTGTGAGTGTGAGCGTGTGTGTGTGTTCCTGCTGCAAGAGGAGACTCATTAGAAACCTGCAAAGGTGAGGATATTGTTTTTATTATCAACATTATGTTCTGTGCAGAGACACGCGCTGCTGATCGTCTTCATTTCCCAGGGAATAGCAGATTAATAGAATAAAACGGACTATGTTATTATAGCCAAGGAGGATACCTGCTATCATGGTTTGGAGGAAAAATAGGGTTGGAATGAAAATGCTGTTGGATGGAACCTGCAGTTTATCCACCAGTCCTAGGATACTTGGTGCATTCTTTTCCCCCCCCTCTATACATCAGATCGCTCTTTTTGTCCGACACCCAAAATTAGGATTGTTGGATTGATGATGATGGTGGTGATGGAGGTGGTGGTGGACGCCTGGACGGTGATGAATGATGATAAGGGTTAATTGTAAGGAGGAGAGTCAGACATGGCAGTCATGGCGGCAGGACTGTTCAAGGAGAGCTTGTAAAGCCCAGCCAAAAGGCTTCATTTATTTATTTATTCAATCTATTACGGATCGTGGGTTGAATGTTTTAGCTAACGTACGGACGCGCGTATAGGCTGGTATAATAACTGGCTGGCTACGACCACTTATAACCGAAGCTGGAGAGAGAGAGCGATGCTGTAAAGTAGGCGTATGCCATTATATGCCCATATCTCTGATGCGTGCCTCCCATTTCTGCTCCGCTACGCCTAGCCCCCCCCCGCACCCGCCTCCCCGCTCCCCCGCTCTGTCCCAGACCACGCCCACTGACTCGCTTCCCTGCGTAGATTGCGTAGCAAGGTCTCCGCCTCTCACAAGCAAGGTCTCCGCCTCCCACGCGGCACACATGCACACATAAACACAGCGCACACGCACTCCACACAGTAGTAGTAGTGCACGCTCGCACACATACACGCATACTGAACAGACGCGCACGCCACTTGGAGATTGAACTTCGCAACAGGAGGACTTTGCAGGAGGAGAAAGGAGAGGATCGCATCAATCAACGCTGAATCCGCGTCTTATCTGAATTCACCATTTCAATGAGGTATAAAGCTCGTTTGTTAAATGTAGGTCTGCAATGTTGGCTATATAATGTAATAGCCTAAGTAGCCTATATGATTATTTTAGCAGTGTTGTAAAGTAACTAAGCGCGTAGACTATATTTACTTCTACTCCACTACATCTCGGATCCAAATATTGTAGCCTACTTATAGGCCTACTACGTTTATTTGAAAACGAGTTAGGCCTACTTGTTACTTTGCAGATATGGTAATATTATAAAACACTTTAGCCCTGTTTTATACATTGGCTATTTGAAAATAGCTTGTAGATCAGGTAAACAGGTAAACATTTTGTAGGCTGCTTTTGGGAGTACTTTTTCCACCACAGATGATTAATATATTTTCGTGTCCTGCACACAAAGTGCCCAACCCTCATGCATGGGTTTATAAGACTTAGGATACACATCATGTTGTCATCAGTAGGACTTTTTCTTCGTTCCATTTTCTTCCGAGTGTGCGACTGCGTCTGTCTGTGTGTAGAGAAGCTTGCTTACGCAAGCTACGCAGCGAGGCGTCATCTACGCAATTTACGCAGGGAAGCGAGTCAGTGGGCGTGGTCTGGGACAGAGCGGGGGAGCGGGGAGGCGGGTGCGGGGGGGGGGGGCTAGGCGTAGCGGAGCAGAAATAGGAGGCACGCATCTCTGATATGCTGTAGCTACTAGGCTACCTTACGAGTGGCTGAGGAATGAGGATACAGTACTCATTTTCAATGTGTGTGTGTGTGTGCAGGGCTGTGCTTAGCGATTTGGAGGCCCCAGGCAAACCCCAGTTTGAGGCCCCTGGGTCTGGAGCCATATGCGGGTCGCGGACCAATTTCTAGGGGTCGCGAATAAATACTCCCTTATGTTTTGTTTCCTATATCTTAGCTTTTAATTATTTGAAAATATATATATATGTTACAGTATGTTTGGGTAACTCAGGACGTTCATTGTAAGAGCGCTTGTTTTGTCGTTCACCATACACTAATCACCACCAGATGGCGACGACAGCCATTCACTAGTGCAGGCGCTGACGTCACTCGTTTGCGACTCTCTTTCTTTATTTACTAGCCTAGCTCGGCGGTGTTTAGCCATTAGCTTAGCCATTAGCTTAGCCATTAGCTTACTATGAGCGTTTATCGTGGGCTTGCCCAGGCCTTACGGCCTGGGCATAAATATAACGATTGCATTCACCACGGCTTCGTAACTCGCGCGGCGCACGGCCCTGGCCTTCGCGCCGCTTGCAATGTCGTGGACAATCGAGCGGCTCCGCCTGGAGGACGTTGTTGTGGCGACCGCTTGTTCCGCCCTGTGCCACACCACGAGTGCTCCGTTTCTCGACCGTACTGTTTCTCTAACAAACCGTGACATATATATATATTTTTTTAATAACACAAGATTAATAGCCTATAAACTCTAGCACTTTTCAAAAGAATTCCAGAGAAAATAATAAGAGGAGGAGGGAGAAAACAGGGGTTGGGTGTTTTACTCAAGGACACTGCAACACATTGCTAACCTGGCCTGGAATCGTACCTGTGACAACCAGGGATCTGGTTCCCTTGGCAGGCTCACTAACCACTCAGCTATGGATGGCCACAATGTTTGACATATAGAAGATAAAGCATGAGCTTCAACTTCTCTCACCAGAAGCAACTTAGACAGGACAGGTAAAGTAATAAGAATAAGAATACTGAGTTAAACATTACATTACATGACCATGTTAACAGCCTTTTGTTAAGGGCCCTTTTACTATTTATATATGAGGGTATTGAGAGCTTGAGTTTGAGAGCTGGTGGGGCACCAAATGAATTTGGGGGCCCTCAAAACGTTAAATATAAATATATACAGTATA
>NC_137810.1:60187546-60320046 GCF_963921795.1 Nannobrachium achirus | reverse complement strand
GACAATAATGAGCACCAGCAAATGAAAGCAGACATTCCAGTGAATATGGACACGTTTAAATTTTTATTTTTTGATGAAAATTGACCGAGTAATGGCCGGGTCAAATTGCAAGTGGTCTTGGCAGTGGCCCAATAACTGGCTAGGCATGCTATGTGGTGTAAAGTAATTAAGTATATTTACTTAAGTACTGTACACTTTTGAGTTATATGTACTTTGCCAATATTTTTACTTCTTCTCCACTACATCTCTGATCCAAATATTGTAACATTTTAGGCGACTGTTTATAGGGAATGTTATATTATTATCCGATCTTTATTTCCAAAGCAATGGATGAATGTGATGGCTGTTCTGATCTGCTTGTGCTCTTTCTGCGCTCATGCATGGACAGATTTTAGCGTGATATCTTTTTATTGGGAGACAATAATGAGCACCAGCAAATGAAAGCAGACATTCCAGTGAATATGGACACGTTTAAATTTTTATTTTTTGATGAAAATTGACCGAGTAATGGCCGAGTCAAATTGCAAGTGATCTTGGCAGTGGCCCAATATGTGGTGTAAAGTAATTAAGTATATTTACTTAAGTACTGTACTTAAGTAGGCCTACACTTTTGAGTTATATGTACTTTGCCAATATTTTTACTTCTTCTCCACTACATCTCTGATCCAAATATTGTAGGCCTGCTTTTACTCCACTGCATTTATTTCAAAACTTTAGTTAGTAATGCTAGGCCTACTATACTTTTGATTATTATTACAAAACATCATTAACCACTTCAGCATATACATATATCTTGACCATTTGAAAATAGCCGATCTACAAGCTTACAATGTTAGATCCATGCTATTTTCAAAAGATGTTTTGATAACTTGAAAGGGACATTCTGCACAATGAGTAGGCCTACTTTTACTGTTGGTACTTTAAGTACATTTTGATACCATTACCAATACTTTTATACTTTTACTCATGTACATTTTGAATAGGCCTACTGGACTTCAACTTGTAATAGAGTACACTTGCATTGACCAATCAGTCTTATCTAACTGTCAATGCTGTTCTCCGGTCAGCGCTTCCTTTTATCCAAGAGTCTTACAAGAAAGATAGCAACTAAGATGGCGGGCGGAAGTGGCCGATTTTTGCAAGGCCCCGCCCAGTCCTCACCCCCTATTGGACCAGTTACCCATATATGGAGATCCATGTACTGTATATCGTACAGCCCTTTCATGCCCATACATGGAGATCCCTGTCTGAACCAGCCACACAGATATGGGCTGTCTTCCTCCATATGTGGGCATTCCCATATGAAGTCCTGTTAGGTATGGGCTTAATATTGATGACATCAGGGATCTCCATATATGGGCATAAAAGGGATTATGTTGGAGTGGTTCCCATGACATCACAACATAAAATATCTTTTATGCCCATATACATGGAGATCCTACGACGAGTGATATATTAGGCCTATTGATGACATCAGGGATCTTCATATATGGGCATAAAAGGGATTCTGGGGAATACATATGGACTTTTAGCCAACACACCAACATGGGACAGTGTCAAATCGATGTTGTGTCACACAACAGATAAACATCGGCTACTGTCATGTCAACTTATTTGCCGATGGCAGTCAACGAGGCAAATGTCGTCCAATACGGATGTACAGTATGTAGCCTACGTATATCGGTAGATTTAAACGCAAAAGGTCTGATTTAGCCCTTAAAGCTGGGGTCTTCAACAGGGGGGTCTGTGACCCCCTCAGAGTTACTACAGGGGGAGCATCAAATCTTTGAGTGATAGGAACTGTTTCTTATACATCAATCACTTCAACCCTATGGCGTCCAATTGTATACAGTATGTAGTGGGGGTCCCTGCTTTCATCTCTCTCAGCTAAGGGGTCCTTGGCCTGAAAAACGTTGAACACCCCTGCCTTTTTTCCTATTGATTACTCGTGCCATGTGATTATTGTAAATTGACCCCCATTGATTCCGGATGGGGACCCAAATGCATGGCACTGGATGGGCAAACCGTCAGGGACAAAAAACCAAAAATATTATTGAACTCAAGTCTCCATGGCGTGAGTAATCAATAGAAAAAAAGTCATTTTGGGGGTGAACTACTCCTTTAAGCCATTTAGACTGGGTACGCACTATTGCATATTATTATTTTATGCTTTAACTATTGAAAAATAGCAGATATACAAGCTCACAGCGCGGCACCGAGTGCCACGCTGCGAGCTTGTAGATCTGCTATTTTTGAAAACTCTTGAAAATTTGAATTTTGACCCGATTCTTTGAAAAACCCATGTTTCTATGTCAGTGGTTCTCAAACTTTTTCATATTTGGCCACGGACCCCCATCTCAAAATATTTAGTTCCAGGGACCACCCAGAAGCAAAATTTGAGTTACAAAAATAGCAGATCTACAAGCTCGCAGCGCGGCACTCGGTGCCACGCTGTGAGCTTGTATATCTGCTGTTTTTTGTTAAAGCATTCAATAATTCTAGGCCCTAAATGGATCTTTTAAAGGGCCCCATCATGCATCCGCCGCCCGCCCAGATGCTGCTCTGTCGTCGCCCCTGACGTCTTTAGAGAGCATGAGGAGAGAGGCTATATTTAGCCCCGCGCTCCGCATCCGTCCTCTTCCTAGAAACGACGGCACGTGATTGGATGAAAGGAGGAGGAGGGGGGGGGGGGGGGGGGGCAGGGGGGGGGGTGTGCCATCTCAGGCGAACGGAGGGACAGTTTGAACAGCCCAAGGGACCCTGCATGTGCATGTGGGCCCTTTATGGTCGTCAGGGGATAGTTTTCTTTTTTTTCGTTCTTTTTTTTTTCTCTTCTTCGTCCTTTCCTTGAGAGAGCTGTAAAGACATTATTGATTTTCTTTTTAACGTGTCGTTGTTGCTGTGGGGCAGAAAAACCTTGAGTCTCCGACTCTCCGTAATATTTCAACTTTTTTATGTTTCGTCGCGTGTTGTGTTTTGGTAAATTAAAGGATTAGTTCACCCCAAAAATGACCTGTTTGCTGTCATTCACACGCTTATTTCGTTTTTGTCTCGTTTCTAAGCCAATATTTTTGATGACCGGGTCGTCAGTCATTATAGGAGGCTCAATGCAGGCCCCGCCCGGCATCATTTCATGGGCTGAGGAGTGAATAAATACAAAAAGAATAAAAATAAATAAAATAAAATAAAACTCCATGAATCTTGAAATCTTTTGCAAATCTTATTATCTTTTTTCAAAACATTTTGTAACTCATATTTTGAGATGGGGATCCACTGATGACAGAGAAATGAGTTTTTCTAAAAAATGTGGAAGGATTTAGAAGACATTTATAGAATCGGAGCGAAAATATTCAAAGACTAATGTTCACGATTTTTTTTTAAATAGCAGATCTACAAGCTATTTCTCAATAGCTAAAGCATAAAATAGGCCAACCGACAGTGACGATCAGTGACACGCGTCTTTTGGAACGTGTCCCGTCCCACAGTGGATTTACAGTACATGCTTACATAACAGTAAGGTGCAGGGGGAAGTCACAGGCCTGTGAGGTCTTATGGGTTCACTTATAGACCATATGCTTCGCTGACCCGGGGTCCCCCAGGGCTCCGTACTAGGCCTGATGCTTTTTTCTCCCCCTCTACACCAAATCAGTCTTCCTTCTCCTCCTCCGACCCGGCATTACTGCCATTCTTTCTATCACTGTATTCCATAATGCAGGGACGTGCTGGGCCCCTGATTCAGCCCGGGAAAAAGAGTTGGAGAGGCCCTCATTGTGCGCTATAGAGAGAGAGAGATCTCTCTATAGTGCTGCTGCTACGATTTGTGACAAAGTGACAAGCCAGTGGGCCAATTACATGAGTTATATTTAGTCGTTGTCGGGTGGAAACCTTGTATGTCCAAAACCGTTTGTTTTGTATTTATCATTTTAAAAATGATTTAAACTAGTGAAAACAGCCGATCTACAAGCACACAACGCCTCGCGGTGCGAGGCGTTGTGTGCTTGTAGATCTGCTGTTTTCACTACTTTTGTGCGACAGCCTTGTATGATGAAGCAGGGCTTTGCTTTGCGAAACTTGGAGATACAAGGTTTCTGCCGACGATTTGCGGACGATTTACTTTGTTGGCCGCCCAGCTCCCAAAATGGAACGAAGGGCGTCATTTTATTTAAATCTTTTTCCTAATGGCCGGCCTGGACCGACTGGGAATGAACCGGCTGTTCGGGAGTTGTCCCGCTTTTCCCAATGGCCAGCCTTAATGGCTTTTGCCTACTTTCTGTTCCATCGCAATTTGCTGTCACCTACATTGGCTATGCTGGTTACGCGAAGCACGGCCAACCGGTTACATGTAATTAGCCAACGGGTCGGGTTGGCCAATCGGACACAACTCTGTCCGTTTCAGTCTCATATACTGTACAAATTAAGCTGATGCGGGACTGTACCTAGTATGTTCCCCAGGTTTTATGTTCCCCAGGTTTTATATGTTCCACACTTAAACTTAAAGGGGCCCCACCATGCTTTTTTAAATATATATTTTATATAAATATTGGTCCATAATACGATTTTATACAGGTTTTTTTATACAGGTTTTAGGTATTCGAAGCCATTTCAGATGCAATACCAAAATGCCCTTTGTTGGCAACGGGGCGCTATCTTTGGACTAAAATTGGAACGATACAGAGAATATTAGAGAACCACGATGAGAACCATGTAGAGTCAACTGTAACCTTCTCTGTGTCGTTCTAATTTTAGCACCACTTTACCTCATGGTTCCACCTCATATATATAGTCTCAATAGAATATAGCCTCCCAAAAAGTACCGCCCACTTCTCGAGGGGGCCCAATAGGAAATGAGTCCCCTGTGACATAGAATGGGGCACGATTTCAAAAGAGTACCGCTCAGACACGCCCATTCAGAAAATCACTAAAATGAAAGGCAAGGCTTAGAGTTAATGAATTGTTTTTTTTCTTCTTTGGGCTGGAAGAGACACTGGGAAGACTAAAAAACAAGAAAAAATGTAAAAATGTGAAATTCATGATGGGCCCCTTTAACCCTAGCCTGGTGAAATGCTAACCTGGCGATGCTGGTGAATGCTAACCTGATGAAATGCTAACCTGCCGACGCTGGTGAATGTTAACTCTTTTACCGCTTCGGATGTTCCCGTTCACCCCAATTTTCAACCCCGCTCGTTGCCAATAAGGCTCGTTCTTTTTACCTTGTCTGATGACTGTAAGCTGATGTGGGGTCGCGCTGCCGTGTACAGTAAAAACATCTCCCGTAATGCTGCTCTCAAAAATCCACTGCACATCAACAATAATGGAGTCCCAAATCACTTCCTGGCTGTTTTCTGTGGATCTGTTCTAGAAAATGCATTTCTATGCTCTGAATGGATGGCAAGCAAAGCGGCCCAATTCACTCGTTCTTTGCATAAGGCTGCCCTCTGCCGCCAGCTCGGCTAAAGTACACATATGAGCTTCCATTGTAGAAAGAATTAGTTTGAAAATGATCAATAGATAATTTTCTATAACATCGCAAAGGTAAGCTGCTTTTTGCTGGCACCAGCCCCAATAAATAAATTATAACATCTGGCAGTAGAACTGTTAACCTGGTGAATGTTAATCTGTGTGGAACATAGAACCTGGGGAACATAGGGAGGACCCCCCTGATGCACGCAATCACCCGAAAACACTGACGATTTGTGCCATTCAATAGGAACGAGGCTTTGTGAGCTTGTAGATTGGCGTTTTGCACAATATTCATCTGTGGAACCGAGTCAAACAAAATGTTACGCCTCGACTCCTACAATTCTAATGCTTATCAGGGTGGGGGGGGGTCCCAGTTCAAATATCCACTGGTCTAATCTAATCCAAGTCATTGCACATTGTTATTAAAGATCCAGTCCCTTTGAAATGCAACAGCAGATTTCCTGGATCTGAATGGGTTTACCGTATTTACCATGTAAACTAATCCTTGTATTGACTTCAATTGACCTTGTTGTGTTACAGCATGTCCCACTGTAACAATATAGAGACCTTAGTGCTCTGCGTTTTTAAATAGTAAAGGCATATGGGCTGTATTTTGATTGTCTTAAGTACTAGCTCTTACGCCTTATCTTAAAGGCCTGTCCATACTGTCTCCGACCACCGAACATTTCGTCGGAGAGTTCTGACTTTCCGACGTGCAGCTTTCTGAACTCTAATTCAGGGTAATGCTTTTCAGAAGATGTGTGTGCCTACTGGTCCAGGCGCATACCACTTAGGCATGGATGCCTGGCAGTGTCGCCGGTTCGATTCCTGATCTGGACGACCTTTGCTGCATGTCACTCCCCATCTCTCCCCCCATTTCCTGTCAGTCTACTGTAGTATCCAATTTATTTTGCGAGTGACATCATTTTGTAGTTGAACTGGACCTTTCCTATGAAAAGTTTGGTGGTCGGAGACAGTATGGACAGGCCTTTAAGTTAAGGCATAAGAGCTGGTACTTAAGACAATCAAAATACAGCCCTAGTAATATCTAACTTGCATTCTGGGTATGCATTACTTCACTGCAGTGGTCCATGAGGGGTTCCAGGGGGTCCCCAACTAAATGATTGATAGTTAGGTAGCATGTCTATCAGTGTTGTTTTTGACAGCAAATTTTGATTTAGTTTTAGTCATATAGTCTTTTGAATAAAATGGCTTTTAGTTTTAGTCATAATTTAGGTGACTAAATCTACAGTTGATTTAGTCAACTAAAGTGTATTTTGGCAGGCCTTGATGACATGGTAATGGCTGATTTTACACTTGGTTGCGTGATGAAAATAGCCGATCTACAAGCTCACAACGCGTCGCGCTGCGACGCGTTGTGAGCTTGTAGATCGGCTATTTTCATCACGCGACACCTGAGAGCAACCAAACATAAAATGACTCTCTTCTCCACTAGTCCCTCCCTAAAAAAAGGTACTTTGAAAAAAATAAATAACACGTCCACTTTGATATAGGCATATTAAGCCATGGGCCCCCATTTTTGTATCTATCCTCAGTATTGGTGTGAAACAGTGTTGATTTCGTCGACTAAAACTATGATGAAATTTTTTCGTCGACTACCTTTTTTCACTGACGAAAACTAAATAGATACTAAATAACAACTAATCTATAATGACTAAAACTATGACTAAATATATTGACAATTTTGTCAACAAATAAAAACTAGACTAAGATTTCACGGTAGGGACTTTAGTGGAGAAGAGATCCAGTAGAACTAAAAGACAAGTAATTTTCTGTTTGGTTGCACTCAGGTGTTGCACTCTGAAAATAGCAGATCTAGATCTAGAAGCTTGTAGATCGGCTATTTTCAGAGTGCAACAACGTGTGTAAAATCAGCCATTACGACACCATTAACCCTTTCAAAGCCACGGGGAGCCCCTTAATGTTAAAACCGTACTCTATCGCACATCCCAGCAGGGAGTCTCAGCCACGCCGTACTTTCCCGGACTTTGTCATTAAAACCGGAATAAATGATTTTGATCCGAAAATCGGCGATCGTCTAACCTTCCCTAGTCACCACTCGTGCATTGATAGCTCATGCACGGTCTGACATGAAGCAGAGGTGACGTCAGCTCCTTTCCTTCTCCAAGGCTACTCCCAGCCATTCGTTTGCTGTCTGTACCCTGGTGCTCCTACAGCAGCCATGCTAGGGGCTATGCTAGCGAAAATTTTCAGTTCTGCTTTTGAGTCACACATGGATTATTTGCGGGGACATTTACGTGAAGGGATCGCCCACGCGAAACGCACGGGGAGATCGATGATCGGCCAAAACCCCCATTCTAACGGGGAACCAGATAATCACGGTGAGCTAATGACCTGGGGAAAAAAAAAAAAGAAAAAACAACGGCGCTGTCCAAGAAGGAGGGGCGGCGGGCTCATGTTTATAAACATAATATTATGTCTCAGATCACAATACAATAATAGAAATTTCACGGCTAATCTACCAACCACCATTCTATTTCGGACGGCAAAGTGTTAAGGCCCGCCAAAAATGTTTTATCGACAAAATCAACTGTACATTTAGTTGACTAAAATATTATGATATTTAGTCGACTAAAACTAGACTAAAACTAAAACATTTCAGATGACTAAAATATGACTAAAACTATTTTTTTTTTCAAAAGACTGCAACTAAAACTAAATAAAAAATCTGCTGCCAAAATTAACACTGGTGTGAAAGGGTTCCAGCTAAATGATTGATAGTTAGGAACTAAATGGACCCTTAGCTGAGTACCTCCTGGAACGGTGAGGAGCACTGAGTTAGCCTGTCGTCATGCTAGCTGTCATTAAACTGGCTAAGCTCATCCTGGGTTGAGTTAGCATGCCATCATGTAGCGGTCTGAAAGGACAACTCCGCCCTAAATCACTTCTAGGCTCATTTTCCTACTTACCGGTATATTGATCCAAAAAGACTGTACATGGGGTCTATTAGGCAGAAATGCACCTGTTGTCCAGTTTCCACAGCAGAGTGGAGCCTATTGGTTGTGGTCAAAAGTGATTTTCTTTTTCATGAATGTGTTACTAGTTGTCCTTACAAACACATCCATGCCTTGGTTGTCCCACACAAGCCACCAAAATCTCATAAATCATGTTTTGGGGTGAGCATTCGGGCACAACTGGCAATCAAAGTGACTGTACTGGCCAATCACAGGGCATCTTTTCCGGGACTTGGCAAAACACATAAGAGAATAACATCTGTTTAGCAGAGTGCGATGGCTTTTGTGGGACAAAGATGGCATGGATGTGTTTGTAATGACAACTAGTACCACATTCATGAAAAATAAAAACACTTTTGACAACAACAAATAGTGTAAAAGTGAGAGGCTTAGCTATAGGATCCGTTCTATGCTGTGAGAGCTGCTAGGTTCTGCTGGGGAAACTGGACAACAGGGGCATTTCTGCCTAATATTAGACTCCATGGACAGTCATTTTGGATCAATATAAGTAGGAAAATGAGCCTAGGAGTGATTTAGGGAGGAGTTGGCCTTTAAGGCAGTGGTTTTCAACCCTTTTCATGTCACAGTCCATTATTTATTTGCCATTTGAGCCACGGACCACCGTTTGATGAGATTTATTTAGCCTCTCAGTGTCAGACCCCAAACAAGAATGTTCTGTTATCGTTGGATGGATACGACTTGTGTCCACAATTTCATGTTGTATTGATGTGGTAGCATAGGAGAGATGACAGGCAAACATTGACATGAAAAAAAAAAGAAATGTGGTTCAGTGGTTCTCAAACATCAGACCTCCAAATTAATATTGATTTGTCTACGGACCTCCCCATCTGAAAATATGTTGTGTTTTAGGGACCCCTGTACCAGATTTGTGTTTTCAAAATATTCCACAGTTGTCACTTTTACAAGATTCTTTTCTCTACTAGCTTATTTGGGGCTTTTGGGCTTTTCACAAACACGGTTGCTTATTTATTTCTCTTGCAAAATCTGGCAACACTGAGCATTACGCTGCAGTGCTCTCTTAGTCAGGGAAAATTAGCAGAATACCTGTCAAATCTGGGAATAAATTCCTTACCAAACAATTTCTTCACCAATGTGTTGGTAAAGGTGTCTAGTAACATATCTAACAAAGATTGAAATTCAACATCCCTAGCAAAATGTTTGACAGCTAGGGTGATTCTGGGTCTCATTCACTTACTATACACTGTACTATAAGGGAAAAAATCACTCCCAAAAATATGCTTTAAGTGGGATGTGAGGGGTCTAACTAGGTGTTTTTAATTATTCTGAATCCATTGCAAGCATATGTTTTGCACGAAAAACATTCCTTGGGCCAAAAATGGACCCCATACACCTTGTGAAAAGTGATGACTCATCACTAAACCATAGTTTTTTGCGTCTGATTTTGGCCCAATGAATGTTTTTCGTTCAAAACAAATGCTTGCAATGGATTCAGAATAATTAAAAACACCTAGTTAGACCCCTAACATGCTACTTAAAGGACAACTTTAGTTTTTTACAACAAGGGTTCATATTTTAGATTGTAATTAGAGAAAAGAAAAAGTGAGTGTTAAAATGTTTTCATTTGCTTTGTTCTATTGTTTTATCGCATTTACCGTGCTAAAATGTGGGGCATGCGTACACATGGGGACATGCGTACAAGTGGCTAAATATGTCTTTTTAGACACAATATGCCAGCAGTTTCTTTATTGCTATTTATAGTAACACTTCTAGCCCCCATAAGTCACATCCAACCATGAGAGGTTGTGTTGTATCTTGGGAATGGGCTTATTCTGCGTAAAATGACATATTTAGCCACTTGTATGCATGCCCCCAACAACTGAAATAAGAATCTCTAAAACAATAGAAAGAAGTAAATGAAATAATTTTAACACTCATATTTTATATTCTTTAATTACAATCTAAAATATGAACCCTTGTTGTAAAAAACTAAAGTTGTCCTTTAAAGCATATTTTTGGGAGTGATTTTTTCCCTTATAGTACAGTGTATAGTAAGTGAATGAGACCCAGAATTACCCTAGCTGTCAAATATTTTGCTAGGGATGTTGAATTTCAATCTTTGTTAGATATGTTACTAGACACCTTTACGAACACATTGGTGAATAAATTGTTTGGTAAGGAATTTATTCACAGGGTTTTATTAATATTCCCTGACTATCTGACGTCCTGGACGCTTCAGGCAGAAAATAGTCCCACTTTTGGAGAGGAGTGCCACTCATCAATGTCTGACAACACGGTCATTTACAAAACTATGTTAAAAATAGGCCATTTGTGCTAATAACGGCAGATGACACGATGTTTCAGCTCACAGCAATGGCCAGGTTCACACATTGCAGGACATGGATAAATGCTGCGTGCCAGCGTGACGCCCAGGATTCGAACACAGGTGTCCTGTGTGGGAAGGGACAACATCTTATGCACCAGCTAGTAATAGACTATATGCACAGCAGCCATATTGGAGAGAAGTTGGGTCTCTTCTCACTTCCTTCAAAGGTGTTACCAATTATACTAACGAAGGCTCTGCTCCGTTTCATGTAGCACAGTGGTTCTCAAACATTTTATTTCAAGGACCCCCATAACTCTGAGATTGTACTAATGGTTCCATGAGTAAACTCTCAGAGTTACACAACTTTTAAGGGGTCATTTGGAACCCTCAAGGAACCATGACCACACTTTGAGACCCACTGGTGTAGCAGAGTGTTTCCAGTGAGCAAACATGCACAATATCAGCACCCTGACTCTGTTTGACCAGAATGGAACAGAGCCTTCAATAGTTTTATTGGTAACACCTGTTAAGGAAGTGAGAAGAAACCCAACTTCTCTCCTAAACAGCTGCATGTACCAAGCCACAAGAGGCATGTGGTTACCTGGTATTTTATAACGGCTGAGAGGCGTGGTGAGTCATTTTAAAATACAGGTAACTAACCACATGCCTCGCGTGGCTTATTGCTTTTCTAAAACGGTTATGGCAACATGAAAAATCATAGACATGTACCAATTAAAACGGTTCTATTTCACTAATAATTCACTACAAGGTCTGCAAGAAAGTAGTTCCCAGCTACAAGAAAGTAGTTCCCAGCTTTTTTGCCAACAACACAGGTGCAGATAATTGGTGCACTGTGGAACACTGTGGAAAGAAATAACGCACCTGGGTTTGATATAAACCGATTCAAGGTGTGGATTATAGTCTCATTATACCACAGTAATTAAAGGGAAACCAGACAATCAGAATCAAGGAATGGAACTAGCCGTTTTAGAAACCAGGCTTTTGGACTTTGTGGCAGAGGCACTCTGGTCGGGTAGCAGAGTGTCTCAGAGCCTCTGGACGTGACATGACATGACATGACATGACATGACATGGCATGGCATGGCATGGCATGACATGACATGACATGACATGACATGACATGACATGACATGCAACGCGCTCCTCCGCTCATAAAGCGCTTTCTGTTTCCGTTCTGCTGGCCCCTCATAGGCCAGCTGAAGGTGTCGAGGTCACAGCTCATCCTGTGCTGAGTTAGCGTGTCGTCGTCACGCTTATAGCTGGCGTGACGATGAAGCTGGCAGAAGGCCAAGCGAAGGTGTTGATGTCAGCTCATCCGCCGCCGAGTTAGCATGTCATCATGCGAGCTGTCATGATCCCATGGCTCAGGGCCCAGTGAAGGTGTTGGAGGTGGGCTCATCCCGTGAGCTAATCTGTGGGATCAGCCGTGATCCCAGAGAGCCTGGATCAGCCCATGAGGCCAGCGGGAAGCCGGCCAGCAGCCGATCCGTGGCGGGCAAAGTACTCAACCCCAGTACTTGAGTCAAAGTATAGATATACTATTAGGCCTACACTCCTGGTCAAATATGACTCGGCATGCAAGTTGAGGCTTCTCTGTCAAATGTACTGTTAAATAATAATAACATACGGGCCAGTAATCTAAAGCCCATGCTTTTAAACATAGGTTTTCAGGCTAAAAATGACATTTCCCCACACTCCTTGGATGGCAAATCACAACCTCCGCCCCTGATTTCTCACATGGCCCTCCTCTAGTGCCACCATCAGGCTGATTTTTGCAAAACACTTTTTGGACACTGCTCCCACAGATTTTGGCCTAAAATCACGCAAAGCGGTACACAGTATCTCTAGAGTCATGTCATCAACATGTATCTGTCCCATTTAGTGCCACCATCAGGCCGATTATTTGCAACATACATTTTTGGACACTGCTCCCACAGACTTTGGCTGAAAATCACGCAAAGCGGTACACAGTATCTCTAAAGTCATGTCATCAACATGGATCTGTCCCATTTCCCATATTCTCTCCTGATTCGCTACGATTGCCTTCTAAAGTTTGTGTATGCGACGTGACGGTCGCTTATCTCCCGATTAGGGAGATAAGTGATTGGAGATTGAATCCATTGCAAGCATCTGTTTTGCACGAAAAACATTCCTTGGGCTACAACCGGCCCCACAAGACTATGGTTTAGTGATGAATAGTGATGAGTCATCACTTTTCACACTTTTGTGGGGCCGTTTTTAGCCCAAGGAATGTTTTTCGTGCAAAACAGATGCTTGCAATGGATTCAGAATCATGAAAAACCCCTAGTTTGACCCCTCATATGCTACTCAAAGCAGATTAATTGTTTGCTTTTTTCCCCCTGTAATATAGTAAAGTTAATGGGACACCAACTCTAGTGGCTGATAACACCAATTTAGCTGGGTCTCAGAAAGGGTTATCATACCAAAATACATTCTGCAGATATAGAGCTTTTCAAAAATGCATGGTAACCTTTGCCACCTTTCGGATACCGACATCTCGTATGGCCCATGGACTACTAGAAATGTAGTGGAAGTCAAACAGTGCAATATCTGTCTTTGAAAGGCAGTGGACTGAAAGTCATAGGGCAAGTCATCCAGAAACACAAATACTGTAAAGTACAGACAACTCCAGTATACTATCTATCCCACCGCTGGACGCAGGCCAGCGGCTATCAGAGCGAGCTGGGCTGACCGTCTGCGGCAGCACTTCAGCCTGGGTGGATCGATGGAGCCCTGCTTGTAAGACATCAATCTGCTTACACACACACTGACAGGGGCGTCACAAGGGGGGGAGGGGGAGTGGGACTGAGTTACCAGGGCCCAAGGTGGAGGGGGCCTTAATTATTTTATACTTCAGCTATTGAAAAATAGCTGATCTTGCTGCGAGCTTGTAGATCTGCTATTTTTGAAAAGTCGTGAAAATGTGTGCAAATCTTTGAATATATGTATTTTTTAAGAGAACATTTTGTAACTCAAATTTTGCTTCCGGGGGGTCCCTGGAACTAAATATTTTGAGATGGGTTGTCCGTGGCCAAATACATATCATTTTGGGGGTCCTTCACATGAAAAGGTTTGGGCACCACTGACATAGAAACATTCAAAAAGCCTTCAAAGAGCTCACAGCGCGGCACTGTGAGCTTGTATATCTGCTATTTTTCAATAGTTAAAGCACAAAATAAGGCAGTGAATCCTTGTACCCACTCAGGGCCCCGAATTTGGTGCGACACCCCTGGTCATCCCATATCTGTGACATATGAATGACTCCGATTTGGGAAAGCTTTCTGCTGGATCACGGCTCATCTCCAGCCATTATGAAATCAAAGTTGGATATTTCAAAATGTAGAAAACGTGGACATAACTTGATGTATTGCAGATCCTTCTGGTCAGTGATTAGTCTTCATGTGTTGTGTAACGTCGTCTCTGATGGGGTGGGAAACCAAAACTAGTTTCGAAGGATTCGAATTCAAAAATAGCAAAAGTAGCTGATCTACAAGCTCGACCTTGCGGATCTGCTACTTTTGATGCTTTTGTGTGATACTGAAAAGAAAAAAAAACACAAAAGGTTAAAAAATGCAGATAAGAGGATTCTGCACGACAGCAACGATATGTTGTATCATTTTCATCGTGGCTGACTCATGGTCTTGTGCAAACGGCACATTTCAACACAGCAGTAAACTATCACTGCATCCTGGAGGACACTAGCTGCAGGGAAACCTGTTCATTACCGTTCAGCTAGTATAGGCTCTATAACAGTGTTTCTCAACCACTGTGCCTGGGGACCTTTGGTGTTCCCCTGAGAAGGGTCAAGTGTGCCCCTTGAAACTGCTTGAAAGCCAGTATTGTATTTGTCATTTTAAAAATGATTTAAACTAGTGAAAACAGCTGATCTACAAGCACACAACGCCTCGCGGTGCGCTCTCTCTCTCTCTCTCTCTCTCTCTCTCTCTCTCTCTCTCTCTCTCTCTCTCTCTCTCTCTCTCTCTCTGCATGGGTCACGCATGCAACGGGTGATGTGTGTCTCATCTTCCAACGGGTATAGAAAACCTATGTGGAGCAAATAGGCCTACATCCTCATTCTTCTATTCACCTAATTTTGCTGTTAAATTATTTGTATCCATCATAAATATACACTCCTCCATGGGCTGCTCCTTACATTATGATGCTCCCACATATTCTCACGCACGCACCATGCAGTTACAGTTACTTTCCCCAAAACCCACACTCTGCACATATTTTGCAGCACATATATTCGAACGGGTAAGGTCTAGTTACTAAATAATGAAGTGTAAGTAAAAGAGAAAAAACTGTATCATTATACACAGACACAGGTGTAGTGAATGATCATAAACTAGGATAACTAGTAAGACGCCTCAGCGTCGCACCATGTCTTTGCCATCTGGCCAGTGATGTACAGTATATCGGACCAGTTAGCCATATATGGAGACCCCTGGTACCCATATATGGAGATCCATGTACTGTATATGGATATATGCTGTGAGAGTGCTTACTCAGTTATTTGTTATGTGAAAGTCCTATGATGTCTATTACATCTGACATCATACCCTTTTATGCCCACACATGGAGATCCCTGTCAGTAGAACCAGCCACACAGATATGGGCTGTCTTGGCCATATATGGATTCTGTTAGTGTGGTATGTGGCCGATGTGGCCTCCCTATATGGGCATTCCCATATGAAGTCCTGGTAGATATGGGCTTAATATTGATGACATCAGGGAACTCCATATATGGGCATAAAAGGGATTCTGTTAGTGTGACATCACAGTGAGTCCAGAGCGTGATTTCAGAGCGGCAAACCCATAGACCGTAAAAACGTGTACGCGTCCAGACGGAGTCAGCTTGTGCCATATCACATACTAAACTGTGACATTTGGTCGCAATAAATATACAATTTTCAATGTTCCTTGGCTAACTGAGATATGATACAGTAGTAGGCCTGTACTGGATAGTTTGGAGGAAACAGTTGTAGAATATTCAGAGATAAAAACAACAACTGCATGAATAAAAAAAGCAACAGAAATGTACTGTATATAGACTTGCACCTTCCCTGGCTTATTGAGATAGGTTGCTGCAGCCACACAAATAAATCACTCAGATTTGAGAATATACTGAATATAAATGGATGAATAATTTACCGAGCTATACATTACGAGATAGAAGGTGAAGTTATTCACCAAATACAGCATACAGTGCAGTACATATAGTGCAATAGTGTAGCGGTCAGCATTATGTGGTGAACAGTTCCATACATACTGTAGTCTGCTGTCTTGTCATTCTGCTGCACTTTATATGAACTCAGCTTATTAAAGAATCGACTTGACTTTGACCTTTACATTTGTACTGCTGTTGTAGTCTGTCCAGTAACTCTCTATAGACCAGTGGTTCTCAAAATGGGGTCAGGGGACCCCCAGGGGTCCCCAGAGGGGGAGGGTTCCAGGGGGTCCCCAACAAATGTGTTGCAACAAAAGTAGTTAATGTATAGCATCACAGTCATTTGAACCACTTAATTTAAATGTTGGCTATTCAAAACATAGCAGATCTACAAGGTCACAACATGGCCCCTAATGTTGGCATTTAAAGGGCTAAATAATTATATAAGTTCATATTCGTGATATTCAGCATAGATATGATGATGTACTTTCTTGGTATTATCTGCCTTGTGAATTCTTTTGTTTACAAATACTAAAAAGGCAAACGCAAGTTGTATTCATACCGTGTATTCCAATTTTCAATGCCAAAAACATAATTAAACGCAATTAATTGCAATTATCTGTGTGCCAATTGGTCGTCAGCTAAAATGTCATGATTGTGACGTCCCAAAGTCCCTATGTGCCACTACTCAGGAGCCACACAGCAAAATACAGCAGCGTCTGAGGGCCTTATATCTTTTTAATTAATAACTTTAATTTGGTCCAATCTGTAAGGTAGATTATGATAATACAATAACGTAAACAATTGGGGTGGTTGTATTGTGTCTCCCTGCTCTTCTATTGAGACATTTAGATGGTGTCAAAGGTCACAATGTCTCACCTAGACACAGGATCTGACACGTTTCAGCACAATTGCACAGGAAAACGGGGTCAAATCCGGGCCAGAAGGGGAAAGTTATTGTGCAGCTTTTACATTCTTTGGTTTCGAGCCACATGTATTAGGGAAGTGCCCAGTGACTAATTTCACTGAAGATTAAATAATGATTTATTTTTTGTTACAAACTAAAGTACACGACTATTCCAAAATGAGGGAAACACACAAAAAACATCCATATTTTGCTCTATAAAGGCAAAACCTTATTGGAAACAACGTTTATCATAATATGAAAGGATTACGCTACAAAACGAGGCTTTATTCAGCATGTGAACTGAACAGAATGTGGACAGAATGCTGTTGCAATAACTCAGAAATATTGGAAATATTGAAAATAGCAGACCTCCAAGCTCAGTCAGTGTAGACGTGGTGTTCAGTGTGGTATAACGCACTGAAATTAGCCGACCTCCAAGCTCACAACGCGTCGCTGCGTGACGCCTTGTGAGCTTGGAGGTCGGCTATTTTCGTAGAGTAGAGTAGAGTAGAGTATTAATTTACGAAAAAACTCAAAAAGACAGCATGATGATGATGTTTCTCTTGGCTGTCAGTGTGGCGAGGAAGTGCCAGTCATGGTGCTTGCGTAACACATAACACACATTAACGGTGTGTTGAGAGCAGGCACGTGCAGAGGATGTTTGAGGGGCAGAGTTGTGAATGCTGGACCCTGAAGCCAACTCAACAACAAGAATCTGTATGCTGGAATATTAAGGGTGAGTGACAAAATAGCAGCCAGGAGAATGAGACTTGCAAGACACCAGGAGCTGCCAGCCAGCAAACTGGTGCTGTGGGAACCAACACATGGGCACCGGTCACGAGGACGCCCCACACTAGCATACGTAGTTGTACTCAAGAAAGACGCAGGAGCGCAAAGCACCAACGAACTGGCCGGAGCTGGCTCGTTGGTTTCCTTCCAAAAATAGCGATGTGAGCTTGTAGATCAGCTATTTTCGGTGTGCAGCCCCGCACTCGGCTTGGTGATACCAAGCCTTTAGCTTTACTGTACTACTGGAGATCGGAGGCCACATTCTTTCAACATAAAATGCTGCATTCAAGTTCAGGAGAGTTCGGAAAAGCTAATTCTCATGAATGCTGTTGGACATGGAAAGTGGGCATTTGCTTTTCTTTCTCCATAGTAAAAGCTGCATTCATGGTCTGGAGAGGGCAGGTTTTTCTGGCCTTTGCCTGGTTGAGAGACAGTATAGCTAGGCCAGGCCACACCGTAGGCTGGGACTCCTCCATTATTTAAGGAGCAGCGCCGCGTGCTCTGCTCCGCAGGTAAACCGATAGCACACGGTGGTGGAAGGCAACTCATTACTTCTAAGTATTTGTACTTAAAGGGACTTTTTTCTTCTATCGATTACTCATGCCATGGAGACTTGAATTTATGGATATTTCTTTTGTTTTTGTCGTATTCCAATAATAAGCTAATAATTTGAGGAGGCTCTTTGTGTCTCCATAGGGCAGGGGTTTTCAAAGTGGGTGACGGGGCACCCTGGGGTGCCGCGACGGCAGTCCAGGGGTGCCGCGAGATCATTTGATAATATTTGGGATTTATCTGGACACTTAAAAATATTTAGTATCGTTTTAAACTTGAAGTACAAAGTTATTTTCAGTCAGTTCTAACCAAAATGGCTATTATCTCAATGTTTTCCTCACAACATAATTGCTAAAATATGCTATAAATATAAGGTGCTGGGAGTGAAAATTAAGAATATCGTCATTGTCAGGCAAAAACCTTGTATCTCCAAGTTTCAAATGTGTATATTTTTTGGTAAAATAAAAGCCCTACTTCATCATACAAAAGTGTCACACAAGTAGTGAAAATACTTGATCTACAAGCACACAACGCCTCGCGATGCGAGGCGTTGTGTGCTTGTAGATCGGCTATTTTCACTATTATAGTTTTTAAAATAACACAAAAAGAGAAGGTTTTGGACATTTCCACCCGACAACGACGATATAATGTTGGGGTGCCTCGGATGAAAGAAATATTCATGGGGTGCCCTGAGACAAAAAAGTTTGGGAACCCCTGCCATAGGGAACAAAGCAGGCTCTTTGTGTCTCCATAGGGAACCACTGCTGGTCATCAAATGATTGGCTTAGGAATGCGACAAAAACTAAAAGGTATCCATGAATTCAAGTCTCTATGTGAGTAATTGATAGGAAAAACATATTTGGGGGTTGAACTATCCCTTTAAGTCAGGGGTGGGCAACTTTGATGATAGAGAGGTTCCACTATATGTTCACACGCTCACCAGAGGGCCACAAATGCATATACAGTAGCCTACAGTCAAAAATAGCAGATCTAAGAGCTCAAAACATTTTGAGCTTGTAGATCTGCTATTTTTTAATTGGAATCCTGAAAAGTAAATGCATTTACTGTATTATGTTCTTATGTTAACTTGCCCTCTCCAGACCATGAATGCAGTTTTTACTATGGTGAAAGAAATGCAAATGCCCCTCTTTCCATGCCATACCTGAAGGCAGCCTTCAAGAGAATTGCCTTGTCCAAACTCTCCTGAACTTGCAGCATCTTATGTTGAGAGAAAAAAGTAAAAAATAAAATAAAATAAAAATACATTGTTTTGATGTGTTTTGTTACAGTATACAAACACTATAAAAACTATAAAACAATACTATTGTATTGTTTTAACCCATTAAATCCGGGAAAGCATCTGTGTTTTTTTCTTTTTTACTTTGGCTATTAAAGAATCTTGAACATTTTTGCAGATATTTGAATATTGTTTATGCATATTTTTTTACTAACCATAACTAAAATCTTTACTTCTGGGGGTCCCTCGTCCCTGGAACAAATTATTTTGAGATTAGGGTCAGTGGCCAAATATATATAGTTTTGGGGGTCCTTGACATGAAAAAACGAAGACTAAAATGTTAGGAAGGGACTAGTGGAGAACTAAAAGTAATTTTATGTTTGGTTGCGCTCGGGTGTTGCGCTCTGAAAATAGCAGATCTACAAGCTCCCAGTGCGACGCGCTGTGAGCTTGTAGATCGGCTATTTTCAGCATGCAACCAAGTGTAAAATCAGGCATTACTTTTGGTGAAAATATTGAAAATATTGACCTCCAAGCACACAACATGTCGCGCTGTAACACGTTGTGAGCTTGGAGGTCGGCTATTTTCGGTGTGTGATACCACACTGAACTAAGCATAATAAAGTTAATACTGGAGCTCATCATGGATTTCTACACAGAGAGGGCAATTCTTTCAACCTAAAACGCTGCATTCAAGTTCAGGAGAGTTTGGAAAAGGCACTTCTTTTGAATGCTGCCTTCAGGTATAGCAGGGAAAGAGGCCATTTGCATTTCTTTCACCATAGTAAAAACTGCATTCATGGTCTGGAGAAGGCACTTTTTAAAGACAGATAAAAGGGCAGGGGCTCAAGCCCCCTTTGATGTCTATGTGTGCACGTGCCTAGTGTCGACAAAGTCAATAAAAATCTTATGATATTTAGTCGACTAAAACTAAAACGTTTCAGATGGATCAAATCTGACTCAAACTAAATTATTTAACTAAATTCTATTCAATAGCCTATAGCTAAACTGAATGAACACTGACTGGACAAAGCCAGCGCGTTGTGCCGCGAGAAGACATACAAGGAGCTTGTTTTGTTTGTGTTCCTTTTGATCCATGAGAGTTGTACTGTTCCAGGCAGCTGAGTGCAGATACCCAGCTAAAAATAGACTCTGCGTTGCTGCAGAGTCCTTGAGTCCAGCGTCCCACTGGACACACACTGGAACCTGTTGGAACTGTGGCTCTCAATATGGGGCCCGCGGACCCCCCCAGGGGTCCTTGAGGGGGTTCCAGTGGGGTCCCCACTGGAACCCCCTACTATTGCCCTCCATGAGGCGGTTCAGAGTCCCAAAGTATAAGAAGAACAGACTAAAGAACTCTTTTGTACATCAGTCTGTTCTGCTTCTGAACCAGAATCGTTGAACCACTGGACATGTTTTTTTTCTTTCTTTTTGTTCCTTGTTTGTCTCTGTGATGTCTTTCGTTTCGTATTGTATTTTATCTGTCTTGTCTGTACCTTGAACGGTGATGTCATGTGACGCAAAAAGAATTATAGTGCAAGCTGACAATAAAGTTGTATCGTATCGTATCGTATCGTATCGTATCGTATCGTATCGTATCGTATCGTATCGTATCGTATCGTATCGTATCGTATCGTAAATGAGGACCAGTTCAAACTATAGGGATGGGACGATATGAAAATTTCATATCACGATTATTGTGACAAAATAAATCGTGATTTACGATATTATCATGATAATTCAAATCCGTTATCCGGGGGCGGAACACGTTGTGAGCTTGTAGATTGGCTATTTTTTGGCAAAGACATTTGATAAAGAGTGAAAAAAGACTGTATCAAGTATGTACAGTATATTATATGTACCTTTTACGACGGTAAAATGGCGTTCCCACTACTCCAACGACAGTTCAGATATCGTCGTTGTCGGGTGAAAATATTGTATGTCCAAAACCGTTTGTTTGCATTTATCATTTTAAAAATGATTTAAACTATACATTTGTTCAAACGATATTGTGATATTTGATTTTGTCTATAGCCCATTGCTACTGGCTGTTGAAAGTTATAGACTGATTGATTGAATAGATTTAGTCTGAAAACAGTGTAGGGCAGCACAGTAAAAAACTAAACTATGCTAAAAGGGTAACATAAAAAGCATGGGACTGGCGTGGCGGGCTTGTTTCCATTGTGGGCCAGACTGGCAGAATTAAAGGGTTATATGGAGAGCAGTGTTGTTTTTGACAGCAAATTTTGATTTAGTTTTAGTCATAGTCTTTTGAATAAAATGTCATTTAGTTTTAGTCATAATTTAGTCACCTGAAAAGTTTTTGTTTTAGTCTAATTTTAGTCGGCTAGATATCATAAGATTTTAGTTGACTAAATCTACAGTTGATTTAGTCAACTGAAATGTATTTTGGCAGCCCTTGACATTGTAATGGCTGATTTTACACTTGGTTGCAGATCTACAAGCTCACAACGCGTCGCAGTTGTGAGCTTGTAGATCGGCTATTTTCAGCATGCAACACTCTCTAGTTTTTATTTTGTTGCTGAAATTGTCAATATATTTAGTCTTAGTTTTAGTCATCACAGCTTACTTTTTATTTAGTTTTCGTCAGTGAAAAAAAATGCAGTCGACATAGTTTTAGTCGACGAAATCAACACCGATGGAGAGTAAATAACTCCATTCAGCAAAAACAAAAAAGCAAAAAAAACAAAAAAGAAATAACCTATGACCAAAAATAAAAGGGGGAAAAAAAAGAAAAAGAGAAGACTAATCAACTAAAAGTCTTGGTGGACTCACAGCAAACCCAGCGATTAATGGATTATTGGACGGAGAGGGGACAGCGGTAATAAAACGTAGATTTGATGTGTTCCCTTTGGGACAGTTAAACGGGGACACGGGCACAGCGGTGATATAAACATACGAGGACAGCAGGGACAGACGGGGGTGGGGTTGTAGGAGGTGGCCTCGGTCGGTCACTTTCATTTCTGTCCATCTCTCTCTGTGGGCAGTGACGTACGAGGGTTCTGCTGGTGACCAGTGGTGTAAAGTAACCAAGTACATTTACTTAATACTTAAAGTGTTAGTTCAGCTATTTTTGACATAAAGCTGTGTGAAATACTTGCCAAAAGTAAAAATAAAATAGTGGTTACAAATGTATTAATTCATTACCAGTGTTCCGTGGTCAGAGTTCTGGTCAGTTTCTAATGAATATAAAGTAGTTCCGGTGATTTGGCAGGGGCTCATGGCCCAATCATTAAAAATAGATGAATCCACAAAACTAGCGTCATTTGTATTGTTGACCTATTTCTACCAAATAGACCAACTTTCGTTCAACTTTGACCCCTCTGTCACATGGTACTATTTTTTGTGTCCAGTATCACTACGCCGCTGCAACATTCCCAAAAACAAGGTGCTTTGCAGTCAGCTGATCAGAACGAAACCTCGCTCTATATGGTAGAAATAGGCCAACAATACAAATGACGCTTGTTTTGTGGATTCATCTATTTTCAATGATTGGGCCACGCCAAATGGCCCCCACCCCATTGGAACTACTTAATATTCATCTAAAACTGACCAGAACTCTGACCACGGGATTCTGGTAATCAATTAATACATTTGTAACCACCATTTTAATGGCAAGTATTCCACACAGCTTTATGTCAAAAATAGCTGAACCAGCTGAACCCACTTTTGAGGTATTTGTAACGTTACTTGAGTATATCCAATTTCCAATACTTTTACTTCTACTCCACTACATCTTGGATTCAAATATTGTACTTTTACTCCACTATATTTATTTGAACACTTTTAGTTACTAGTTACTTTGCAGGTGTCAATTATAATATTATAAAACACACATTAACCCACTTTAGCCCTATTTTATACCTTGGCTATTTGAAAATAGCCGATCTACAAGCTGAGCTCACAACGTGTCGCATCGCGACGCATTGTGAGCTTGTAGATCTGCTATTTTCAAAAATGTAGTACTTTTGGTAAGGTAAGTACATTTTGATGCCAATACTGTCATACTTTTACTCAAGTACATTTTGAATTCTGGACATTTACTTGTAATGGAGTACATCTACAGTGCAGTATTGATACTTTCACTTAAGTACAAAATGTGAGTACTTTTTCCACCTCTGCTGGTGACATAATGCAGGCCGGGCAGTTCGCTGAAAATATATCGAAACCCCATATTTATAACCAATAACTGACTCAATAAACCCAACGAACAAGTTTATGGTGAGGCACAGTGTGTCTGTTGGTGGCTATGGTGGTGGACAGGGACAGAGTCGCGTCATTTTCTGGCTCCCACCTTGGCCTGTGCTCTTCAGGTGTGTCAGTGTGGAGAACAAACAAGAGATATGTAGTTGTAAAAGGTTTTAACCCTGTAAGACCCGAATTAATTTCTACTTGCCAAAAACAAAATAATAATAATAATAATCAGATGGTGTTGTAGGAGTCCTAATCAGAGGAAAATGTAATGTTAAAAAAGAAGAAAAAAAATCCAATTATTATGGGTCCATTATTTTTTGGATAAAATATAAATGTGTCCAAAAAGCGACAGTGGGCCTTGCAGGGTTAAAAACAAGCTTCGCTGGGCCTTTTGACAGAGTGTGTGGATGAGCATGAAAGAAAGAAAGAAAGAAAGAAAGAAAGAAAGAAAGAAAGAAAGAAAGAAAGAAAGAAAGATTGAGAAGAGAGATTTTCATTTTCTTAGGCTACGTGACTTATGGTCAGAGGACCACATGCAATAGACCTTATTCACACCGCGGCCATCTTGGATCACATGACTTCCTGGCATAGCAGCCAGCATTACAAGCCATTGTGAACAATGGAGCGATGGTTCCAAAATATGAGTTCTATTCAACTATTTTCTTTTGACAAAATCAACAAATGGGCAGATGACAACATCAACATCCCCAAAAGGATTAAATAGAAGGATACATCAACAATATTCATGGTAGTTAGGTTGCAGTGTTACTCTGTACAAAGACTTGCTACAGTATGCAGACTAGTGCTTGCTCTACCATCATATAGTTATATTACTGTATTGTGATATTTGCATATTAATCAGGAACAATCTAACAACAAATAATTAATATGATGGTGGAGCAAGCACTGCACAGATGGCAAGTCTTTGTACACAGTAAGGCAGCAACCTAATTAGGCTACCTTGAATATCGTTACCATGGATGTAATCAATCTACCATAGCCCTTCTAGTTAATCATTTTGGGGATGTTGATGTTGTCATCTGCCCATTTGTCAATTTGGTAAAAAGAAATTGGTTGAATAGAACTCATATTTTGGGACCATCGCTCCATTGTTCACAATGGTTTGTAATGCAGGCTGCTATCCCAGGAAGTCATGTGATCCAAGATGGCCGCAGTGTGAATAAGGTCTATACTTTCAGTCTTGTTTTAAATGCTGCAGAAAAGTATGGCCTTTTGCGACCATGCATTATGCTCATGGTTTATCTTACAAGTCAACATCTGTTGTTGATTCACTAAAATGGTTTTATTCAAACAATTAGGAAATCAATGTATTTCTCAGGGTGAAATACAAACCTTCTCGGTTTGACATGACCCATTGGGTCAAGCCAGATTCCCCCCTCCAAGAGCCACTATATTTCCACACTCACTCCAGAAAGAGGGTTACATTGAATAAAATTTTGGGCAGAAACCTTTTTTATTAATGTGGGAAAATCACACTCTTTCGAACGACCATCATTTCGACCGGAGGGTTAGCGACTCACTCCACGGAGGTTAGGGTTACAGGGTTAGAGTCGGGTGTTGAAAAGATGACACGTAGTAACAGCGACACGCTCCCAATTAAGGTCTTGGTCATTCTATATGTCACACAAAAGCAGCAAAAATAGCTGATCTACAAGCTCACAACTTTTTGAACTTGTAGATCTGCTATATGCTATTTTTGCTATTTTTGAATTGGAATCCTGAAAAGTAAACATTTCATGTACTGTCGCCCATGTATGCTATAGAGCTTGGTTCTGCTTGACTGTCTTCTCTGTGAAAGGGGAGTTTCTTTCACTCCTCCTGGCTCCCAAACTGTGGAACAAACTGCATTGTATTGCCCTCACAGTCTGAACTGCACACTCACTCACTCCCAGATTTCCGCCATCGGAGGTGTCGCACCATATTCTGGGCCCTGGGTACAAGGATTCACTGCGGGCCCCCCATGAATGTTTTCATATTTTGTGTTTTAACTATCGATCTACCGCGCTGCGAGCTTGTAGATCTGCTATTCTTGAAAAATCATGAAAAGTCTTTGAATATTTCAAATTCTTCTAAGGTTTTTTGAAAAACTTATGTTTCTATGTCAGTGGTGCTCAAACCTTTTCATGTGAAGGACCCCCAAAATGATATGTATTTGGCCACGGGCCCCCCATCTCAAAATATTTAGTTCCAGGGACCCCCCAGTAGCAAGAGTTACAAATGTTCGCTTAAAAAATACATATATTCAAAGACTGTGAAGATAGTCGATCTACATGCTCACAACGCTGCGCAAGGCGAGCTTCTAGATTGGCTATCTTCACAACCTTTTCTTATTATTTGCAATTTGGCAAATGTTCGGTTAGTGTTTGTTTTGTAATAATAATCAAAATCCACAAAGTAACTAATAACTAAAGTTTTCAAAAAAAATGTAGTGAAGAAAAGTAAAACAATATTTGGATCCAAAGATGTAGTGCAGTTAGATGTAAATTATTATTGGATTATTGGAAATTGGAAATACTCAAGTAAAGAGTACAAACACCTCAAAATGTTACTTTAGTACAGTACTTAAGTAAACATACCTAGTTACTTTCCACTACTGGTTCATGCTTACTCTGCTCACTCCAATCTCGCACTTCCAAGTCACTCTGCGGATAAGATCGTCTGCCAAGTGCCTAAAGTGTAACTTGTAAACTGAGACAACTTGAATGTGATTTGCCAGTCTCTATATTGTCCCTTCTGAATGGAGTTAGCTTTGCTTGGTCAGGGTGGGAGGGGTGACAGCGCGACAAGCGCGCAGCGGCGTCAGTTCAGAAAAAGCTAAGGTATGGCAACATGACTGGTGTCTTGCACGCGCGCCCTCGCACGATTACAGTACATTTTATTATTTCCCCCTGAAGCCAAGGTATGGCAGCTGCCATAGCTTGCCATACCCAATTGACACCTCTGCAAGCGCGGTAACCACGGCAACCGGTGTCATCTTTCCAAACATTGCATGATAAAGGACCTCTGTGCTGACCTCCAGTCTGTTGTGGTGGCTGATGGTTTGAACCCAGCTGTTCTGCTGATCGCTGATCATCCCCCCCCCCCCCCCGCACACACACACACACACACACACACACACACACACACACACACACACACACACACACACACACACACACACCATTCTCTCTATTCAAACTGCTGCCATGGGTGACTTGAGAAAACGATGTTCTCAGAAAGGCTTTTTTAAAATGTACAGTATGTATTTATTTTGTCACGGCATCAAATCAACAAATCCAAAATCGCATGTCGCAGGGAACATGATGTCATCACTTACCAGGCAAACATTTAAAATACATGTCAACTTTCTACCAAGAATTGAAAAAAATAATATATTTTTTTAAAAGAAACAGTGAATATTAAGGGTCCTGCTTAACCTTCCCTATCAGACTCACCTCACCGCTACTCACCAGTTAAGAGTGGGGTGGCTCAGAGTAGATGACAGAGTACAGCAACTTGCAATGGGCCTGGTGTACAAGATACACTACACCACTATGATACCCAAGTACCTGTCAAAATACTTTATAAACGTTAAGGATGTCCATAATTACAACACCAGAGGCAGTGCCACAGATCACGTTCAACCCAGAGTCAACTCAAAGAAAGGGTCGAACTCGTTCTTCTGCTATACCACAAAAATGTGGAATGCCTTACCGAAGGACATAAAGGAGTGTGGATCGCTAGCATCCTTTAAAATTGCCCTGAAAAACCACTTACAGGCAGCAGCCGTTCGCAACTGGTAAAAAACCTAGCCCAACCCTACCCTCCCTGCCCCTTCCTTGTATATACTTGTATACTTGTATATTCCTTGTATATACTTACTGTTTGTTTAGATTTACTGTATATTCCTTGTATATACTTACTGTTTGTTTAGATTTACTGTTTTCTTTTCTTTTTTTTCCCCCTTTTCTTTACATATCTACTGCATAGTACTGTGTTCTATTTGTCTGTCATTCAATGTTATATGAGATACTTAAATGGTTTCCTGTTGAAATAAGCTTAGTCTTTTCATGGATCTCCTTTTAGTAGACCTTGTACCAGTGAACTGTACCGTCATGAATCTGTATTTTCCTATGCAAACTTCTAATAAAGCCTTCAATCAATCAATCAATCAATCAATAGCGCTATATTTCACATACCCCATGTGTCCCAGTGTTCCGCATTCGTAGGATCCACGCCTAGGGCTTCCCTATACCTCTCCATGGCTATGGCTCTTGTTTAATTGAGCAATGGGAATAACTTCATTTTCTACCTGGTGGGTTTTAACTTTGAGAGGGGGATCTACACCTCCTCTGACCGGCACTCTGAGCATTATGCAAACAGGGGTGTCGCACCAAATTCTGGACCCTGGGTACAAGGATTCACTGTAGGCCCCCCATGAATGTTCTTCATAGGGGGAGGAGGTTTAACCCATTTACACTACTAGAAGAGCGTCTAGTCGGCGACCTGGCCAACTCGGAACAATGTAAATAGGGAATGAATGCCCCGCCCTTTAATGCAAACCCCATTATACCTGTTTTCATAGGACCCGTTTTGACCATCTGTCTGCCTGTGTCCATTTATGCCCATATATGGAGATATCTGTATCTGTCTGTCTGTCTGTCTGTCGGCGTCCATTTTATGTCCATATATGGAGATCACTGCAGTTATAGTTCTGGGTCCATTTTATGCCCATATATGGAGATATCTGTCTATCTGCGTCCATTTTATGCCCATGGAGTATCTGTCTGTGGCTCCAACTGTGTTGCAGACACAGTGCCGGTTCCCCCTTTAATGCAAACCTCATTATACCTGTTGTCATAGGACCCGTTTTGAACATCTGTTTGCCTGTGTCCATTTATGCCCATATATGGAGATATCTGTATCTGTCTGTCTGCGTCCATTTTATGCCCATATATGGAGATCTTTGACATTTTATGCCCATATATGGGGGCATTCATTTTATGCCCATATATGGAGAACGCGCGTGCCGGTGGGACGAACGGTTCTCGAGATACGCGGATTACATACATACATACACACTCAGAGCCTTTTATGAAGTGATGTCACAATGAGTCAGAGCTTTCGCCGATTTCCTCCGGAACAGCCTGATGTCAACAATCAACCCCGCATAAGGAGATTCCGAACGTTTCGCGCCGGTTCGGGAAAACCGCGCGTCGGGTCGGGTCGAGACCCGGCACTGCACTCCGTGCCGCGGCGGGGAACGCGCGTGCCGAATCTGAAGCCGGTGGGACGAACGGTTCTCGAGATACGCGGATTACATACACGCAGACAGACACGCAGAGACTTCTCGCATTTATAGATAGATTACGCATTATTTTGTGCTTTAACTATCGAAAAATAGCAGATATACAAGCTCACAGTGCGGCACCGAGTGCCATGCTGCGAGCTTGTAGATCTGCTATTTTTGAAAGAACGTGAAAATGTGTGCAAATCTTTGAATATTTCAAATCATTCTAAGGTTTTTTGAAAAACCTATGTTTCTATGTCAGTGGTGCTCAAACCTACCTTTTCATGTGAAGGACCCCCAAAATGATATGTATTCGGCCACAGACCCCATCTCAAAACATTTAGTTCCAGGGACCCCCCAGAAGCAGAATTTGAGTTACAAATGTTAAAATTAAAGCTCAGTGCCAGGCGACTTTTAGAGCAACTTTCTCACTATGGAGTTCCCTGCCAAGCGACTTTGGGCGACTTTTACTTAGAAAAAAAAAAAAAAAAAAAAAAAAAAAAATCTTTTTTTTGGACCCAATTAAATCTAGTAAACATGATTTCAATCGCGATTTTGCATGTTCCACCCCCCATACAACCCCATCTTTCAAACATGGCAGCCATTTTTGTTTACATCTGAAGAAAACATTATGGCTGATAAATCATGAATGCCTGAACGGATTTCCAATCTTTTTTTTTTGTTTGAAAGCTGTGAACAGCCTGCACAAACATGGTGCATGATCTGTGCATGGGCGTGCATGATCTGTGCACTATAAATTACATGGGAGTCTATGGAGGCTTCTGGCACTAGTGCCACTCGAGGGGCATTTTAAATTGGCAGTAAGTGAGTTAAAAATACATAATATTCAAAGATTTGCACACATTTTCACGACTTTCACGACAAAAATAGCAGATCTACAAGGTCGCAGCGCGGCACTCTGTGCCGTGCTGTGAGCTTGTATATCTGCTATTTTTCAATAGCTAAAGTATAAAATAATGAAGGCCCCTCCACCTTGGGCCCTAGTAACTCAGTCCCACTCCCCCCCCCCCCCCCCCCCCCCCCCACACACACACACACACACAATTCCACACTGTATTGATGTGGTAAGTTACAGTACCATAGGAGAGATGACAAGTCCAATGTTGGTCAAAATAAAATTCTTCTACATTCTCTAATTTTGTATACTTCTTGTAAATTAATTAATGCAGATGTTTAACAATAATGTAACTCTTGAGAGTGTAACATGAAACCAAATGGACCCTTATTGGTCCATCAAGAGTTAAAGATCTATACGGGTCCATTTGGTTATCAACTCCATCATTTAGCTGGGGACCACCAGGGACCCCCTAAAGGACCACTGGTGGTCCCCGGACCACTGGTTGAAAACCACTGGTTTTGCAGCACCTTTGGCCTCCCACCAGAAGGTCCAAAGGTTGGAACTGGGGGCGGCAGTGGCTCAGTGATCACAGAGGGCTCCCGAAGGGTTCCCAGTTCGATTCCGGGCTCCCCCAGAGTTAGTGTGGAAGAGGCAGCCACGTGAGATTATACCACTCTGACTGTTAGTTATCGGCCATAAAGACAGGTCTCACACATTCCTCCCCCTCCCAGAAGCAAGGAGAGAATTTCACACCTTTTGCGCTCCCCATTTGACCTATGTTTCTATGTCAGTGGTGCTCAAACCTATACCTTTTCATGTGAAGGACCCCCAAAATGATATGTATTCGGCCACAGACCCCCATCTCAAAACATTTAGTTCCAGGGACCCCCCCAGAAGCAGAATTTGAGTTACAAATGTTAAAATTAAAGCTCTTAAAAATATCTGCTGTTTTCACTACTTTTGTGCGACGGACTTGTATGATGAAGCAGGGCTTTACTTTGCGAAAGAACGTACAAATTTGAAACTTGGAGATATGAGGTTTCCACCCGACAACGACGATATATATGTCACCGGATATAAGAGAACCAGCACATTCGAGACGCGGAGCACTCGTGATGCGGCACGGGGCGGAGCAAGCGGTCGCCACAACAACGTATTCCAGGCGGTGCGCCGCTCTATTGTCCACGACACTGCGAGCGGCTACCGAAGCCCCCCTGTATCCACGAAGCCCAAACGAGTTACGAGGCCCCCCTGGGTCCACGAAGCCCCAAGCGGCGCGAAGGCCAGCGGACCTTGGTCCTGCTCTTCGCCCCCGAGCGCCGCAGGCGCGAGTGGCCGCGAAGAGCGGGCCAGGGCCGCGCGGCCGGCGGAGCGCCGCGCGAGTTACGAAGCCGTGGTGAATGCAATCGTTATATTTATGCCCAGGCCGTAAGGCCTGGGCAAGCGCACGTTAAACGCCCTGTCCAAGTGACTACAATGGAGCTAATGGCTAGGCTAGGCTAGGCTAGGCTAGGCTAGGCTAGGCTAGGCTAGTAAATAAAGAGTAAACACTTCCGGTCTGCGGCGAGTTCAAAGCGTGACGTAACTCTCTTATCCAGTGGCTGACGTCGCCATCTGGTGGTGATTAGTGTGTGGTGAACGTCAAAACGAGTGCTCCTTGACAACTTTTACTGGTTTCTTGAACATACTGTAACATATATATATATATAGAAACATACATGATATGCAGATAGCAGATCTATACAATCTCACGTGGCTGCCAACTACCTCCAATTAGTTGGGACATTTTCTACAAGGACAGAAAACCTTTCAAATTGTCTCTCTTGTAATACTACGAAGAAAGAGTGTTTGAACACAAATCTTCTCTTCCCGGGGGTCCCTGGCACAAAGAGGTTTGAGAACAACTGATTTCGAAGGCATTCGTAGAAGACTGGCCTCAGGACAGGTCTCAATGGGTTAAAGGCAGAGAATGGACTTCTCGTAAGTGTGTGTGCGTGTATGTGTGTGCGTGCATCACACATCACCACATCCATTTCTCATGAATGAAGCTATAGAACGTTCCTTGAGATCACAAAGTGCAATAACTCTCCCTGTGAAGGTCTCAGAAATTTCCCCTTCCATGACTTTTCCTAAATACTCGAAGACATATGTTCTCGTTTTTTCCCCCTTCTGAAAAGTTTCCTAAGTATGAAATAATATACCATTATACCACTCTGACTGTTAGTTATCGGTCATAAAGACAGGTCTCACACATTCCTCCCCCTCCCAGAAGCAAGGAGAGAATTTCACACCTTTTGCGCTCCCCATTTGAGAGGTCAATTGAAATGCTAATTCAAATTTGGAAGACAATAGAACCCCCGCTGGCAGCAGGGGAGGAGGTGTTCATGCTCTCCTGGGCCAAAAGGGAGAGAATTTACCTGTAAATTTAACTGATAAATGCAGTCAGAGTGGAAGTGATTTTTTTTCAGTCACCGTTTGTCAGCACAATCGTCAGTGTATTTTGGATTCATGTCAGTTTGTGTTTCCAGATATTTAACCACTTGAACCGTCAATACTTGATAAACTTGAACTTTCACTCTGTACTTAGTCTGCTCTTTTCCCCCTCTACACCAAACCTCTTTTGCCGAAAAAAAGTTCTCAGAAACCTTTTTTCTCCTTTTTTACATTGAACCCTAGCATCCGTATTCTATCTCGCAAGGATTTGGAGGACCCCCTTGTAGTAACTCTGAGGACCCCCTATGGGTCCCGGACCCCCTGTTGAAGACCCTTGTTCTAATCCGCTCCTCATCTCCTCAGATGGCCTCAGCAACAGCCACCTACGGCCAGAAGGAGGCCTCGGACCAGAACTTTGACTACATGTTCAAGATCCTGATCATCGGCAACAGCAGCGTGGGCAAGACGTCCTTCCTGTTCCGCTACGCAGACGACTCCTTCACGCCGGCGTTCGTCAGCACGGTGGGCATCGACTTCAAGGTGAAGACCATCTACAGGAACGACAAGAGGATCAAACTGCAGATCTGGGTAAGAGCTAGGGCATACATGGGCAACTGGCGGCCCGGGGGCCACATGCGGCCCCCACCTTCACTTTATGCGGCCCGCAGGCTAGTATTAAAATGTTATTGTATTTTTTTGTATTTGTATTTAAGTTCATAAAGTTAACATAAGAACATATAAATGCATTTGAAATTTTAAAACAAAAGAAGAAACAAAAAAGTAACTTTTCGAGATTCCAATTAAAAAATTGCTAAAATAGCTGATCTACAAGCTCAAAACGTTGTAGATCGGCTATTTTTGCTATGTATATGCATTGTGGCCCTTTGGAGTGAGTGTGAAAATGTAGTGGCCCTCTCCATCATCAAAGTTGCCCACCCCTGAGCTAGGGCATTCACCAAATATTAGAATATTCCAATATTCTAATATCAAAGTCACTATTCGACGTTGTTCACCGAAGTCGAATATTCTTTTTTTTCTTTTTTTTGTTGTTGTTTTTTATCTTTAAAAATATATAGTTTATAAAACTTGGTTAGATAGGAAGTCATAAGAATGAGTTGTCAATGCCCCTGGTGGATGAATTTGTTAATGCTCTATACCAGGGATTCTCAAACCTTTTTAGGCCGTGACCCCCAAAATAAACACATTTGAACTGGGGACCCCCACCTTGACAAGCACTTGGAATTGTAGGTATTACATTTAATGTGACTCGGTTCCGCAGATAAATATTGTGAAAATAGCAGATCTACATGCTCACATGCGAGGCGTTGTGAGCATGTAGATCGGCTATTTTCACAATGTTCGCCTCTTGCTTACTTAATATTTGACAGTTTGGCCAGTCCTGTCGAATATTCGACTATTCGAATACTTTGAGGTCGAATAATTCGAATACTAAAAATCACTATTCGTGAATGCCGTATTATACAACAGGTAGTCGGGCTCTCAATGGAAAACAGGCTCTCCAAAAGTGCATTTAACGAGCACAGATGCACTGTCTCTCATCAAGTAAAGAAATCAGCTGCGTTGGTCACGAAAGACAGCAAGCGCTCCTCTCTCCCCACACTATGCTATGCGGCTGGCTAGCGGTTTTCATGTGGCGTTCAGGGACACAGTAGCTAAATGTGGCATTAAAAAAATACAAATTCCTATCGAATATCTTAATTACAATGAAATGAAGTTGACGTGTTTTTTTTAAGGGCAACAGTTGTATAATCGCAATATTACACTCGAGGGTCTGCATATAACACGGTTATCCTGCACTCCAGCCCTACCTACGGAGCCTGTCGGCTCGTTACTGCGGTAAGGGCTGTCGTGCAGGATAACAGTGCAGGTTATATGCACACCCTCTCGTGTAATTTGATTTGCATGCAAGTGGCTAAATGTGTCTTTTTAGAAACAATAAGCCCATTCCCAAGATGAGCCGCAATCTTTCATGGGCAGATGTGACTTATGGGGGCTGCTGTAAATAGTAAAACAAATATATATATAGAAATCGACCACTTATTGTATCTAAAAAGACATATTTAGCCACTTGTATGCGTACCCCGACCCACTGAAATCAAAATACTAAAATCGCTTAAACAATAGAAAGCAGTAAATGAAAACATTTTAACACTCATCTTTTCCTTTCTCTAATTACAATCTAAAATATGAACCCTTGCAAAAACTCACTCAACAGTAAACAGACCAACACACAGTATAAGTGTACAGGGTATCTGCACATTTCTAAAGTGACAATTTAAGGAAAACATTTTTTTTAGTACCTCTGGTCAAACATTGACAAATTGACAAATATTAGAGGCAGAAATTGTGAAAATAGACGATCTACATGATCATAAAGCCTCGCAACGTTGTGAGCATGTAGATCTGCTATTTTCACAATGGAATAGATCGAGTCAAACTAAATGTAATGCTAACTCCTAAAATTCCAAGTGCTTGTGCAGGGTGGGGGGTCCCCAGTTCAAATATGACTATTTTGGGGGTCACAGCCTGAAAAGGTTGAGAACCACTGCAATGCCTTTATTGATAGGACAGTAGACTGACAGGAAACGGGAAGAGAGATGGGCACGCGACTAAGATCGTCGGGAACGGGATTTGAACCCTCGACACGCTGTCAGGCTGGCATTGCAGCCTGGGCTGCCCGGACCACCACGCCGGCGGGCCGAGACTGCCCCGAGACACACACATCCGAGGGTTTTGTCCATGTCATGCAAAACTGATCAAAAGACGTTGATGTCTTGAAACAGCAGATCAGAGTTTGCGAGCTTGTAGATCTGCTATTTTGGTCGAATGCTAGGCCCAGGATGGTTAAGCATGCAACCCACACTGCAGCAGAGCAGCCTTGCACGCCATGGATGCAGATCCCTCTTTCTTTGATCGTGTGTGTGTGTGTGCGCGTGCGTGCGTGTGTGCACGTGTGCCTGTGTGTGTGTGTGCACGTGCCTGCCTGTGTGTGTGTGTGTGTGTGTGTGCGCTCTGGCAGTGTGAGCTAGCTCTGTTGTCAGCCTTTCTCAGGCCTGCCTCCGGTAATGAACAGAGCCGGCCAATCACAGCGCAAGGAGCCGATGACTCGGCACCGCTCTCCTCCCCCATTACTACTACACATCGCTGAGTGGATAACCTCCTCACGCGCATGCATGCACGCACTCACGCACGCACGCACGCACGCACGCACGCACGCACGCACGCACGCACGCACGCACGCACACACACACACACACACACACACACACACACGTGCTGTTCCCTTCCCCCACTTCTATGACTCTGTACATGATGCTATGCAAACACTGTGGTCTGTACTGTGGTCTAAGGTTTTATCAAAAGGTGCTGTAAAGTGATATTTAACAAGACGGGTTACACACGTCATTTCACCCAGCGACGAGAGCGAACCCCCACAAAGCTTCGTTTTGAGTTGACCCGGTTTCAATTTTGTGTGGTCTCTCTCTTCCAACATGAGTTCTCTCTCTCGATTGGATTCGATTGGTATCCCGAGCTGAAAATGTCATTTTCTGTTAAATAACATCACCTCTTATCCCTGCAAGACCCGAATTAATTTCTACTTGCCAAAAAAAAAAAAAAAAAAATCAGATGGTGTTGTAGGTCCCTGTTTCATCTCTCTCAGCTAAGGGGTCCTTGGCTTGAAAACGTTGAAGACCCCTGCTGTATTGTATTGCTAGTGAGGCCCCACGTGAGAGCAGGGCCGACTACTAGTGTGAAGAAGTAGCGGGGATCAGCGATCCTCCGGAAACAGCGACATCCGCTCCACAATGACATCCGCTGTCGGGTGGAAACCTCATTATGTCCAAAACCGTTACTATTCAGAATTCAAACTCAAAAGTGGCAAAGGCAACAGAACTGCAAGCTTCTTCGAGCTTGTGGATCTGCTACTTTTGAAGCTTTTGTGTGATGCTGTAGTGTGATCAAATAGTTCACGAAAAAACACAAAAAGTTTGTTCATGGAGATGATGAAAGTTTTCGGCCGGAAAGCGACGAAAAAGACACAAAGTCAATGCAAAGGTGGGCGTTGCCTGTGAATGAGGCAAAACGATGCTAATGGTGCCCGCGTGGGTACAGTACTGTATATGGGCCTTGTACATTGACGGGGGGATGGAACGCGCCAGTGGGGCCACGGGCACTTACCAGGGGCCCCTGTGCTACACTAGGCTCCACAAGATCCATCTACAAAAATAACCGGGATATGACAAGTAGTTTGGTTAAATATTCCGGTGGTAAATGAGTTAACGCTCAAATATGTGGGCCTGTCCTACTGTATATAGCCATCTGACTAGCAGGACTAATGTCTGACTACCAGAGTAAAAAATATACTGTTTATGTTTTACATCCAAATACAAATCATTTAAATACTGTACTATTCCCTAAAATCATGCATGTTTTGCTATAGCTAAACAGGAAAAGCAATGTTGACCCTCTTCTGCATTACATTTTGAGTAGTGTGTTTGTGAGGCCGCCCAACTGCCGGAACCAAAAAAAAGTCCATTTCAACGTTGAAATCAGGTGATATTCTAGGCCAGATCTGGTTTGACTTGATCTGGCCGCGATCGAGGCGTCACTGATTGGTCCAGGTCCTAACCGTGCTTGTTTGGGACCCCTGTGCTCTGCTATTCTGGGTGTGTTTTGTAGCATTAAACACATAATTTCATTGAATTAATTTGGTAAGATCTGGCCAGGAGTGCGACACACTAACCACAAGGCTACTGAGCAGTTTGGTGCCAAAGTCTTTAACCCATTTAGAACGGGTACACATTATTGTGTATCGTTATTTTATGCTTTAACTATTGAAAAATAGCAGATGTACAAGCTCACAGCGCGGCACCGAGTGCCGCGCTGCGAGCTTGTAGATCTGCTATTTTTGAAAAATCGTGAAAATTTGAATTTTGACCCGATTCTATAAGTGTCTTTTGAATCCTTCTATGATTTTTTGAAAAAAACAATGTTTCTTTGTCAGCAATCTGGCTAGCCATCGTCAAAGAAAAGGTCCTTTTCACTTAACTGGAGCTCAGTTAGTCTGTTCTTGAGAGACTATTATGTCAGTGGTTCTCAAACATTTTTATGTGAAGGACCCCCAAAATGACATGTATTTGGCCACGGACCCGCATCTCAAAATATTTTGTTCCAGGGACCACCCAGAAGCAAAATTTTAGTTACAAGCGTTCGCTTTGAAAATACATATATTCAAAGATTTGCACACATTTTCACGACTTTTTCAAAAATAGCAGATCTACCAGCTCGCTACCAGCTGAGCTTGTATATCTGCTATTTTTCACTAGTTAAAGCATTCAATAATTGGGATCCGATGCCTCCTTGTTTGGCACTCAGCATCCAGCGCTGGTTTGGGGGCGAGTCCCTGTCCCTGACCAACACATTCTCACAAATAGGACGTCAGTTATTGAAGCTCTTGTCATTTTCACGTCATTATTGCAATCGTAGGTCACAGTTTACTGTCAGAACCGGCACAGCTTGTCCGTATGTATACGTGTAACGCCAGACACTGCGGTTCCCCTGACACATCACTGTGACATCACAGGTTATACATATCTCCCTGCTCTTAAATATTTAACGCATTTTGCGGCATTTTGTCGGGGCCGAACGCGCCCCCAGGATCCAGAGAAGGGACTCGACGTAACCTGAAACAAAACCTAAACATATGGATCTGAGACGGGACTCGGGTTACTAGAAACTACACTGACAGGGTCTGAGATGGGTCTGAGATGGCACCAGCGTTGGCACATTTTGATTTAGTTTTAGTCATAGTCTTTTGATTTTAGTGATGATCATTTGATCATCATTAGTCATAGTCTTTTGATTTTAGTGATGATCATTTGATCATCGCTAAATATACTTGTCAGTATATTTAGTCATAGTTTTAGTCATCGTTTTATTATGTTTTTATGTCGTTTTCGTCAGTGAAAAAAGGTATAGTCAACAAACATTTTTCGCCATAGTTTTAGTAGACGAGGCAGTTTAAGCAGCCCGTTTCTACAACCGCGACGCGAGGCGGGACTACGGCTGCTATGACATAATCGCCGCAGCGGTCAAAATCACTAAGCAAACAGCCGTCGGCGACGGGGTCCCACACCTTTCCCTGAACTCTTTGGTTCCCATGGCGACGTGTATACGCAGCAGACGTTCCAGCCACTGCGTGGGAAGAGAGCTTCTGGCGTTGTAGAGACGATGGTGGCCAGGATCTATCGAGCGATGATCATTTCCGGTTACTGTTGTCATCATCTGCCGTGGCCGTGCAAAGCTCAAAGTCAAAAACTTTTTCAGAATTTTTAACCCGATTTCCAGGACTATATCTAACATATAATTTTCCGAATGTCTGTCTGTCTGAGTGTCTGTCTGTCTGTCTGAAACCGCGTTTCTCATCAGTGGCTGGAGCAATTGATCTGAAATCGCATCACCATAAGCATATGAACACACCTGACATAACTGTGAAGCCCGTTTGTCACTTTCGCAAATCGTATGCTGTATATTTGCATTTTTATGGTGTATCTATATCTATTTAGCCTACAGTACCTTTTGTGACCACACATGTTAAGGGAGGGGCGCTGTTGTTCAGGCCATGCACAATCACACACAAACCCACACACACACACACACACACACACGGGGGGAGTGTGTGTGTGTGTGTGTGTGTGCAGGCAGGCGGGCGGGTGTGTGTGCAGGCGGGTGGGCGGGCGGGCTGGGGGGTGGGGGGGGACAGTATCTCTGTAGCCATTAAAGGAAACGGGTTTCTTACATTGATGCTCCTACATCATGCAAGCACCAGTTAAAGTTACTTTCCATCCCTCATATACTGTGTGCACAGTGCACATCCCATAACCCACACACTGCACATCATTTTGGAGCTCATATCTTTGAACGGGTAAGGGCTAGTAACAATAATTCAGCAAAATTTTACTCCTATGCGCAATGCCCAAAGACAGGTAGTGTATGCCAGTGGTTCTCAATCACATTTGAACTGGGGACCCCTCCATCCTAACGAGCACTAAGAGTTGAGGAATTTTGTATAACACGGTATTATTGTGAAAATAGCCGATCTACATGCTCACAACATTGCGAGGCGTTGTGAGCATGTAGATCTGCTATTTTCACTATTTATGCCTCTAATATTTGACAATTTGGCCAATGTTTAATTTGTCATTTCAGAGGTATTAACAAAATCAATAACCAAAGACAATACATAGCTATTTTTTTCCAGGACCTTCCAGGATCCTTGATCAATTCCAAAACTTTTCCAGTACTGGAAAAATATTTTTCTAATTTAAAAATATTTCCAGGAATTTCATGACTTGTGGGAAGCCTGCTGTTAACACTGGTCATGGGACTGCATGTAACCCGAAACAAAAACAGGGTCTGGGATAGGATTTTTACAGGTAACTAGAGGGTCTGGGATCAGCGATACGGGGCTCATGTAACTAAACACACGACATAAACACAGGCTCTGAGACGTAACCAGAAGCAGACACGTATAACACATGGTGGCAGGGGGCCAGAGGAAGTCAGCAGCTATATATCATTAGCCTGGTCCAGATAGATTGGCGCCTGCAAGCTCAGGTGACTGCAGGACTGATCAGAATTGGGGACAGGTGCGTGCACGTGCGCGTGTGTGGATGGGAGGGGCAGTCCAGTGATGATGGGGAAACAATTGGGAAAGCCTGAGGCCATCTGGTGGCTGAGTGGAGAATAGCTAGAGACAAGAGAAACAAGCCACCCTGTCAGTGGGCTGTTCTAAGGCTCACTGTTTGTACGTCCACATGATTCCCTATTTTGGGATTAAAACGAATCATGTTTTTGTGTGTGTGTGTGTGTGTGTGTGTGTGTGTGTGTGTGTGTGTGTGTGTGTGTGTGTGTGTGTGTGTGTGTGTGTGTGTGTGTGTGTGTGTGTGTGTGTCAAAACAAAAACGGCAAAAATGGCCGATCTTCAAGCTCACAACCCGTCGCATCGTGATGTGTTGTGACCTGGTGTTAGTAGCCTAAATAGGGCCTAAGTGATTAGAAGTGTAAAAATGGGGCATTACAAAGTGACATTGTCTCTTGAGGCTAAAAGTAGCTATAATAGCCGGCATGTTTAGGACTATAATGGGCCTGTCAGTTCAAATATTTATTCATCCGCAAGTAAGTCATTTAGGGCAGGCAATTCTCCTTGAGCAATGCACTTGACTGCACACTGTCCCTGTTGACCGGGACACAACGTGTGTCCTCTGAGACAGGCCAGTGCGAAGCACTTCAATCATGACCACTCAAACGATGACATGAATTCATTGCTTTTTATGACCAGTGCTGCACTCAGGCCAGTGGTGTGTAGGCTACTGGTCTTTTCTGCCTTTTTCATGGAATGACTCGAAATTGTAATTTCCTCTCATTGTAATTGTAAAAAACCTTTCATCTGATCTCCATATCGTTACTGTCGGGCAGAAACCTTGTATCTCCAAGTTTCAAAAAATAAATATTTTTTTGCAAAGTAAAGCCCTGCTTCATCAGACAAGGCTGTCGCACAAAAGTAGTGAAAACAGCCAGTAGATCGTCCGTTTTCGCTAGTTTAGTTTTTTTAAATGATAAAAACAAAGGGTTTTGGACATACAAGGTTTCCACCCGACAACAACGACGATATTTTAACTGTTTTCTTTTGTATAAATGAGTGTCCCACTTGGTCTTACTACAGAGTCACACAAAAGCGTCGGAAGTAGCACATCCACAAACAACACGTTTCCAGCTTGTGGATCTCCTACTTTTACTGCTATTTTTTTTTTTATCCAGAAAAACGAAAGCGTTTTGGACGTACAGTAAGAGGTTTCCACCCGACAGAGACGGTTTATTTCTCCCAAGAGGAATCTGATGTCCTTGTAGCAGGAGGCGTAGATACTGCAGAGCCATAAAACAAGCTAATCTTCAATCTTCAGCATCTCAAAAAGACCACCAACAGACCATGATGCCAGTTTATCTCAGGAGGAAAATAACAGATGCATTTAACCACATGAAATAGTGACCATCAGTGTTGTTTTTGACAGCAAATTTTGATTTAGTTTTAGTCATAGTCTTTTGACTAAAATGTCATTTAGTTGTAGTCATAATTTAGTCACCTGAAAAGTTTTAGTTTTAGTCTAGTTTTAGTCGACTAAATGTCATAAGATTTTAGGCGACTAAATCTACAGTTGCTTTAGTCAACTGAAATGTACCGGTATTTTGGCCGGCCTTGATGGCATCGTAATGACTGATTTTACACTTGGTTGTGTGCTGAAAATAGCAGATCTACAAGCTTACAGCGCGTCACTTTGCGACGCGCTGTAAGCTTATTAGTGTGACAATCAATCGTCAACTTAAATTTGTAATCGTGACAGCCCTTGCTTCACAGTAAAATGAATATGCGAATGTTGGGGAGGTAATAGGTCCACTGGCCCAAGACACACACGCAGTGTTGGGTGTCAGGAAGGGTTTAATTCCCTGAGCATTCATTAGGGCCCAGAGGCTGTAACATAAGCTCTCCTGCACCAGCCAGCCTGAGAGAGAGAGAGAGAGAGAGAGAGAGAGAGAGAGAGAGAGAGAGAGAGAGAGAGAGAGAGAGAGAGAGAGAGAGTGGGTCACAAACATGGTTGCCAGAGCAACAGTGATGCGGTAGTGATGGAGGGTCATCTGTTGCATGCGCATACGCACGTGCAGATGTGTGCGTGTGTGCGTGCGTGCGTGCGTGTGTGTGTGTGTGTGTGTGTGTGTGTGTGTGTGTGTGTGTGTGTGTGTGTGTGTGTGTGTGTGTGTGTGTGTGTGTGTGTGTGTGTGTGTGTGTGTGTGTGTATTAATAACCTGTAAGACTCCCTAATGTGTTTGTGTGTGTGTGTGTGTGTGTGTGTGTGTGTGTGTGTGTGTGTGTGTGTGTGTATTAATAATAATTGGTTTTTGATCCGGTCGTACTCGGGAGAGGAAATACCGGTAACTTCATCATCATCAGACGGACTACACTTTGGCCGAAGTCACAAAACCGGAACCAGATTTAACCCCAAATAATTCAAGGGCATCATACATTTAGGTGGCTAGCCTATAAACCCCATGATGCGGAGCCTTGTAGCCATGCCAAACATGGCGTCCTTATGCATAGCATCCTTAAATCCTTATGCAGAGATTAAATGTCGATGTATAATAGCCTTAAACTAAACCTTTGTTTAGTTTAGTTTTCTTTGCGACAGATTCCCAGTTCGAATCCGGGCTCCCCCTGAGTTAATGTGGAAGAGTCCTTGAGCAAGACTCTGAACCCCTAATTGCTCCCGGTGAGCTTGGCTAGATAGGAAGTCATAAGAATGAGTCGTCAATGCCCCTGGTGGATGAATTTGTTAATGCTCTATACCAGGGGTTCTCTAACCTTTTTAGGCCGTGACCCCCAAAATAAACATATTTGAACTGGGGACTCCCACCCTGACAAGCACTTGGAATTGTAGGTATTACATAATAATGCACACTAGGCTAACGCGGACGTGTGACGTTCTCTGCACTCTGATTGGTTAGGGAAATTCTACACTTCCTCCAACAGTGATCATAACGCGATCGCCCAGGCTTCTTTTTCTTCCGATCGCCAAATGAAGCCTGGGTTTCCGAGGCTACATTTAATGTGACTCGGTTCCACAGATAAATATTGTGAAAATAGCCGATCTACATGCTCACAACGCCTCGCGTTGCGAGGCGTTGTGAGCATGTAGATCGGCTATTTTCACAATGTTCGCCTCTTGCTTACCTAATATTTGACAGTTTGGCGAGTCCTGTCGAATATTCGACTATTCGAATACTTTGAGGTTGAATAATTTGAATTCTAAAAATCACTATTTGTGAATGCCCTAGTATACTGTATACAGGACACAGCAGGACAGTGTATTAATAACATGTGTTTATGTGTGTATACAGGACACAGCGGGACAGTGTATTAATAGCATGTGTTTATGTGTGTATACAGGACACAGCAGGACAGTGTATTAATAACATGTGTTTATGTGTATTACAGGACACAGCAGGACAGTGTATTAATAACATGTGTTTATGTGTATTACAGGACACAGCAGGACAGTGTATTAATAACATGTGTTTATGTGTATTACAGGACACTGCGGGACAGTGTATTAATAACATGTGTTTATGTGTATTACAGGACACTGCGGGACAGTGTATTAATAACATGTGTTTATGTGTATTACAGGACACAGCAGGACAGTGTATTAATAACATGTGTTTATGTGTATTACAGGACACAGCAGGACAGTGTATTAATAACATGTGTTTATGTGTATTACAGGACACAGCAGGACAGTGTATTAATAACATGTGTTTATGTGTATTACAGGACACAGCAGGACAGTGTATTAATAACATGTGTTTATGTGTATTACAGGACACAGCAGGACAGTGTATTAATAACATGTGTTTATGTGTATTACAGGACACATCAGGACAGTGTATTAATAACATGTGTTTATGTGTATTACAGGACACAGCAGGACAGTGTATTAATAACATGTGTTTATGTGTATTACAGGACACAGCAGGACAGTGTATTAATAACATGTGTTTATGTGTATTACAGGACACAGCAGGACAGTGTATTAATAACATGTGTTTATGTGTATTACAGGACACAGCAGGACAGTGTATTAATAACATGTGTTTATGTGTATTACAGGACACTGCGGGACAGTGTATTAATAACATGTGTTTATGTGTATTACAGGACACTGCGGGACAGTGTATTAATAACATGTGTTTATGTGTATTACAGGACACTGCGGGACAGTGTATTAATAACATGTGTTTATGTGTATTACAGGACACTGCGGGACAGTGTATTAATAACATGTGTTTATGTGTATTACAGGACACAGCAGGACAGTGTATTAATAACATGTGTTTATGTGTATTACAGGACACAGCGGGACAGGAGCGCTACAGAACCATCACCACAGCGTACTACAGAGGAGCCATGGGCTTCATCCTCATGTATGACATCACCAACGAGGAGTCCTTCAACGCCGTGCAGGACTGGTACGGGATTGGTCCTCGCACCGTCACATGACCTGATCTGCCCCATGCAACGCCATACTCCAAGTACAAGTGTTGCTTGCCGCTCTAATAGGGGTGTAACGATAAGATAAGACATTTGGAGAATTCTGGACAAATTGTGGAAAAATAGCAAGGAATAATTTTGAAAACTATTTACACAAACATTCTCTTATGGAGGCACAAATATTCTCTTATGGAGGTCCGTTGCACGGATTCTTCTAAGATGGGGGTCCACGACCAAAAGCTTATATACTGTACAGTGTACATCTTGAATTAGGGGGTCTTGTGAGTTTTTTTTCTAACAAAATCTTTTCTGTTGGATAAGGTAATCACTAAACCTTTCACCTATAAACAAACACATGTGTAGCTGGTGGTTAGGGAGCACACCACTCAGCCAGGCAGATAAAAGCAGTGTGACTTGACACTGTGCAGGTTTTCATCTCAGACAGACTGCTGTGTCCAGGGACGTGCTGGCCATTGGGAAAAGCGGGACAACTCCCTAACGGCCGGTTCATTCCCGGCTGGTCCAGGCCGGCCATTAGGAAAATAAAATAAAATAAAATGTCGGCCTTCGTTCCATTTTGGCGGCTGGGCGGCCAACAAAGTAAATCGTCACTGTCGGGCAGAAACCTTGTATCTCCAAGTTTCAAATTTGTACATTTTTTCGCAAAGCAAAGCCCTGCTTCATTATACAAGGCCGTCGCACAAAAGTAGTGAAAACAGCCGATCTACAAGCACACAACGCCTCACGGTGCGAGGCGTTGTGTGCTTGTAGATCGGCTGTTTTCACTAGTTTAAATCATTTTTAAAATGATAAATACAAAATAAACGGTTTTGGACATACGAGGTTTCCACCCGACAACGACGAAATATAACTCATGTAATTGGCCCAATTTGTCACAGATCTTTGAGTAGCAGCAGCGCTATAGAGAGAGATCTCTCTATAGCGCGCAATGAGGGCCTCTCCAACTCTTTTTCCCGGGCTGAATCAGGGGCCCAGCATGTCCCTGGCTGTGTCTGTCTGCTATGACAGGAATCTAACCACTTACACAACACAAATACTACACGCTCCCTATTATGCTCATATTCAGAGGTGGAGAAAGTACTCAAATGTTTTACTTAAAGTAAAAGTATCAATACTGCAATGTAGAAGAACTCTGTTACAAGTAAAAGGCCATAGGGGGCACCACAAAGGTGGAAAGTTACAGTACACCATATATTGTAGAAATGCTATTACCCCCGCAGCTTCCTTGACAGCCCCCTGACAGCAGCAACCCACGACATACCCAGCCTGGCAGAGATATGCGCTCCGCGGAGCACCCCTTTCTAGTTTACTATATTATACTATACTATAGTTTACTAATATATCGTCGTTGTCGAGTGGAAACCTCGTATCTCCAAGTTTCAAATGTGTACGCTTTTTCGTAAAGTAAAGTCCTACTTCATCATACAAAAGTGGCGCAAAAAAGTAGTGAAAATAGCAGATCTACAAGCACACAACGCCTCGCACCGCTTGTAGATCAGCTATTTTCACTATTTTAAATCATTTAAAAAAATGATAGTTGCAAAATGAACGGTTTTGGACATACATGGTTTCCACCCGACAACGACGATATTTTCCATACACAGAGGTTATTGCAGTAACGAGGCATCTGTGTGTTTGTACGTCTCATTGAGGCTGTTGCAGTAAAATGTAGTGTGTGTGTGTGTGTGTGTGTGTGTGTGTGTGTGTGTGTGTGTGTGTGTGTGTGTGTGTGTGTGTGTGTGTGTGTGTGTGTGCGTGCGTGCGTGCGTGCGTGCGTGCGTGCGTGCGTGCGTGCGTGCGTGCGTGCGTGCGTGCGTGCGTGCGTGCGTGCGTGCGTGCGTGCGTGTGTGTGTCAGGTCAACCCAGATCAAGACGTACTCGTGGGACAACGCTCAGGTCCTGCTGGTGGGGAACAAGTGTGACATGGAGGACGAGAGGGTGGTGGCGGGCGATAGAGGACGACAGCTCTCTGAACACCTGGGTGAGAGGGACACACGCACGCACGCACACACGCACGCACACACACTAGGGCATTCACCAAATATTTGAATATCAAAGTCACTATTCGACGTTGTTCTCCGAAGTCGAATATTCGCTTATATTATCTTATTGTTTTCTCTTTAAAAGATATATGGTTTATAAAACTTGGCTAGATAGGAAGTCATAAGAATGAGTCGTCAATGCCCCTGGTGGATGAATTTGTTAATGCTCTATACCAGGGGTTCTCAAACCTTTTTAGGCCGTGACCCCCAAAATGACAAGCACTTGGAATTGTAGGTATTACATTTAATGTGACTCTGTTCCGCAGATAAATCTTGTGAAAATAGCAGATCTACATGCTCACAACGCCTCGCAACGCGAGGCGTTGTGAGCATGTAGATCGGCTATTTTCACAATGTTCGCCTCTTGCTTACTTAATATTTGACAGTTTGGCCAGTCCTGTCGAATATTCGACTATTCGAATACTTTGAGGTAGAATCATTTGAATACTAAAAATCACTATTCGTGAATGTCCTAACACACGCACACACACACTCAGATATACTTCCACATGCACAGTTATTAGGTATTGGCAAGAACCTCACAGTACGATACATATCACAATACTCAGGTCACGATACGATTGTATCACGATATATTGTGATACGATATACATCTTGTGATTTATTGTGATTTATTGCGATATATTGCGACTTATATTGAGATGAATCACTGGAAGACTTCTACCAGCCTTTTTTTTCTCTCTCCAAAAGTATTGCGATACTACAGCCTGGAGTATTGCTACAGTAACAGGAAATAAAATATTGCAATATCGATTATATTGCCCATCACTAACAGATATAGATTAGTCATAAACATAGTCATTTATTCATAAATACAGTTTCTCCCTCTCTCACACACACACACACCACACACACACACACACACACACACACACACACACACACACACACACACACACACACACACACACACACACACACACACACACACACACACACTGTATGCATAGCAACACATTCAAGCACACCACGTGTTGTCATAATGCATGCATGCATATGGTTGTTGTCGGGTGGAAACCTCGTATCTCCAAGTTTCAAATGTGTACGCACTTTCGCAAAGTCTTCAGGCTTCATCACACAAAAGTAGTGAAAACAGCCGATCTACAAGCACACAAGTGCTTGTTAGACCCTCCAGAAAAACACGGGCAAAAATCCTTGATTGTGCGGGCTAAAATCCTTGATTATGTGGTGAATTATGCTGGTTTTTTATGTGAATTTATGCGATGAAAATGCGAAACAATGCGAAATATGCGGGAACTTGTGAAAGTTGCAAGAAAATGCAAAATTATGCGAAATATGCGGGAACTTATATATAATAAAAATGTATAACTATTGAACCACTTTAATATACAGTACACTGGCTATTTGGAAATAGATGATCTACAAGCTCACAGTCACAACATCACTAAAGAGACGTATGTGTGTATATCTGCTATTTTCAAAGTAGTCAGTCAAAACATATTAATTTAAGGGTCCTTGAGTGATTTGAGAAATGCAAAACTGCCTTTCATTATTTTCAAGGCAAAAAAGCAAACCTTTAAATATCTGCCATTTAATTACCTTAATATGCTACTTCAAGGCAAATAATTACCCTATGACCTATGTCATCGCTAAGGAAAGGATGTAGAACAAGGTTATCATCCGACAACGACGACATGTGGTTCTACAGTATTCACACACACACCCTTCCTCTCGTCCTTACTGACCACGCCCCTCCTCTCTCTCTCTCCCCCTCCCCCGCCCCCGCCCCCAGGCTTCGAGTTCTTCGAGGCGAGCGCCAAGGACAACATCAACGTGAAGCAGACGTTCGAGCGGCTGGTGGACGTCATCTGCGAGAAGATGTCGGAGAGCCTGGACGCCGGCGACCCCGCCGTCACGGGGGCCAAGCAGGGGCCCCAGCTGACGGAGCAGCCCGCCCCACCCAGCCAGGACTGTGCATGCTAGAGCTGGGCCCTCCCAAACCCCCCCCTGAAACCCCCCTCCCTCCCTCCCAGTGGAGTCAGTTCAGCAAAAAGAAAGCTAAGGCAAGGGTCTTCAACTGTAGGGGGTCCGGGACCTCTAGGCCTCTAGGGGGTCCTCAGAGTTACTACATGGGAGGGTCCTCCAAATCGTTGTGTGATAGAAAGAAACTAAATAAAATCTCCTTTTTAGACAGATTCTTAACCGGATTCGGAGAACTTTAGCCAAAAATAGCCGATCTACAAGCTCACAACGCCTCGCAGCGCGAGGCGTTGTGAGCTTGTAGATCGGCTATTTTTGGGCAAAGAGGTTTGGCGTAGAGGGGAGAAGTATTGACAGTTCGAGTGGTTAAATATCTGAAAACACAAATTGACATGAACCCATAATACACTGATTGTGCTGTCAAACAATGAAATATGGAATCTATGAACAGGTTATGCGGGGGTCCCTGCTTCATCTCTCTCTCAACTAAGGGGTCCTTGGCCTGAAAACGTTGAAGACCCCTGAGATAAGGTATGGCAACATGACTGGTGTCTTGCACCAGTCATGTTGCCATACCTTAACAACAGGCATGATGATGATGATGATGATGATGATGATGATGATTACTATCTGTGGGTAGTATTGTTTTATTATTTTAAGAAGTACATTTTATTTTATTTATTTTCCCCCTGGACCCAAGGTATGGCCATACCCCAGTTGACGCCTCTGCCCCCTCCCACTTTCACTCTCATCGCCCTTTCTTTCTCCCCCATCAACCCTCTGCACACGCACACACACACACACACACACACACACACACACACACACACACGCACACACATGCGCAGTTGCGCACACACGCGCTTTTGAATTGCTCGTGGGGACGTCAGCGTTTTAGGGCAGCGGCGAAAACCGCTGACAATAGCCTGTAATGTTGCAGAATCTATAGCGAATCTATACAAGATGTGCAATTGTTTGGTGTGTGTAGGGAAAACTCTAACCTCGACCCCTAAACCTAACCTATATATATCAACCTGAACAGTAACTCCCCAAATATTCTCTTTAATTTATTTTATATGACAACCATTTGTCTTCGAGGCGAAGAAGTTCCACTATACATTTGGCCCTCATAAGTATATACAAGTACACACACACACACACGCACGCACACACACACACACACACACACACACACACACACACACACACACACACACACACACACACACACACACACACACACACACACACACACACGCCCGTAGCCAGCGGTCACAGGAAGTGGGCTGGGAAACACGGGGGAAACACTTTTGAGTCGTACCGTCGTATATAGAAAACGTCCCGATTAATCGCTCCACCTGGTTGTCACAGCCGCCGCATTGCATTGTGGGACATTTATACCAGTGTAGTATTTGCATACTGTGATATTTCCTGAATTCCGTATGCATTTCACGTCCTATTGAGTAGTTACTATAAGCTTTCGGACATGCTGAAAAGTCTCACGTGCTATTAGGCATCCTAAATAGCGTGTAAGTGAAAATTAAATGACGTACGCAGCCAGCCTGTTTTTCTTTTTTTTTTTCTTTTTTAAAGTCTTCGCAGCCTACAGGCCCTCCTTTAAGGCGTTGTCCTTATGTTTTGGTTTTTCCTCGCTGTGTTTTCCTCCGCCTGGTCTTAAACTAGAAGGATTTGACTGCCTCCTCCCACTCCGTACGGCCTTCCTTCCTTCCTTTCCCAATCCTCGAAACGTTTACGATACTTTGCGTCCCTTTTCCGACTAAACGGCCTCTAAGGCCGGGTTCACACGTTTAAGGCACATGCGTTATGCTTTACCTTGGGGGATACTGGGGGTAAAGCACCGTCCAATTCATTCCCTATGCAAATCACGTGTTTTGACGAGGCAAGCTTGCTTTGTGGACAGCCTTAAGGAAAGCTTAGAGCAAGCCTGCCTCGTCAAAACATGTGACTTCCATAGGGAATGAATTGTCCTGTGCTTTACCCCCCTCGCCCTAGTTAAATCTGTGTGAACGCGGCCTAAAGCTCTGCTTCTCAACGTTAGTTAAAGACCCCACAACTCCGCAAGGGACACCCGACGGTCCCCAAGCCCCAGGTTGAGAACCAGCGCTTTCAACCCCGCATGGCGGCCGAGAAGACTTCAATGGCGTGTCTGTGTGGTCCTGGTGTATTCTGGAACTTGAGGGGCTGGTTTAAAGGCTGTTACTCAACCAACAAGTGTGTATTATGGGATATCGTCGCTGCCGGGTAGAAAACTCTTATCCCCATTTTAACTATGTCAGTGTTGTTGTTTTTTTTGGTAGATTAACGCCCTACATGACCATACTACAGTGTCACACAACAGCTTGAGCTTGTCGATCTGCTGTTTTTAAATTTGAATCCTGAAAAGTAACCGTCTTGGACATATGAGGGTTCCACCCGGCAGGGACGATGTGTGATTCATATTTAGCTGATCCCTGTTTCGAATGCTGTCTGAACCGGGCTTCTAAAACCCACTCTGGTGCAAAGTGGGTTCTGGGGTCAGTTCAGAAAAAGCTAAGGTATGGCAACATGACAGTCATGTTGCCATACCTTAGCAACAGGCATGATACATTTATTTTAAGAAGTACATTTTATTTTTTCCCCTGTTTCTACGGTTTCTTGGGCTGGATATGGCAGCCTGGAACGGTTGTTCAAGTGCAGCTAAACTTGGCATGTTAGTAACATTAATGCTTTGCACCTGTGCAGCTGACCTGCGGAACCTGGGAATATACCATTTTGTCAAGATGGGAATACAAGTGTGGAGAATATAATTATAATACCTTGTTAAAGTGACCATTTTGTTAAATTTAGCATTTGTAGATAGACAAAGAGACATTCATGGATTTATATTTAAAAGTAAAAGTTACTTTTATTTTCCCCCCTTGGCCCCTGGGTGCATCTCTCCATTCCGACATGTCTCCTTTCCGACAGACACTAACCCTATCTCTTACCCTTACCCTAACCTTAACCTCTATGGAAGTGTTGCCACTCCGACAATAAGAAGTCACTGTCGGAGTGGCGAGGGTATGGCAGCTGCATACCCCTGCCATACCCAATTGACGCCCCTGCCCGGAAGGGGGAAGGCAAGGTCGTTTTGACTCCCATGTGCTCGTGAATGGTTTGCAAGGTGCATGTTTTATACTTGGTATAAATCAGACTCTAGACTGGAGAGAGCCAGTTCTTGACATTATGCAGTAATCGTGTGCGAAGATGAAAAGGCAACGGCGCATTATAGACAGCGATTGTGTCATATTTTATTCTTTGTAGAATGACAAAGAAAGAATCGTTCAACTGACATGACTTTCTCAGTTGAAAGAAAGGGTGGGAAAAAAAGAATGGCTTGCACCGCTCGTTTTCATCGTGCGACATCGTTCTGCTCAACAACGTATAAACGAGCGTCGATTCATAACAATGGAATCGACATGGCCACTCCATAGCAAACACAGTGGGAGGCGTCCATTGAAGAGCGTAAGCATCAAGCGGATTAACTGTTAACTTCACGCGTGTTACTGTTAAAACACTCAAGTGAAACTAAAGGGTCAAAAGCCATGAAGAGCGCAAGATCTTGCAGATTTTCAAGACCTAAATGTAGAGGTTCTTAATGTTCTTAGGGATAATAATTGGGAACATTGTAGCGACAGAATCGCGACGACCACTAAAGCAGGTTTCAATTAACACATTCCCGCTCCCGAAAGGTTATTATGTCAACACTTGGTCCAGGTATATTTTTCACGTCCGAAATGCTTGGTGTACCATGCTGACCAGAATGAATGACCGAATGCATTCCTCGGCATGCAAATAGAACGGCGCTGATTCGACGGAACCGGAACATCGCAGCGCTTGGTGCGGGCACCGAACTCGCCACGGGCACCAAACTCGCCACGGGCACCGAACTCGCCGCGGGCACCGAACTCGCCACATGCACTCGCCACATGCACTCGCTTGGCGCTCGGCGCGCCTCACGTGGCTCAAGTCCCCTTGCGACGGCTTACAGATGTACTGTTACTTGCCAGCAGGGCTGGGCGATATCACTTCAAATCAATACCACCATTATTTCAAACTTTTTGCCTCGATTACGATTCATGGACAATAATGAAAAAGAAAAAATATATAGTCAAAATAGCAGATCTACAAGCTCACAACGCAACGTATTGTTTTTTTGTGTCGATTCGTTGACACTGTACATAAGAAGAATATATATATATATATAAAACCTTGCTTCTCGATTATTTTGTTCTAAATAGATTATTCGTTCTAAATATCGGTTTTGCTATATTTTTTGGTTACTTGGCCAGCCCTGCGTGGCAAGCGTGCTGCGTTGGGGGGTCCTTTGTCAGCTAGGGGTCCTGAACCAGCGTCAGTATGTGCCGAGTTGGAAGTGAGAGCGGGCTGTTTCCGTGGAGTTTATAACCTGTAACCATGTCATTTCCCACTGGTTTTGACTGTTTCTTTACCGGTAGAATGTAGAGCAGGGGTCTTCAACAGGGGGTCCGGGAGCCACTATAGGGGGTCCTCAGGGATACTACAGGGGATATCCTCCAAATCTTTGTGGTAGAAACTTTTTCGCCCTTTTCATATTGACCACTTGAACCCTAGCGTCCACATTCTGAGAACTTTAGCCAAAAATATCAGATCTACTTGTACTGTAGATCGGCTATTTTCGGCAAAGAGGTTTGGTGTAGAGGAGAAAAAGAGCACACTAAGTACAGAGTGAAATGTCAAGTTTATTATGTATTGACGGTACAAGTGGTTAAATATCTGAAAACACACATTGACATGAATCCAAAATACACTGACGATTGTGCTGTCAAACGATGAAACTATATGGTCTCTATAGGTTGTGGGGGGGTCCCTGCTTCATCTCTCTCTCTCAACTAAGGGGTCCTTGGCCTGGAAACGTTGAAGACCCCTGATGTAGAGTTTCAAACCCCCTCCGAAACTGTCCTCTCTGCTTTCTAACCACGCTGTCTTCCTCTCTAGAAACGATACCTGTATAAAATACCCTTTTGAGTCGTATGTGTGGATTGTGATGTATTATCTGCGGGCTTGCAGAAAAGAAAAAGAAAAATAAGTAAACAAAATGTAAAAAAGGAAAAGCCAGTGAGTGCACATTTTGAAAACGTATAAGGAAGGATTGCGTTGTATCTACATTAGTGTGGAGGTCTGCTTGTTGAATGAATGTGCCGCCCCCTGTTACAAAGCAATATACAGTAGAGCCTACACCAGGGGTGTCCAAACCTTTTTCAAAGGGGGCCAAAATAACGATAAAATAATCATTTAGGCCATTGTCGGGCCGACGCTTTGTTTACATCCCAGTCTAACACTATCAAAGAATAGATCTAGAATGTAAACAAAGTGTCAGCCTGACAAAGGCCAAAATGATTATTTTATGCTTTTTGTGGTCATTTTTGAACAGAAACACATATGAAGCTTATTTTTTCTTTAAAATACTTTTGAAACATTATTTTCATTTTAGCATCCGTTTTTCAAGAAAAAGTTGACTATAGCTCCTTTAATGTCAATGGACTTTTGTCAGGTGTGTGCTCTGAACAAAACGCAAATAACCCGTGCAACAATAAACAGCCTTTCTTTGACTCCCTCAGTACGAGACAATGGGGAACAAGGAATCCTGACTACTCGATGCTGGAGGGCCGTTTATAATACAATTTAGGAATGAAGCCGCGGGCCGTATAAAATGTGTCCTCATGGGCCACATTTGGCCCCCGGGACACACTTTGGACACCCCTGGCCTATAAACAATGTCAACACACAAAAAAGAAATGTCACCGGGCTGGTTCGAGGTCTTCTACAAAGCATGCAGGAATATCTGCCTTTGTTTGGTCTCTGCCGACCGCTTCACGGCCCCCCGTTTTAGACCGCTTGAGGTGGAGGGCGATTACGTTTGTGGTTAAGTGTGTTCCTAACAACCAGAAGACTGTTCTTTTTTTGAAAGTTTTTGTACCTCAGGTTCTACGGGCATTGCGTGGCTGAAACGGGCCCTCGCTGCTATACTTATATAGGAGAGTATAATGAAACACGACGTCGGTCTCTCTGTCGGACGGAAGCCTCATGTGTCCAAAACTGTTACTTTTCAGGATTCAAAGGGAAAAGATCTAGTAGCAGATCTACAAGCTCAACGCGTGTTGCTTGGTGCCGCGTTTCGAGCTTATGGATCTGCTACTTTTGATGCTCCTTGGCATATCAGTCATTTATGGGAAAAAAAAAATACAAAAAGTTAAAATATGGAGATTGTCCATATTCTGAGAACTGTAGCCAAAAATAGCAGACCTACAAGCTCACAACGCCTCGCGCTGCGAGGCGTTGTGAGCTTGTAGATCGGCTATTTTCGAAAAAGAGCTTTGGTGTAGAGGGGAAAAAGAGCAGAGGGCAGAGTAAAAGGTCAAATTTATTAGGTAATGACAGCTCAAGTGGTTAAATATCTGAAAACACACATTGACATGAATCCAAAATGCACTGATGATCGTGCTGACAAACAATGAAACGATATGGAATCTATGAAAAGGTTGTGGTGGTCCCTGCTTCATCTCTCTCTCAACTAAGGGGTCCTTGGGCCTGAAAACGTGGAAGACCCCTGGATTAGAAGATGATTTCAAGTCAATGTGCTCGCCAATGTGACACATCAAAAAGTAATCATATCGACTATAGCTGTGGCTGTTTGCGATAGGTCCTGGTGAAATTGGATTCGGGACGCTACCAGAGTCCGAGCGGCAACAAGCGTATCCTTGCTGCGATTTGAGGTCACGTTTTGACGCCATCGCCTGGCTTCCAAATACGACGTTTAACTGGGCCTGCGCTGGCGATTAAACACCTGAAGTGTTGCTTTTTTTGTTTTGTTTTTTAATGTATTTATTGAGCATCCACAGACCCTGTTTCCGCAGAGTACTGTTAACCTGGTTTACAAAGATTTGATTTATTTCATTTTTTTTTCTATTGTGGGAATGGAACAAAATATTATTATGCAGTAATTCATGTCACAATAATAAGGGATCATGGTGTCAAACTGTCAAAATGTGAACATTAAAAGAAAAAGAAATTATCTGCTGTACATGTTGTGGAAGAACAAAAAAAAAGACAGAAATAAAGTTTGTGATGTTAAAATAATGTCTTGTATTTATTAACGCTTAAACTTTATAAATATAAGTTATAAATCACACATACGTAAATACTGTACACAGACACACATCATCTGTTACCATTAACCACTTAAACTCCAGCATCTGTTTTGTGGGGAAGGCGATACATCGCCATTTATCGTTTATCGTGATAAAAAACACTCACGATAATCGTATTGTGGAGACTTCATTTATAGCGAAATCGGCCTCCGTCCAATTCACCTTTTATTTGCCGAGCTGCATATCCGGCACCACTTAAACCCTAGCCTCACGTAGCCAGGCTTTTACTCATCTGCGAAGAGAAAATCCTGGTTATGACGACCATAGGCTGAAACGGCATGAAACGGTGCTACTTCCGACGGGAAAATTTCACCGGAAGACTGCGACGCATGACGTAATTTCCGTTAAACGCAGCACTTCCGGTGTCTGCAGATTCATGCCATTTATATCGCCTATTGTGGCCAGGGTGCTTAAACCCTCTATAATTGGTCAAACGGACCTGCAAATAACATACTTGATACTAGCCTGGCGTTGCTCATACTGATTCCTCACTGCGTATCGGATATTAGTCTGGACTCACGAGCAGAATTTTCATTTCCAAGGGGCGGGTTAAAAAAATGGCTCTTGACACGATTGGTTAGACCAGACCAATGCTGGGCCCTGATTGGTTCCCCAAAATTTTGGGGGAGGGGAAATGGATTCACAATTGAGCGTGGCCGCAGACCCATATTCACCAAGGGCACGTTTTTTTGCCCAGGCGGATTGGTCTGGTTCCAGGCTAACTTGATACAGCTTGTCGATCGGCTATTTTCATTATAAGCTTTCCCCACAAATGACAGAAAACAGAAGATACACTAGCATAGAGCCCTGAGGGACACACAACAGGGGACTCTTAGCAGTTAAATCCTCTTCCGTTTTAAAGGACACCCGTAACCATTTCAACCTGGCCTTCCTATTTTGGCCGTGTGATGTTATACACAACTAGATTTCCAAATATCAAAACGTAAAAAGAAAAAAAGCTCAAAGACAGAAAATAGCAGATTTACCAGCTCGCAACGTATCACATCCGTGACATGCTGCGAGCTTGTAGATCAACTATTTAAGGCGCACAACATTGTCGAATGACGAATATCCTGAATCTCAATGGGACTTTTTCTTTTGTCAAATAAAGTAAAAAAAAAAAAAAAAGAAAGTTCTTCAGTATAATGAATTTGTCATTATTGTGTACCGTAATAGTATTTAAGCTCTACACGTCTACAGAATAAGATCTGAATTTCTGCCATTTCCCATTCATCCAGCAGAGGGCACAAAAGTACAAAGAATAACATTGACTGAAACAGCAGTTCTCCACAATAATACACTATAAATTCACAATGTGTTGCTATTGCATAAGAATACAATCACGTGACAGATGTAGTCTCAAACTCTCCATTATTCTATATGCTGATTGGACTGAGAATGCCTCCAGTTGTTTAAAATGGTCTTAAAGGTGCTGTTAAGTGTAATTTGTTGTTTAAAACAAAACATACTGTTCAAACGCTAGATCTATATTCTGATAGAATGGAGTGTTTGTTCAGTAACAGGGTTAGGGTTAGGGTTAACCCTAACCCTGTCTCTCCAGCTCTTTAGTAAACAGAAACATCAACTTTCAGGTGGGTTACAAATTTCATCCAATCACAGGAGAGAACCCCATCATGTAAATCAGCTTGTATTTCCAGGTTCGACGTTTGCCTGCTCATTTGTTTGTTTCAATCAATTCCAATTAATTTGACTTCAATCCTGTATCCCAGGGGTCTTCAACAGGGGGTCCGGGACCCCTAGGGGGTCCTCAATCGATTCCCCTCCACCCCTTTTTTATATTAACCACTTGAACCATATTCAGAGAACTTGTAGATCGACTATTTTCATCAGAGCTTTAGTGTAGAGGGGAAAAAGAGCAGTACACAGTGAAAGGTCAAGTGTATTAGGTAATGACGGCTCAATCTGAAAACACAAATTGACATGAATCCCAAATTACACTGATGATTGTGCTGTCAAATGATGAAACTATATGGAATCTATGAAAAGGTTGTGGGGGTCCCTGCTTCATCTCTCTCTCAGCTAAGGGGTCCTCGGCCTGAAAACGTTGAAGACCCCTGGTGTATGAGTTCTCTCTCCCGATTGGATGACATCCAGAGAGCTGTAGTTGAGAAATGAGGGCGGTCCCTGAACAAACACTCTACAGTATAACAGTGTTTCTCAACCTTTTTTCTGCATGGGCACACTTTTCATGTCCCAAGAATCCATGGGCACACCAACAAACATAATACGGGGGAGTAAATATCGTCACTGTCGGGAAGAAACCTTGTATCCAAGTTTCAAATGTGTACGTTTCTTTGCAAAGTAAAGCCCTGCTCCATCATACAAGGCTGTCGCACAACAGTAGTGAAAACAGCAGATCTACAAGCACACAACGCCTCGCACCGCGAGGCGTTGTGTGCTTGTAGATCTGTTTTCACTAGTTTAAATCATTTTTAAAATGATAAATTCAATACTGGCTTTCAAACAGTTTCAAGGGGCACACTTGACCCTTCTCAGGGGCACACCAAAGGTCCCCAGGCACAGTGGTTGAGAAACACTGCTCTATAGCAATGATTAGGCCTACTTTTGGAATGTAGAGCTTGCCTATATAACGCTTATTGTAAATAAATACATACATACATAAATAAATAAAATCATAAATTGCATACACCACCATGAACAGTTACATGTAGATTTTTGATACTCATATTTTTTAATAAAGACCTACAGTATTTTACTGTACAACTGTAGGTATGGAAATGGACTTAAAGGACAACTTTGTTTTTTTTTTTACAACAAGGGTTCATATTTTAGATTTTAATTAGAGAAAAGAAAAGACGAGTGTTAAATTGTTTTCATTTACTGCTTTCTATCGCTTTAGCGATTTTAATGACTTTAATTTCAGTGGTTTGGGCCATATGTGCAAGCGGCTAAATATGTCTTTTTAATCACAATAAGCCCATTCCCAAGATGCACCACAATCTTTCATGGGCAGATATGACTTATGTAACAGTACATAAGTGTTACTGTAAAGAAATTGCCAGCTTATTGGGTCTAAAAATACATTTCACGGGGCAAGATCATTAAGGTTGAATAGACTTTATTGACAAGAATGGAAGCATACAATATAGCAAGCAGCAGAGACATATGCGCAATATATATAGCAATACGGTAGCATCCTATAGCCTAAGCAGCAGCATGAATATACAGCATAAACTAGACTACATGCGGAGCATCAAGATTGGCGATGGATTCGGCTAACGGATCATGTGCCGCGTCCACGATAAATGATTAAGCTATAATCATCTATACGTGACTGAAGTTCTCCGCGGTCACATGATCCGAGACCCCCAGCAAGGGGATAGCCTAATCCTGAGGTGGAGTTGGGGAAGGAGGTGGGGCGCTGAGTTTAGCAACTGAAGCACTGTAGGGTTAGATACCCTAGATATACTCTGAGTGTTGGGGGGGCGGAATATAATACTCCGCCCACCTGGGGGCGCGCGCCAACCTCTTAAATCTCACCCCCCGAACTGGCTACGTCATTCTTCCTGCGCCTAATTTCACGGGGCAAGATCATTAAGGTTGAATAGACTTTATTGACAAGAATGGAAGCATACAATATAGCAAGCAGCAGAGACATATGCGCAATATATATAGCAATACGGTAGCATCCTATAGCCTAAGCAGCAGCATGAATATACAGCATAAACTAGACTACATGCGGAGCATCAAGATTGGCGATGGATTCGGCTAACGGATCATGTGCCGCGTCCACGATAAATGATTAAGCTATAATCATCTATACGTGACTGAAGCTCTCCGCGGTCACATGATCCGAGACCCCCAAAGAAGGAAGGACGGCGTCCTAACCCCCCAAAACACGCAACGCTCCGAATCCATGAGCAGTCTTAACCGATCGGTGAAGATGGCTTAGCTTCCGCGGTCCTAACAGCCTGAACACAGCTTTGTGAACAGAAGCGCGAAATAACTAAACTGACAACTATAGCAAACTGACAACTATAGCATACATTTGCTATGCACCCCAGTACTCAGAAAACGGCTCCTTTAAGAAGCCTGGCTTGTGCAGCAACCTATTAATTTAATTAAACTCTCCCCCTTCCCAACACACCTTGCTTTGCAGAAGAGAATGCCATAAAACGAAGGGCTCTGTCCCTCCGCGAGACATACTTCTTTTAGCGATTACTGCTGAGCTGAAGCAATTGAAATATGTACTGACTAACTCTGAACAAAGTATTAAAATTTAGCAGCTTGCCTAAAGCCAACCAATGATAAGAAAGGTAGCCTTAGTGAACTTTTTAGCGATGCTAAAGTGGACATGAGCAACTAGAAATAACACTAATTAAAGACCTGTGAAGCGCAACAGAGCAGCACGTAAACATGCAACCTATCAGGGGCGGGTGCCCCGATTAAACGCAGCAGCAGCAGCAATTGAGCACGCAACCTATCGGGGGCACAGCCCCTGGTAAACGCAGCAGAAGCAGCATAGTGAAACCCTATGGAACAACCCTGCTAATAGTGCCTGCAGCACTATTAGCATCAGCAGCAGAAGCGTTAACTGAAGTGCGTCCAACTCCAGCTTGGAACCATCACGCTTCGGTCAGTCCTGTGTTGTGTGTGCTTGATAGCTGGGCGTGCAGGATCGGGCCGCAAATCTGGCAGCTCTCTCCGGGGTTCGTGTGACGAGGACGTCGGGCAGACAGCCCGGTGTTCAGCATGGACATGAAAGGACAGGCGGGCGGGCGGGCAGGCTGGCAGCTCATGGTAGCGGCAGAGGTAGCGGAAGCTGCAGTTGGCCCTCTCCAGTGCTAACCGACTCCTGACTGGTCTCATGGAATTATACAGTAGTGGACGAAACTATAAAGATAAACATGTTAGCAGAAAACACTCAGCCGCTGCAGCGCGACGCTGCCATGATGACATGCTGTAGCAGCCGCTATGCAGCAGCTCCAGCAAGAAGCTGAAAGGACAAACAAGATGTTAGCAGCAACATGTAGCAGCCGTGGCCCGAAGCTATAAAGAAAAACGCGATTTAGTGGAACATGTAGCCGCTTTAGCATAAAGCTGCAATGCTAACCTGATGCCGTGGCAGGGGGCATGCCGCAGCTCCGGCCTGGAGCTGTAATGATAAATATGTTAGCAGAAAACCTCAGCAGCTGCAGCGCCATGCTGCTATGGCGACCTGCTGTAGTAGCAGCTATGCAGCAGCTCCAGCACGAGCTGAAAGGATAGAAAACACTGCTAGGACATACGGTGTGTTGTGTGACCCGGTACTATAGCCTTGGTTTGAAACAAATATTTGAGTTAAATCCCTTTAACTTCTGAAGCACTGGTAGCAGCTTAACATGCAGTTGAAACACCCCGCAGCTGCCGAGCGACGCTGCAATGACGACCTGCTGTAGCTGTCGCTATGCGTCGGCTTTAGCCCGAAGCTGAAAGATAAACCTCATGTTAGGGTTAGGAAACCTGAAAAATAAACATAATGTTAGGGTTAGGAACCTGAAAAATACAACGTAGACCTGGTGTTAGCCACGCCCTTCTAGCCGCCGCAGCGAGACGCTGTTGAGAAAAGTGATTTAGCTGAACCTGTGCCGCTTTAGCCTGGAGCTGCCATACTGGAGCAGAAATGACAACATGTTAGCAGAAACACTCAACACCCTGGTAACAGCTTGACATGCAGTAGAAACAATAACTTGCTGAAATAATAAACAGAATGTTAGCAACCAACAAGTATTAGCTTTAGCATGAGCTGAAAGAAAACATGATGCAGCCTTTTTACAAGCATCAGCCTTAGCTGTAATTATTAGCAGTTATGCTAGCACGCCGCCGCAGGTTGAGTGGAGCTACCAATAGCTGAAACTATAGGAGACATTAGTATCTGACTGAAGCAGCGGCAGCAAGAGCCACTAGCACCATAATGTGCCCATTTTAGCCTCCAAGATAGCGGCACCACGGATAAGGAGAAATCCTGGATATGCACATGATGTTACAACAGTCATGTAGCAGCTTGAGCGTGAGCTGTAAACCAGCACTGAAGCCGAGTGCAGCAGCTACGGAAACACTACTAGAACAGTGAGCTATGTGACCCAATACTATAACCTTACGGACCAGAAGTGCTCTAGCCTGGAGCTGTAATGATACGAATAATTTAGTATCTGAAGCTGATGAGCTGCAGCTGATGGATGCTGAAACTGAAGAGAATATTTAGCTGGAGCTACCGAGCATTTAGAGAAGACTACGATTCCCTGCATGCACTAGCGAGTTCAACTGGTGACGTCAAGACCGACAGCACGCCTAGCGTTAGCGGACGCAAAACATTGTTTGCACGTAAACTGTGGCACCCATGAGCTTGCGGGTTTTCCTCCTTCCAGGAGCCCACGCAGACATACAAGCGACAGGAACCATTTAGTAGCTGCTAAGGTATAGCAACTAGCACCTCATAAGCAGCAGCTGTTTATAGAGGCAACGTTTTCAGACGGGGCCATACTTGCGCCTAGAACATGGCTAGCAAGCTGTTTTACTAACTAGCAGCTATCCTTACATTAGTTAAAGCTAGCCGGCTTACAACAAGCAAAGCTAGCCCCTGGCTGACTGCAAGGAAGGAACGCTGCTCAACAGTAGCAGATACGGCTGACAAAATACACCAATACGCCACTGTTCCCGATAAGCACAAGCAACTGAGTTAACCTTAGCGAACGGTCGCAAGCAAGCCAAGCACGATGAAGTTATTTTAACGTTAGCCAGGAGCCGCAACTGCTCCCGTCTCGATCTGTAGTATGCAAACTCAGCTGGAAAGAGCACCATTACCTGATGAAGCAGTAGTTAGAAGTAGACCTCGGCCGTGTTTACCACAACAACGAACCCAACCTTTATGCCATAATCCTTGCCTTGAACCCAGCCTGGACAGCCGCTAATCTTTAGCAACGTTAGCTAAACCCATAAGCACCTTAAATTAGCATTAGCAACAAACGACTGCCACATTAGACTGTAGCACGGAATTCAGCTGGGCTTGACATGCTAGCGAACTACATATCCCATCTCCAGCGCTTAGTATGCGTTGACGACGTCATGCCGTAAACCACCGCTTGACATGAACTCGGCTAGCTCGGATGCTGCCGATACCTACAACAACCTACAAACTGAATCCTCCTGGCGTGTTTCATACTTGCTACGGGGCCACGTTTTCACGCGGGCCGCCGCTCTATGCCTTGACATGGCTAGCACGTTGTTTTACCAGCTAACAGCATCCTTACCGGAGTAGCCGGCTAGCAATAGCCACTGGCTAGCTCCTGGCTGACTATACATTGAACCTGTTGCTCCACGCTAGCCGATACGGCCCGTGCAGTCGCAAAAACACTGTCGCTATCATCGACAAACCCAACGACTGAGATTACCTTAACTCATGGTAGCCCAGTAAAGGCCCACCAGGGCACGAAATAAGTTAGCATTTAGCCCGTAGCCACAGCCAACTTCTATGATACTGAGTTTACCTTTAGCAACTTTAGCAAGCCTGTAGCGCCTTTAAAATAGCTTTAGCAACAAACAACTGAAGTACAGAAATCAGCTAGGCACCAGCAACGATAGCAAGAAATATGAACCTTGAAACAGTAGTACAGAATCCAGCGATTACCAGAAAGACACTCTCAGACTTCCCATACAACCTGGCCAAGAACACAGCTTCTTAGTTTGGCAGCTAAGAACATGATTTGAGCGATAGTAAAAGCAGAAACAGCCGGAAATACTCAGCCAAGTTAGGCACCCTCTCCGCGTGGTGGCAGCAGCACAGCTACCTGGCTGCAAGCAACAAGTGTGGCACCTGTGTGTGTCCTGTAGCGCTGAGTTTAGCAACTGAAGCACTGTAGGGTTAGATACCCTAGATATACTCTGAGTGTTGGGGGGGCGGAATATAATACTCCGCCCACCTGGGGGCGCGCGCCAACCTCTTAAATCTCACCCCCCGAACTGGCTACGTCATTCTTCCTGCGCCTAATATTTCGCCACTTCCACAAATGCCCCACCCACTGAAATCCAAGTCATTCAAATTTTAACGCCCATCTTTTCTTTTCTTTAATTACAATCTAAAATATGAACCCTTGTTGTAAAAAAACAAAGTTGTCCTTTAACAGAACACAAATGTGTTTATTCAACCATAGTCGTCTGATCAGATACATCTTACATCTCTGTCAAAACACATTGTCAGCTGTTGCTCGTGCCAGAATGGAGGAAGCAACGTCTTTAGGTTATATGTAACACCAAGCAACGTTTATTTGTACATTTGTGTTGTTGTTGTTGTTGTTGTTGTTGAGCAAAACGGCACGTAAAAATGCAGAGAAGTGCAAGCACAAAGAATCAGAAAGGAGAACATAATTCTCATTCTGAGTAAGAAATCACTGGTATATCATCATATGTAAAACCATTGAGTGTAACATGAGTGTAAACATGACATGACATTTTGTCCCCGGGGGGTCTCCAGACCCCACAGGGGTCCTCGGAAAAATCCCTTGTCTGACTAAAGTCCTTTTGTCAGACGGCTGAAAGTCAGAAAGAAAGTCCTTTTTTTTTCTTTTGTATTTCGTTCCAGGGAAGTCCCCTTGCCAACTGACCATTTCAGCAAAAACTGACGATCTACAAGCTCACAACGCAATGTGATTTTAGGGAATTGCCATGTACAAATACTGTACATAAAAATTGGACTTGGGGAAGACCATGCACCCATTTTCAATATTGAACTATGTCATTAATATACCTTAGAGGAGTTGTGTGGAAATAAATTAAAAAAAAGGTTCTCCCCTTCTGTGTTGCCTAGAACTGGAGGATTGATTTGGGGGTTTGTATTGTAAATCACACCGGTGTGATGTCATCTTGGTGTGATGAGCCCTCTAAGGTATATTAATGACATAGTTCAATATTGAAAATGGGTGGTCTTCGCTTTAAGTGTACAATACTTAAGTAAATCTACTTATAGCTACTTTACACCACTGCCTGAGGTAAACTGAGTACAGTATAGTGTCACTTTAATTCAATGATTACAATACACAAGTGTTATGATGATTATTTAGGCAGTTCAACTTAAAACAAAACAAGCCAAACTTAGTGTACCTCATAACAGGACAATGGTTCCCAAACCTTTTCATGTCAAGGACCCCCAAATTGATATGAATTTGGCCTCAGACCCCCAACTGAAAAAAACAAAACAAGAAAAAAGATTTTGCTGGGGACCCCCTGGAACCCTTACTGCTCTCGGACACATGTCAGTCAGACTGACTATATAGAGCAGGGGTTTTCTAAGTGGGTGACGGGGCACCCTGGGGTGCCGTGACGGCAGTCCAGCGGTGCCGCGAGATCATTTGATAGTATTTGAAATTTATTTGGACACTTGGACAAAAAATATTTAGTATCATTTTAAACTTGAAGTACAACATTTTCAGTCAGTTCTAACCAAAATGACTATTATCTTAACGTTTTCCTCGCAACATAATCACTAAAATATCGTCACTGTCGGGCAGAAACCTCGTATCTCCAAGTTTCAAATGTGAACGTCTTTTGGTAAAGCAAAGCCCTGCTTCATACAAGACTGTCGCACAAAACTAGTGAAAACAGCCGATCTACAAGCACACAACGCCTCGCATCGGCTGTTTTCACTAGTTTAGTACATTTTATAGATGATAAATACAAAACGGTTTTGGACATACAAGGTTTCCACCCGACAACGACGATATGCTATAAATATAAGGTGCTGGGAGTTAAAATTATGATGTGGGGGTGCCTCGGGTTAAAAAAATATATTTATGGGGTGCCCTGAGACAAAAAAAATTGGGAACCACTGATATAGGGACACTGTGTGCAACAATGACGTTTGTCAACGACATGCAAAAAATACAAAATAAAAGCACCCTATCTGGATATGGTCTTATTCTGTCAAATAAATATGTATTTTCCCAACACAACCAATCAGAAGGACATGACACACAGACTCTGCATACATTAAATAAATAATTACAGTTGTACCCTACATTTCATGCCAGCACCCATAGAAATGCCAAAACATAAATATGACAACTTATTTTACCAGAATGGAACAGAGCCTTCATTAGTATCATTGTTAAAGGGATATTTCACTTTCAAAAGAACTTTTTGTAATTTTATCGTAAAATCAGGCTTTTGGGAACACACAGGACAGTTTTTGAATTTCTTCATTCAGTATTTAGATATTTGATATTCATTTCCCCCCATTTCCCCCCTTCCAGGACCTTCCCATACAAACCCGTTATAACTTCAAACTCCATTTTAACCATGATAGATTCAATGAAAACAACTGTCCATTTTTCTGGTGACTCCTAACACCCTCCGAATACGTGAGCAGGCCGTGTTTTCTTTCCCGATTTGTATAATCTTTTATTGTGTTTAATAATTTTCATTTCCCCAAAAAATTAATAAAAATCAATGAAAAATGTTATAAAAAGAAAAAACACGGCCTGCTCATGTATTCGGAGGGTGTCAGAACAGAAGTCACCAGTAAAAAAAGTTTTTTAATTGAATCTATCATGGAGTTTGGGTGTTGGGTGTTCCCAAAAGCCTGATTAGACAAATAAAATGACAAAACGTGTTTTTTTTTTGTTTTTTTTTAAGTAAAATATCCCTTTAACACCTGTGAATTTCCCAATTTATTTCCGATATGCATAAGCTTATTGGGCATTTCCAGTCAGTGTTACTGTCAGTGTTTTGTAACTTCACAACACAGCTGTGTTTCAGTAATAATGAGCTGTACATTTCCACATCACTCGGTAGTTTCATTTTGATGCCCAAAATGAATTTAAAAAATCCTCTTTCATTTTCTCTTCTCTTCACGGTTCATAATATCCATTTCACTTCAGTGCGGTTTTGTTTTGAGACGCTTTCATTTTGTAACTCTCATCATGAATGTATGAATGTACTGTATGTTGTTTTAATATCGTTGTTGTCGGGTGGAAACCTTGTATGTCCGAGACCTTTCGTTTGTATTTATCGTTTTAAAAACGAACTAAACAGCAGATCTACAAGCACACAACGCCTAGCAACGCGAGGCGTTGTGTGCTTGTAGATCGGCTGTTTTCACTACTTTTGTGTGACGGCCTTGTATGATGAAGCTTGGTGAAAAAAACGTACAAACTTGAAACTCGGAGATACGAGGTTTCCACCCGACAGCGACGATATATTAATTGTTATCCAGTGGCTTATAGAGGCTGAGCGTGAGTAAATGTCGGATCCTTGCGTGCCTGGTGCAGAAATGTCCTGTCCACCCAAACTGTCTGATTATCAGTCCATAGATATGTTGGTCTGTTGTTACGTAACCCCATCATGAATGTCCCCCCCCCCCCCACCAATATTATACATAATGAGTCAGTTGGTCTGCCAAATGTTGTATCCCTTTCAGAATGTAGATAAAAAAGTAGATAAATAGATAAAAGTACCAACTAGAAATACCGTTCCTACGAAACAGTGTGGGCTCGCTCGTGACTATACTCTTATACTCTGCAGCGTGCCAACTGTCATGTGAAGCTCAACCAATACTCCAGCTAACACCACTCCCAGATTTTTTTTCCCCCACCAATTGCGCCTCATTGGCTAAGGGAACACGATATGCGGCGGAAATAATGACGAAACCATAGTGTTTTCGCCTTTGAACTGTCTGCGGCGGAACTCACTATATAAATAATGAGGATAACATAGTGTTCTCGCCTTTCAGCCGAGCCCACAATAAATATTATATATACTGCATATTCAAGCAACATTTAAACACTGAAAAAGAATGGGGGTCCGGACCCCGCAGGTCGAGACCCACAGTCTCAGTGGACCGTCACCTGACAGCCACTGTCCACGTGGTTGAGCACCTTCTGCTTGAGGCGCTCCACCTGCTGCCGCAGCACGCCGGCCGTGGAGCTGAGGTCCGTGTTCTGCTCCTTGAGGTTCTGCACCTTGTCCTCCAGCCGCGAGATCCGCTCCAGCTTGCGCTTCCGGCACTTGGTGGCGGCGATGCGGTTCCGCAGCCGCTTCCGCTCCGCCTTGATCCGGTCCTGGGTCACTTCCCCGCCGTTGGCGGGGGACGGAGGGGGGCTGGAGGCGTCGCCGCAGAGGCTCTGGTGGAGAGGTGACGACGAGGTGTTTTTATTTGAGTACTGTACTTATGTAAAAAGAAAAAAACAAAAACAAAATATCGTCGTTGTTGGGTGAAAACCTTGTATGTCCAAAACCGTTCGTTTTGTATTTATCTTATAAAAAATCAAACCTCCGTTCGAAGTGGAGCGGTGAATTTGAGCAGCTGTACCCTATGTGAGTGAGTGAGTGAGTGAGTGTAAACTGTGCCTGTGAGTGAGTGGTGAGTGTGCCTGGCCTGCACAAAACAGCGCCCCTCCTTTAACTAGTGTTTTGTGTGTGGCCACTCAAGGTATTGCCAGACTACGGACACGGCCAGCCAGCCACCCACCCAGCCACCCAGAGACATACCCACAGACATACCTGTTCATTGGGAGCGCTTTCACCGCTCCAAAAATATACTAAACTAGTGAAAACAGCCGATCTACAAGCATACAACGCCTCACGCTTGTAGATCCGCTGTTTTCACTACTTTTGTGCGACCGCCTTGATGATGAAGCAGGGCTGTACTTTATGAAAGAACGTACAAATTTGAAACTTGGAGATACGAGGTTTCCGCTCGACAACAACAATAATTATTATAATAATTATAATTAATTAAAAATATGTTTAAACTGGGACGTCGGTTTGTCTGGAGCCCTGCAGCAGTGTTCACTGTTCAGCCTGTATAGGTTAGCTGCACTTGATCAACCATTCCAGCCCAAGGACCGCAGGTAAAAAAAAAAACATAGAAACCCGGGAAAAACATGGAAAAACCCGAAAAAACCCGATCCGACTCCACCCCCCCAAAGTCTCACTCCTAACTTTTTCTGAAACTTGGCAGCCCTGATTACCAGGGAAAGTCAAACGTTGAAATAAATGAATTAAACGTCTCCACTCTGTCACATTGACAAGCTGGACAGACAGTGCAGTGACTGCAGCCAGAAGTCGTAACAGTAGCCACCAACTTTATCCTGTTGGATCCAACATTATATAGGTAATAGGATTATTATTATTCAATAATGCTGGTTGCGTTGGAATCTATAATATTAACATCAAAACAAAAGCCTTATTAACACATTGGGTGCCCCTGGATTGAGCCCCATTTATCTCCTCTAGCTGCCCAGGCCCACCACCATTGTATTGAATCCGGCCCTGCTGCATCAATGCATGCGTCACTTGGTCACTTGGTCACATGAGTGCAGACAGGATGTTATTGTGTAACTTTCTGTATGGACCAGTGTTGATCATAGCTGTTCATTGCCGATCAAAATTTGGACATTTTGCCGCACCCCGCCACAGTTTTAGCCATAAAACAAACATCAGAGATAAAGGGCGTTAAAGATGGGGAAATACATTGGAGTATACGGAGAAAAACGGCCGCGCGATGCTCTCAGCGTCGACTCGAAGCGACTAGCGGCTAATGGGCTACATCCAGGCGCAGCCCCAACCTAACGGTGAGATTTAAAGTTAATACTGTAAATACAGTAAACACATCAACGCGTCGTGGGCCTCCCGCAACATCAAAGAGATTGACGCGTGGGCACTCGCTGTGTTAAGGGAGAAAGGATCGCTTTAGGCTATTCTGTGAAGTCCAGCGGTAAGTCATTTTGTGGTTTTGTCCCCCGTTCACGCCCCCAAGCCCCCGGTCAATGTGATGACGTCATCAAACGATAAAGTCGACTTCAACTCAACTTTTTACTGAGTCGAGTCGACTTGCAACAAACACAAGTCGTTCATGCCCTAGTAATTAGTTACTTTACACCACTGTCCAACACTGACCTGGACGTCGGGGACCGTTTGAGGCTCGTCCATCTTGGTCGTGGGGTGATGATGATGATGATGGTGGTGGTGGTGGTGGGGTGGAGGTAGAGGTGGGAGGGGAACCATAGAGTCCACCAGTGGAGAGCTGGTGGCGTAGCTGGTCAGGCTGGTGTAGACCGGGGGCAGATCTGGCAGGACGGCAGCTACAGGAGATGAATCCACGCTGTGAGGCAGGGGCGTACAGACGGAGAATGTTAGAGGGGCACGGGATTAGGGCTGTCACAATTATTACATAATCGTCTAATCGCCATTTATTTGACATAATCGCCACTATTTTGTCATAATCGTCATAATCGTTTACATGTTGAAAGAATTTTCATGTTTTCAAACAAAATAGGCTATTTCCACTATCAAGGTTCTTTTTCAAGTATATTCTTTGTATATTTAGGTTGTGTGCCATGCCATGTCTGCCATGTAAAACTTCAAAGCCTATAAGCCAAACAGGAATGTAATTGTCAATGACAGAAACACAATTAAATCGTTAATCGCAATTATCTGATTGACAATTCATTGTCATGTAAAATGTCATAATCGTGACAGTCGCCTTCCTCTCTGTATAGCCAATACAAAGCCTAGAAACATAGCCTACTTTATAATTAATTTTAAAATGAACGTGACCATGATTCACTAAACGCATATCACGATGATTTAAAAAATACTTTAAACTAGCGACTGAAAACATAAAGCGTTAATGAAAACATATATGAAGATAAGAAAATAAAGTGGAAAGTTCGCCAAATCCTTCCTCATAGACTCCCATTGAGCTGAAGGTAGGTTTTTGAGTACCGAACAGCGAAATCTGCTGGGCCATTAACTGGAACAGCAGCTTCAAGGAGAACCCGGAAGTGTCTTCATTTCCAGCGAATGGAACTTGCCCCTTGGTTGCTATTTTCGGTGTGCGCCCACTGCTCTCAACTAAGTATAATTAAGCTGGAGGGCTACACTAAGGGCAATTCTGTCAACATAAAATGGGTAACATGTCATTAGGTCGAACACCCTTTGGATCGACCACCAAACTCTAACCCAAACCCTAATCCTAACCTCAGTAAAACTATGCCTATAACTCTAACCCTAACCCTAAACCTAACCTCAGTAACCGTGACGCGGGTGATTATCTAACCTGCCGACGCTGTTCGACCCAATGGGAGTTCGACCTATGGGGCAGTCCCCCATAAAATGCTGCATTTTAAGATTACGGGAGTTTGGAAAAGGCGACTCTCTTGAATGCTGCCGGAAAGAGGGTGCATTTAGCATTTCTTTACACCAAGCTGCATTCGTGGTTCCGGAGAGAGGGCACTTTATACAGACAGGTAAAAGAGCACAGGGGGGGGAGGGGCTGGGGTGGCGCAGTGGTCTGGTGTAGCAGAGTGTTTCCAGTGGGCCAACATGCACAATATCGACACCCCGACTCATTGGTAACCCCTGGGAAGTAAGTAAGGAAGCGTCCCGACTTCTTTCCAATATGGCTGCTGTGCATAGAGCCTATATTGACATTATGACTAAATTGGTGAGAAAAAGAGGGTAAGGGCAATTGGCTACTCTAAATGTATGAGGGGAAAAAAACGGGCACAGGGGCTCGAGCCCCCTTTGATGTCTAAGTGTGCACGACTGCACGTGTACCTGCAGTGAGGAACCGGACCCGGCTGAAGCTGCAGGTTGAGCTGGTTCTGCTTGTGCAGGTCCTCCAGGGCTTTGACGAAACCCTCCGCAAACTCCTGCTCCTCCGTCAGCGTCCTGTGGTGCTGGTAGAGCAGCTGGGAGGACAGGCTGCTGCCGCCCTGCAGGGAGGCAGGCCCAGTGGGCACCTAGAAACAGTGTTGTTTTTGACAGCAAATTTTGATTTAGTTTTAGTCATAGTCTTTTGAAATAAAATGTATTTTAGTTTTAGTCACCATTTAGTCACCTGAAAAGTATTAGTTTTAGTCTAATTTTAGTCAACTAAATATCATATGATTTTAGTCGACTACATCTACAGTACAGTTGATTTAGTCAACTGAAATGTATTTTGGCAGTGCCTTGATGGCATCGTAATGACTGATTTTACACTTTGTTGCGCGCTGAAAATAGCCGATCTACAAGCTCACAACGTGTCGCAGCGCGACGCATTGTGAGCTTGTAGATCTGCTATTTTCAGCATGCAAAACCTGAGAGCAACCAAATATAAAATGATTCTCTTTTCCACTAGTCCCTCCCTAACGTTTTAGTCTAGTTTTTATTTTGTTGACGAAATTGTCAATATATTTAGTCTTAGTTTTAGTCATCACAACGTAGTTTTTATTTCGTTTTTATTTAGTTTTCGTCAGTGAAGAAAACGCAGTTGACAAACATTTTTTAGTCATAGTTTTAGTCGACGAAATCAACACTGACCTAGAAACATTGTCGGGCACCAGGGACGTGCAGAGAATGTTAGAGAGGCAGGGGCCTGACATTTCTAAAAGGGCCTTTTTGGTGAAAATATCGCTAGCAGCTATTTTCAGCAGCTATTTTCGGTGCTTGATACTACACTGAACTAAGCACAATCCTGTGAATACTGGAGATGGTCGTACAGTCTTGACACAGAGAGGGCAATTCTTTCAACATGAGATGCTGCATTCAAGTTCAGGAGAGTTTGGACAAGGCAATTCTCTTGAATGCTGCCTTCATGTATGGCATGAAAAGAGGGGCATTTGCAATATAACAAATGCATATGAATATCAATCTAGAAAAACAATATAATCAGTACAAGATTTTCTAAAAACCTGCTAACTAGCTTCATGTATGGTCATTGAGTGTTTCAGTAGTGCTATGGGTTTAGGTGGAGTCTGAAAAGGTGAGTCTTCAGTCCACGGCGGAAGCTAGGGAGTGAGTCTGTTGTTCTAAGTGCAACAGGGAGTTTATTGCACAGTTTGGGGGCCTGGAGGGCAAATTGTCGAGGACGAGTGGACTTTTGTCCTGGGGCTTTTAGCGAGGGTTCTGTCAGCATCCCTGTGTTGGCTGATCTGAACGAACGGGTGGGGTTGTAGGGGTTGATCAGGTTTTGGAGGTATGGAGGAGCCGTACCTTTGGCTGCTTTGAAGGTCAGCATCAGTGTTTTGTATTCAGTGCGAGCCACAACCGGGAGCCAGTGGCAGGAGCGGAGAAGGGGGTAGACATGTGAGAATGTTGGCTGGTTGAAGACCAGTCTTGCCGCGGCATTTTGGATCAGTTGGAGAGGTTTAAGTGCACATGCCGGGAGGCCAGTGAGGAGAGAGTTACAATAGTCAAGTTTAGAAATGACAGATGTCTGAATGAGGAGCTGGGCTGACTCCTGGGTGAGGAAGGGTCTGATTTTACGGATGTTATAGAGTGTGAACCTACCGGACCGGGTGACTGATGCAATGTGTGCCTTGAATGATATAGCTGGCTGTCCAGGACTACCCCAAGGTTTCTAGCAGTTGGAACCGAAGTCACCAATGCATTATCTATGGAAATAGTGAGATCTTGCATGGGGCAAGACTAGAACAATAGTGTGCAGTGTTGCCTATAGAGCAACTACACTAATAATAGAGAACAGCCCAAATGTATGCTTTGGAAAATCGTCCGAGATAATGTAGGCTATACATGATTTAGACATGAATGAACATAAACATAAATAGTTTTTGAATTGATTACAAAAGGACCCCAATGGAAGCAAGCCATAGGGGCTTTCTTGGGAAAATCCACTTAGCAGACCTTGTATTTAACTGTAGGCCTACTGTGTGCTTATCACTGTTAATAGAGTATTCAATCAATCAATCAATCAATCAATCAATCAATCAATCAATCAATCAATCAATCAATCAATCAATCAACATGCACATCAGACCAATCCCCTTCAACTTCTTAAAGGAGTAGTTCAGCTCCAAAATGACAGTTTCTTTTCCTATTGATTGCTCTTATGGAGAGTTTTTGTATTTGTCATTATTACAGTAAAATGTACCCCTATTGATTCCGGATGGGGAGCCCGTTCATATTAAACTCGAGTCTCCATGGCGTGAGTAATCAATAGAAGAAAAAAGAAAAAGAAAAAAAAAAAAACATTTTGGAGCCAGGTGAACTACTCCTTTAAACCCATGATGACTGGCTATCCATGGGTTTTGTATAGGAATATAAGGTCTTAAATGGAATTTAAAAAATATGTTAGGCTACATGTAAGCCCACCCTATTTGACCCATCATTAATAAAACAAATGTTTTATATATTTAAAAATATATATTAAATACTATTATATATATTATATATATATATATATATTTGTTTTAATGGAGCTTTACCGTCTGAATGATCAGTGTGTCCATATCCGGAGGAGAGGAGGAGGAGGCCAGTTTCATCAGACTCAGATCCGGGGGAGAGGTGCTATCCTCCGGACTCGGAGCGCTCTTCAGGTCGGCGGCGCCGTCGGTCGATGCCACGTCTAAATGAACGTCTTCCTTCATCATCATGTCACACACACACACGCACACACGCACCCCTCAAAGCAGTGTCCCTTTGCCCATAACCTCACCAAACAGTCCGCTTTGTGAAGTCAGTCCCCGATGTATCGGTATCTGTCCGTTTTCTTCCGTTTTTTGAAAAAATAATCCGCGGTCCCGTCTAATAGTATTCTATTATTATTATCCTACTATTCGGTTGTACATTTTCGCTCAGACCGATATCTGTCTGTTTCCAACGCCTCCAGTTGTGCGTACTCTGCGTAATGTGCGTCCACGCACGCTGCCTACAGCTTTCACTACAAGTGTTATTATTGCATAATTCCATTACGTCATATGGTACTTTTTTTTGTCTTTCGTTTTAGTTTTAAGGCACATCATCAGGAATGAATGTCCCGTGAATGTTCATGCCTTGAATTAACTTTTTTAAATTTATTCTGATCTCATTAAGTTTAAAATGTTAATAACAAAGTAATAATAATATGTAATAATAACAATAAAACATTAACACCATACATCATGGGCTGTCATATATTCATGACAGACCATGATACATGGACTGGAGTATTTCGTCAGAACTCTGAAAGACATTATTTTAAACTCATGACAGCTATACAATTTGCCAGTGGTTCTCAACCTGTGGGTCGGGACCCCCTGGGGGGTCCCACATTATTTTGGGGGGGTCCCCAGATGATTAGCTTATGTGCAACATTGTTTTCTCACTCAAAAGTAAACAAACCTACAACATTTAAGTGTATAGATAGAGGATATCATATTTCTAAAGTGACAATTTAAGGACTTGGTAATAGGCTACCTCTAAAATGACAAATTAAACATTGGCTAAATTGTCAAATAGGCCTAAAGGCAGAAATTGTGAAAATCCCGATCTACATGCTCACAACGCCTCGCAACGCGAGGCGTTTGTGAGCATGTAGATCTGCTATTTTCACAATAGAACCATGTTATACAAAATGTAATGCCTCAACTCTTAGTGCTCGTGATGATGGGGAACCTATCAAAGTCACAACATGGCAAAAAAGAACCCCATGCATTGTGTCGCCCCAGCGCAGATTGGGTAGAATAAGTGAGTTTCCTCCTCTTGTATTTGAATAAGGGGATGTTCTAGCGCTGTTGCTATGGCGAGCTGCAGGCTAAACTGACAACAGTGCGTTCAGTGCTTTGACATCATGGTGCATTCAACCGTTTGTTCCTCTTTCATTTTAGGTGACGTTTTTACATAATTCTTGTGAAATCAAAGTAACTTGTAAGGCAGTGAATCATGTCACTTGTCAACAACATCATAAAGGCATATTAGCCTATGTCGTGAGAGAAACTGACATTTATAGGCTAATGTATTACATTTATTCATTTTGTGGAATTATCTAATGCAGACTCTAAAGGACCCCAAACATGATATGTATTTGGCCGCAGACCCCATCAAAACATGTGTTGTTGTGTCAGGGACTCCCAGAAAAAAAAAGTGTGTGTTCAAATGTTTGCTCTCTATATATATATATATATATATATATATATATATATATAATAATTCAAGATAAAAAAAAAGAGAGCAGATCTACAAGCTCATAGCGTGGCACAAAGTGAAGCGCTATGCCCTTGTATATTATCTGCTATTTTTGAATAGCCAAATAAAATATGGTTAAAGTTGTTACAATGATTGTAATATATTAACTAATTATGCTGTTGACCCCCTGGAACCCCCTCGGGGACACCTGGGGGTCCCCACTCCCCAGACCACTGATCTAATGCAATACGAATCATTTTCCGAACGTAAATTGTACATCAGCTCATAATGTTCTATATACCGCAACTCCAACCATAACTAATATAACGGACAAAGCCAAAGTGCAGTAACTATGTTTTTGGACACACTGACCTACGGGGGCCGCTCTCCATTCTGACACGCTGCCATTCAGACATTGACTCCCAATTGTCTGAATGGCGACACTTCCATAGAGGTTAGGGTTAGGCTTAGGGTTAGTGTCTGAATGGGGGGATGTCTGAATGGCAGCATGTGTATCCCAAAGGTCAAATTAGCCTTCTTGATTTTGGGAGACAATTACCTCAAGAACAGATATATAATTAGTGTAATATCACTTATATCAGTGTCACTTACTGTATATGCTGACATCTCGTTTGGCTGACCAGTTGAAAGACTTTTAACTAATTTATCAGTGATGTCCTTTTTCTCGTATTACTGCGCTTTGGCTTTGTAGGGTTGATTGATTGATTGAAGACTTTATTAGAAGTTTGCATAGGAAAAGGTACAGTTTCATGATGGTACAGTTCACTGGTACAAGGTCTACTAAAAGGAGATCCTAGAAAAGACTAAACTTGTTTCCATAGGAAATCATTGAAGTATCTCATATAACATTGAATGACAGATGGATAGAACACAGTACTATGCAGTAGATATTGTCAGGGAAAAAAAGGGGAAAACATTTAAAAAAAGAAAATAAGAACATATAGGTAAATACAAGGAAGAGTCAGGGGAGGGTAGGGCTGGGCTATGTTTGTTTTTACCAGTTGCGAACTGCTGCTGCCTGTAAGTGGCTTTTCAGGGTGATTTTAAAGGATGCTAGTGATCCACACTCCTTTAAGGCCTTCTGTAAGGTGTTCCACATTTTTGTGGTATAGCAGAAGATAGAGTTTGACCCTTTGTTTGAGTTGACTCTGGGTTGAACGTGATCTGTGGCGCTGCCTCTGGTGTTGTAATTATGGACATCCTTAAAGGACAACTTTGTTTTTTTACAACAAGGGTTCATATTTTAGATCGTAATTAGAGAAAAGAAAAGGTGAGTGTTAAAATGTTTTCATTTGCTTCGTTCTATTGTTTTATCGCGTTTACCGTGCTAAAATGTGGGGCATGCGTACGCATGGGGGCATGCGTACAAGTGGCTAAATATGTCTTTTTAGACACAATAAGCCAGCAGTTTCTTTATTGCTATTTACCGCCCCCATAAGTCACATCCAACCATTAAAGGTTGTGTTGTATCTTGGGAATGGGCTTATTCTGTGTAAAATTACATATTTAGCCACTTGTACGCATGCCCCCAACCACTGAAATAAGAATCTCTAAAACAATAGAAAGAAGTAAATTAAATAATTTTAACACCCATCTTTTAGATTCTTTAATTACAATCTAAAATATGAACCCTTGTTGTAAAAAACTAAAGTTGTCCTTTAACCTTTATAAAGTATTTTGCCAGGGCCTATTCTATATTGTTTTTTGATGGCATCCACTTGAGTTATAGAAGGAGATTTAAAGCAACATTTTATAGCTATAATATAATATCATATTTTATATAATAATTCCTTTCAAAGTCGGTTGGCATGGAAGAAGTGGAAATACACCATGAAGTGAGCTGGAGGCAATGATGAATATTTAGCCTCATGCATGTGAAATGAGAGGCTCACGGCACGCTTGAATAATACCAATGAATATTCAAGGTTTTTGGCCGAGCGATCAAACTGAAGACCAAATCCAGCCGCAGGCATGCTGTGGGATGCTGGGCTCTGGAAGAGTCTAGTATATACAGTGTGGTTCTCTACCTTTTCAGGCCGCGACCCCTCAAAATAATCACATTTAAACTGTCTGGGGACCCCCCACCCAGACAAGCACTTGGAATTGTACTGTAGGCGTTGCGGCGCAACATTTTGTTTGACTGTGTTCTACAGATAAATATTGTGAAAATAGCCGATCTACAGCTATTTTCTAAATGTTTGCCCTTTTCTTATTATTATTCGACAATTTGGCTAATGTTTGACAAGTTTTATCTATGATTAGCATACTTGCAGTGCAGTAATGGCATTCTTTAATTTATTTCCTTCCTTTTTTAGGTCCTTTAAGTCCTAAATTGTCACTTTACTGTCATCTGGGGACAGATTAATGAAAACATTAACGCAGGCTTGCGGCCACGGGCCCTCGATACATATGCCAATGCACTAGCAGTGCATTGTGGGACTTGAAGTATTATGGTGGTGCGTGTGTAGCAGAGTGACTTACTGCCTCAGCCTGATGACATCAAAAGTCTAATAATTCTAGGATAGGGATATCCCTTTGATCTGATGGTTGGACTTTCATGTGGGAGACCTTGGTTCAAATCCCAGGCGTTGCACGTGCAATATAGCAGTGGGCCAGTTCTAATAGTAATTAAATATCATCCCGCGGGCCGAAGATAATTCATTCACGGGGCCTGATTTGGCCCCCCGGCCTTGAGTTTGACATATGTGCTCTAGAGGCAGCAATTGTGAAAATAGCCGATCTACATGCTCACAACGCCTCGCAAGTTTGCGAGGCGTTGTGAGCATGTAGATCTGCTATTTTCACCATAGAACCGTGTTACACAAAATGCAATTTCTCAACTCTTAGTGCTTGTCAGGGTGGGGTGTGGGGGGTCCTCAGTTAAAATATGATTATTTTGGGGGTCGCGGCCTGAAAAGGTTGAGAACCACTGACTATGAGACTATGATCTATGAGAAGAAAATAAACCAACAACACCATTAAAATAAGAAATACTAATGGAGATACAAGGTGTTTGGGTTTCCTGGCATGGTTGTGGGTAAACAACGCGCGGCGGGCAGCCGCTCAGTGGTAAAAATAGAACCCCCTCCTCCTCCAAGGGAAGTGATGACGTCTACAGACCATGACTTCGGCAGCAGCCAGGAAGCACACGCACGCATCCACCGGTAAAGACTGCTCACAGTTCAATGGGAGAGAGAGAGGTGTGTGTGTGTGTGTGTGTGTGTGTGTGTGTGTGTGTGTGTGTGTGTGTGTGTGTGTGTGTGTAGGGATGGGGGGGTGGGGGGGGGATCAGTGATCACCATGGCAACGCAGAGTGACGCAGGTGAGAGTAGTAGGGATGGAGCCAACCAGGGATTGGATAACCCACCGTGTGTGTGTGTGTGTGTGTGTGTGTGTGTGTGTGTGTGTGTGTGTGTGTGTGTGTGTGTGTGTGTGTGTGTGTGTGTGTGTGTGTGTGTGTGTGTGTGTGTGTGTGTCTGAGAGAGAGAGAGAGAGAGAGAGAGAGAGAGAGAGAGAGAGAGAGAGAGAGCGTGTGTGTGTGTGTGTGTGTGTGTGTGTGTGTGTGTGTGTGTGTGTGTGTGTGTGTGTGTGTGTATGTGTGTGTGTGTGTGTGTGTGTGTGTGTGTCACGCACGCACGCACGCACGCACGCACGCACGCACGCACGCACGCACGCACACACACACACACACACACACACACACACACACACACACACACACACACACACACACACACACACACACAGTAACAGGCTGTTATCACAGTAAACACTTGAGCGTATATGGTGATGATATGATTTGATTTCACGCTGCGTGAGCAATGAGTCCAACACTGTCTTGTCTGTCATGTTGGAGCTGCAGTATGTCTGTGAGGAACACTCTCACTTCATATTAGACTAATGAACACACTGACATCATATTAGACTAATATATGAACACACTCACATCATATTAGACTAATATATGAACACACTCACATCATATTAGACTAATATATGAACACACTCGCATAGACTAATGCAGGGGTCTTCAAATTCCATATAGTGTCATCGTTTGACAGCACAATCGTCAGTGTATTTTGGGTTCATGTCAATGTGTGTTTTCAGATATTTAACCACTTGAACCATCAATACTTATTAAACTTGACCTTTCACTCTGTACTTAGTCTGCTCTTTTTCCCCAATACAGCAAAGCTTTTTGCCGAGCTGCGAGGCGTTGTGAGCTTGTAGATCTGCTATTTTCGGCTAAAGTTCTCCGAATATGGACGCTAGGGTTCAAGTAGTTCATATAAAAAAGGAGAAAAGATGTTTCTATGACACAAAGATTTGGAGGACCCCCTGTAGTAACTCTGAGGACCCCCTAGGGGTCCTGGACCCCCTGTTGAAGACCCCTGGATTATTATATGAACACACGCACATCATAATAGACTAATATATGAACACATTCACATAACATGATAATGAACACATTCACATCATAATCACAATGGTATATGAACACATCCACCCACAGTCAAACTGTATTGTTGTATCATGTCTGTGAGGAATACATTCACCCACAGTCACAGTCACTAAAGAATAATATAACAATGACCCCACACAATGTGAAACACCCAAAAGAGTGTGTACAGGACAAACCATTCTCAACCTGTCTCTGAAAATGTGATCTTCTATTGATTTCTCACGCGATGGAGACTATTGAGTTCAATAATATATATATATATTTTTTTTTTTGTATTTGTTGCGTCTCTAAATTTACCCCCATTGATTCCGGATGGGGACCCAAATGCATTTAGGTCCCCATCCTGAATCAATAGGGGTAATCAAATTATTGTCTTAGGATAATAGGAATGTGACATACAATATATATATATATATATATATATATATATATATATATATATATAATTGAACTCAAGTCTCCATGGCGTAAGTAATCAATACAAAAAAGTAATTTTGTTTAAGTGGTCAGATGGGTGTGAATGCATGCTTCATATAAAATGATATAAAAATTAACACACAACTATGAGAGGTAACCTGACGAGTGGGCACCCAAACGTTGGTATTTATTTTACAAAATGTAAAAAGACAAAAAGAAAGAAAGAACAAGGATGTATAACATAATATTTCAACAATTGCTAAAAAAAAAAACCTTGGCTAGCCAGTCATTAAGGGCATCACAAGAAGTTGAAGGGTCAATTTAGGTCTGATAATGATACATGACTGTGCATTTTTAAATCACTTTTAATCATTGGTTTGTTATTATTGGTACATTATTGGTTCTTTATTAACCCGCATTTGGACCAAGAGGTCATGGGTTCGATCCCGGGCAATGCCAACACAGTGTGGCAAGTCGTGCGGCAAGTACAGGGAGCTGATGGTAGAAATACCAGAAAGCTCAGCCTAAAACACAGTCGCATCGGGCGTCTATCCGGCGGAGCGGTAGAATGGTCTCTGTCTGGTATTCCTAAACGTAACCGTTGTAAAATATGCCTAAACAGTTAAACCTAACCTTATTCCTAACCTTAACCTCAGTGAAACGGTATACCAAAACCTAACCCTCTTCCCAATCTTAACCTCAGTATGCCTAACCCTAAAGTTATTTCTAACCTTAAAACAAATACAAATATAGCTGCAAGCAGCGATAAAGTGGCCAAGGCAGAAAAAGCAGGAAAGCAAAAAAGCATCAAGGGAAAGCAAAGAAGAAATCAAAGAGAAACTAGAAGCAGTGTTCTTCCGAACAGGTCAGGTGTTTTTTTTGGCCTACTGGTGACTAATAGGCTAAAGTGAAAAGGGTACCACGCGTTCTTGGGCCTTTCACGGCAAACGGATGCTGCATGCGGGATTTGAGGCATTTTGTTCCAAAAAGGTGTTTTGCAAAAGTTGACCCGCTGGTGGCGCTATAACAGGCCAATGTGAGAAGGGTGGCATCTGTTCCTTGGCTTAGTGGGAATGTGTGTGCAAAATCACACACACAGCAGGCTGCGTTCATGATTTGAGACATTTTGTTCAAAAAGGAGCAATCCTGCAAACCTTGGAATTCAATGTTAGCCAATTAGATAGAAATATGATATCGGACAAATCGGTCATGATTACATCACTGTAGAGATACTGTGTAGTGATTTGTGTGATTTTCGGATAAAATCTGAAGGAGTAATATCGAAGAATGTGTTTTACATACTGTAAGTCGGCCTTCTGGTGGCGCTATAAATGGCAGATGTGAAAAATGCAGGGCATAGGTTTTTCCTTGGCCTCTGGGAAGTGTGCATTCAAAGTTTTACACTAATCGGTGGTTATAGGTAAAAGCACAAATTGGCCTCTACACAACATATGCAAAAGACTGTATATGCAACAGACAAAATACTGTGATACTATTCACCTGGACATTTTATGATGCTGTACATAGTAAGTAAGCCTTGCCATGAGGCCCATATGACTGGGCCGAGCCATGAGGCTCATAGGGCAGGAGCCTATCTCCTGTTTCTGTAGCATTAGGCAGCTGGATGTACAAGTACACCCCCTGGACATGAACCTAGTATGTCGCCGGGACTTACCCCGAATCCAACCCTGCACTGATTCTGAGTGCCAAGCAGAGAGGGACCCTTTATCTTGAGTTTTGCCTTTGTTCCTGAGTTCTATTTTTTTTTAATTTTTGGCCAAGTTTATTTTTGCTATTTTTTAATTTTGGGTTTTTGCTACAAAACTGCATGGTGGAGGCTGGAGACATGAAAATCTTAAAACGCCCATCTTGAGCTGTTCTTTGGAGCCTATAGGCCATCTTCACACACTGGTTTAAAAATATTAGAAAGTAAGCCCAATAAGCAACTATACTATTTTTAGAGACACAAATTGCTTATTATAAGCAGACATGGCAACCCAGGTACATTCAGAGCCCAGAACGCCAACTACTGACACTTTAAAGGGGATGACCACCCATTTTCAATATTGAACTATGTCATTAATATACCTTAGAGTTGTGTGGAAATAAAAAAAAAAAGTTCCCCCTCTTCTGTGTTGCCTAGAACTGGATGATTGATTTTGGGGTTTGTATTGTAAAGTACAATGTGTGATGTCATCAAGTTGTGATTTGCAATACAAACCCCAAAATCAATCCTCCAGTTCTAGGCAACACAGAAGGGGAACTTTTTTTTCCACACAACTCCTCTCTGGTATATTAATGAGATACTGTAGTTCAATATTGAAAATGGGTGGTCTTTCCCTTTAATGCAAGGACAACAGAAAACCAAATGATGTTTTTCAGGCCAGCTTTTTCAGCCTCCGCCTCTTTCAGGATATGAACAGGATGCCGGGGGCGGGGCCAAGAATTACGTGAATATAGAGAGAAATACTTGTTACAAGTAAAAGTTCAGAATTCAAAATGTACTTGAATAAAAGTACAAAGGTATTGGCATCAACTTGAAAGATGTTGAAAATAGCGGATCTACAAGCTCACAATGCAATGCAACGCGTGAGCATGTACTGGAGTAGCCTAGAAGTAAGAGTATACAAGTGAAGTATAAAATACCTCAAAATTGTACTAATGATAGTACTTGAGTAAATGTACTCAGTTACCTTTACACCACTGGCATTGTAGACCCAGATGCTTGTGAAACATGATAAAGAAATAGTCATGCAATAGTATAAATTTCAGTTTATTTACACAAATAGATTTGCAATTGCAAAATATTATTGTAGCATTATGTTCTGTAAGTGGCTAGCAGAGTCAGACTTAACTAAACTTAAATTGTCTTTATTGAAAAACGTTGAGGGGAAGGGGGCTGGGGGTCAAAACTTGGAACTTTAGGGGCTCACAGGGGCTGCTGTCCTGTGGGCAGAGCAGGGGGCAGTGACTATGGATTCCAATTGGGGGTGTTGGGAGCCCAGCCAGCCTAGGTGGGGGAGGGAGAGAGAAATGAGGTGAGCTTCAGAATAAGTACAAAGTCAGTTGAGCCACAAGGTATTGAATACGTGTTCAATCTGCCCGTTCCACACAGTTCAGAATAATGAACTCACTTACACTGCCTCTTTGTCTGCCTCCAAATAAGCAACTTGGGTGCTGGTACTGATTGTCTTGATTGTCCGATGGGCTGCAGGTGTCACCACACCCAGTCACTGGCATGTGAGGCTGAGCTTCCCCTGGTTTGCAACAATAAATTAATAAACTAATAAATGAATGCACTCAAACATCATTACTTTATAAAGAAACGCAAAGTAATTTCTTCAAAATCAAATCAAATACTTTAAAACAAACTCAAAATACATTCACTTTAGTGAATAATCAAAACACATTTGTTTGCTCTGCTAGCATTTTAGCCCAATGAGGAAATCCCATGCCTTTTTGCTAAATCAAACTAGCAGACCCATTTCAACATATTTTAGCAAAACCAACCAATCAAGCCATTGACAATAAACCACTGTTAACTCACCGCTGAGTAGAAGGGCACTGAAGGCAGCAACCAGCAGCATGGACCATGCGACAAACTGAGTGAGGGGGCAGTGGCAGCAACTCAACCATTATTTATACCCTTGCTTAACAAGGTTGCCATGTTTGGTTGGGTTGTCATGTTTGGTTGCAATACCAGGGTTTTCATGGCTATATTTTGTGAAATGGATTTTAAATGCATGAGGTAAGGCTTGAACCGGGGACCTCTGGAATGATAGACAAAGGCCTTACTAGGTGAGCTATGCACAGCTCTGCACAGTGAGAAAATATTACTTTGAATGTTTGTTTTAGAGGCAGAAGAATAATTTGCATAAAACTTGCAATATTCATTGAATTATTAAAAAAGCATGTTTCAATTAAAAAAAAAATCCGATCCGACAGAACTTTAGATATTGGTCCAAAGAACATGTAAAAAAAGTTCCGTGCACGTCAGAGTGTAAAAGTTGTTCGGCATGAGGAGACGCATAAGTGTATACAGGTTTCATGGCTGTACCTGAAACGGAGCATGAGCTTTACCTGTTCAAAGTTGGCATTTTTCAAAGGCTTCCTACAGCGCCACCCTTTGGTCGATTTTTGCGAGCTTCGCGTTTTAGCCGTTTGGCATAGTCCTCTGCCATACTGCCGAGTTTCGTAAAAAGCGACTGCACGGTCTAGCCGCTATAGAAAAAGTGGCAATGAGTGGCCTTTTGCCACTTCGTGGCCTTGGCCACTAATAAATATAGCTGCATGCAGCGATAAGCCAGGAAAAAGTAGGAAAGGAAAAAAGCAGGAAAGGAAAAAAGCAGCGGAAAAAAGCAGGAAAAGCAAGAAAAGTGGGAAAAGAAATCAAAGAAAAACTAGAAGCAGTGTTCTTCCGACAGGTCTCCAGGTCTCCGGCAGGTCAGGTAGGTTTTTTTGGCCTCCTGGTGGCGCTATAATGGGCCAATGTGAAAAGGGTGCCATCTGTTACTTGACCTAGTGGGAATGTGCGTGCAACGTTTCACGCACATCGCAGGCTGTGTTCATGATTTGAGGCGTTTTTGGCCACTTTATCGCTGCTATAGGCCTATATACAGTATAGGCCTATATATATATATATATATATATATATATATATATATATAATATATATACAAACTGCTCAAAATTATATAGCGCCCCCTTTGGCCAATTGGGGTAAGATTGGTTTCAGTGATATTTGGACTAACACTCTACACTGTAGAGTCTACAGTATTTCATCATGAAAATGTGACTTTGCATGTATGTTTTAGAGGCAGAAGAATTATTTGCATAAAACTGCAATATTCATTGAATTATTAAAAAGAATGTTTCAATTCAAATCTAATAGATCTTTAGATATTGGTCCAAAGTTCATGTACCCTCTTCATAAAGGTGTTCAACAGAAGTCCTTTTTTTGGGGCTACATCCCAGTATGGTGACAAATCTTGTTTACAGCCCACAATTTCACATAATTCTGCACCACTCTATGCTGAGGATATGTCACATTAGGTCTTTATACTTTAATAAAATGTGTTATACTGTTATATTAGATACCGCTACTTATGTCACAAATCATTTATTACATATGAAATAATTATGAATAGTCTTCAGCCCAGATCAACAGGTCTCACAATAACGTCTGCAAATGTTTTATATATTATTTTATTCTTTACAAATTATTTACAAATCGTCAGGCAAGTAGAAAGTCCACCTTAACAGACAGTCGTAAATAATGAAGTCTTCACTTTACGTTAGGGCACATAATAACATAGGCCTACATGATTTATGGACATTTAAGGAATGTTTTACAAAGCATGTTAAAGGACAACTTTGTTTTTTTACAACAAGGGTTCATATTTTAGATTGTAATTAGAGAAAAGAAAAAGTGAGTGTTACATTTTTTTCATTTGCTTCGTTCTATTGTTTTATCGTGTTTACCGTGCTAAAATGTGGGGCATGCGTACGCATGGGGGCATGCGTACAAGTGCCTAAATATGTCTTTTTAGACACAATAATCAATAAGCCAGCAGTTTCTTTATTGCTATTTACAGTAACACTTCTAGCCCCCATAAGTCACATCCAACATTGTATCTTGGGAATGGGCTTATTCTGTGTAAAATGACATATTTAGCCACTTGTACGCATGCCCCCAACCACTGAAATAAGAATCCCTAAAACAATAATAACAGTAAATGAAATAATTTTAACACTCATCTTTTATATTCTTTAATTACAATCTAAAATATGAACCCTTGTTGTAAAAAACTAAAGTTGTCCTTTAAACATGAACAACCATGGAGGTATACATTGACCAAATCACCTTCACGTAAAATTGATCATGTGGACAGAATGATCTGCAGATCATTTTTAAATGTTTAATTTGTACATTTAGAAAATATGTAATAACACAGATTTAACACATGATTCATGAAGTCTGAATACATGTTAATGAGATTTCCTGTAAACCACGAAAAAGACTCAATATATACCACTTTAAAATGATTTTCCAAATGATTAAATTATATTATTTAATGTTTTAATGTGTTTTAAATAATTCTTAAATGTTCTACAATGTTGTTATACATTATTTCATAATCATTTACCAATGCACATAATTAAGTCTTTATCCACAAATAGCTTATACATATTATATAACAGTTACAATTGACTTAATAATCATTTGCAAATGCAAATGGCTTATTCGTGATTAGTTAGTTCACATGCGTTTTAACTAGTTATACATGATTAAATAATAATTTACTAATTTATACCAATAGTTTGTTCATGATTAGTTAATTGTCTACAAACTGATGGTAAATGTTTATACATATTTTATAACGGGTCATTATTATGAAGTGTTGTTATGGTCATTGCTGGAGAGACTATTTCAATTTTAGGATCGGATCATTGCGTCTGCTTCTGTTGCATTGCGGCATTCATATCAGTGTCTAGTTTAGTGCTTTATTTAAGTCTATGTTCTGTATTCAACTATTCATACAGGTCAGCTTTGATTATTTGTGCAAGTGCTTAAATAAATGTAATCACTGTTTTACCCTATTCAGTTCTGGAGAACATGTCTGTTCCGTGTCTGATTCAGTGTCTGAATCTGATTCAACATCATTAGCCTGCCTGATTACATTTGTTGTGATTTGACCTGTGACAGCAATCCGCACTTATTCTGTCACAACTTTCTTCACAAGTTGTTTTGATACCTCCTTTGAGGTGTGCTCAGGGACGGACTGGGACTAAAATTCAGCCCTGGCATCTTGACCAGACCAGCCCCCACAACCAGCGCGCGCGAAGATACTCTACCGGATGATGGCTGCACATATAAATACACAAACGTTTAATACCACAACTTTTACAGACAACATAAATGATAACTACACAACTACACAATTCATGAATTGTATAAGTTAGCGTACAGTTCTCACCACCAACAAGCGGAGTATGAACATGATTAGTGCCAAAATGTGTCAGAACTTTGGCTAGTTAGCTAATGAATGGAAAATAAGCATAATATTATTGATCTGAGAATTGGACAAACAAGTTGTATTTGATTGCTCAATATGCAGTAGGCTTGCCACCAGCCCCCCCAGCCCCCTAGCCTACCAGCCCACGGGGCAAATGCCCTGTATGCCAGATGGCCAGCCCACCCCTGGGTGTGCTTCATAGCACTCCGTCCTCCTTGTTTCAATAATAAGGCCACCTCCTTGCGTGACATTTCGCCAAGTACCTGTTTTAACATTGCTGTCTGTCTTCCAACTGCACTGACTGCTCCCCCAATTGAACCACCACTGAAAGCATCCAACCCCAAGTCCAGACCCATTTTTCCCAAACAAAGAATTGTATCTTTCACACTCTCTGCTTCAGCAACTCTTTCTATATTTCGGATGATTCCGACCGGTTTCTTGGTTGCAGCAGAGACCACCGTGTCTGACAAGGACCCTGAACTAACAGCCAAAGCTATTCCCCCCACAGGACCACCTAGTAAGCCTCCCACCACCCCACCACCAATAACTAATGTGTTTCTAGTCGCAGACATATATGCTTTTTGTGCCCCTTTATGATCTCCAACAACATTATGAACAACTCCTTTGATGTGCCCAATGACCGGAATGCCGTCCACAACATCACTTATAAAGTCTAGCAGCCCCATTCTTCCTCAACAAGCTCCTGGCCAAGTAAAGATGAAAATGAGGAAGATGAAGATCACCTTGATGGGAGAAAGACAAATGTTACATTCATACAGTGCGGTTTTAATTGGGACTCCAGCATTTATTTGAACTGGCGTTTAATATGCAAAATGGGGTCAGACACCCGGCTACTTTTTGTGCCTGGGTTACTATTTTAGGGATATACTTTATATAGATTATTTAAACATAGCCTACTTTAATTATGACAGCCTAATATGTACATAATGTAAGCAAATTATTATAAGTGAATTGCTTTCAAAATTGAATTTCAGAATATATTTTAAAATGGGAATCTAGGAATATTGGCCTGTATGGGGAGTTGTGGCATGATCAAAGGAATCCATGAGAGAAAATCTTATGATTATAATACTGACCAATAGTTATAGCCAGCAGCATCCCGACGGAGAAACGTCAAGGATTTATTCCACTATAATCGCATAGTCTGACATGGTACCATTGTGAAAGAGAAAAGTTGTGTAATGCGCCTAATGCGACAATGAGCCTAAGGCCGGACGGCCGCAAGCCAGAGAATGTTATCGCCCCTGTCAGTCCGTCAGATTACTCTACAACATTAAACCACTAATTGCTAGAGTGTGCCACTGCATGGCAGGCACACTACTAAAGAAAATATTGTAATGTGTGCCAGCAGTTTGTAAAGAAAAGATGCATATTACATACCCGTTACAGAAGTGAAGTATCTCAGAGTTGCAGTCAAATAGAGTTGTCAGAGCTATAGAGCCAAGCACCTCTAGTCCAGCCTGTTTTGAATTCGCACCTTGAGACAGAGACATGATGCAATATGTGGTTACACTACTACCATAAACTGATCAGAGAGATTACACACACACACACAGAGAGAGAGAGAGAGAGAGAGAGAGAGAGAGAGAGAGAGAGAGAGAGAGAGAGAGAGAGAGAGAGAGAGAGACAAAGTACATTTTGTAAAATGTTCTGCATACCTGAGTAAGGTTGAGTTCCACAGAAGCTGAGTGTTCTTCAGGAGGAGAGTGTGGCATTATGATGATCTCTCCAGACAGAGGTATCAGTCAGACTGGCGTTATGGTGATGTTTCCACAGGTGTTATAAAGCAACTCTGGTGTCACATCTTCAGAGGGAGGTACGTGCTTCCAACCAACCAACTCTAATGTACAGGTCATGTGATTTTTTGCTGCCATTTTAGCTGTTAGTCCACTTGCCAGAATCTGAACCCTGGCATATTGAGTACACCAATGTTTTATGTTAGAAATGTTGAGTATGGGTCCCCAGCATGTAGAAACTGCCGGATGCTAACTTGCATATGTTGAGCAATTTTCATAATTTGCATAATTAGCTTTATTTAGCATAATCACCTATAATAATGGAAAATATGTCAAAAACTGGCCGATTTGAACAATCTTGGAGTGGTTTTGGGGGTTATTGAGGATGCCGAATCCATTTCTGACATTTTCAAAATTCAAAATGCCCGTTTTAAACCGGAAATGGCCATATACCAACTTAAATTGGGATGATTTTGATACTTTTTTGTTGATTTTCCAAATGATGAAGTGACTATTTTTGATAGGCTATTGTGGAAGTCATTGTTCTAATAATTAGTGTGGATTGTCTATATTTTGCTTTTGAATTTCAGATAATAAATAAGCATATAAATAACCACATTTATAATTTAATTCATGCACTTTTGTTTGCACAGACATACAGTATAGAACTTGCATGTACTATGACTTTCCTCAGCCCTGGCCTGTTTACTGGATAGTAGTCTGAGTTAAGCCCTTTGCACACAGGCGCGTTTAACCGCACAGATAAAACGGACAATATAATTTTTTGAAAAGAAAACAATGATTCTCTATGACCTCATGCACACCGGCTCCGAATTAGCCGTGCGACGAGTGGCTGCCGCCGTGCGTTTTTCTCTCGATCGAAACCAGTTCGATTCGTGCGTCTTGTCGCATGCGGTAAAAAACTCATCACTCCTTTTATGACTCCTTTTTGGATCCGCAGCGCCGATTCCGCACAGCATTGCACACCAAATCCAATGCGTTTTATTCATGCCGCAAACGAAAAAAATGCAACTGTCCTGTGTGCAAAGGGGTTTACTCTAGTCCATACCTGCTATCAACCTGATGTACACTCATGTATTGATTTTTTGTGATTTGCAGATATGCCTGTATTTTTACAAATGTCATATTATCTCATGTATGTCCTTTCTTGTTGTTGCAGGCTTTTTGCCTGATGATTGTCCTATGGCATGAAACTCTGAGTTGCAAAACCATGTGAAGCTGTTGTGGTCCTTCAATACACTTCTATATATATATATATATATATATATATATATATATATATATATATATATATATGTTATGTTACGTTACGTTACGGTATGTTTGAAAAAACTGCTAAATTGAAAAAGGAGCGCTCGTTTTGTATTTCACCAATCCCCCTACCTCCACCTGATTAATTCACTTTGATAGTGGCTAATCAACACACTACCTGTGTAATTCTCTGTATTCATTCTGTGTAATTTTGCGTAATCAACACTAGATGGTTACAACACAAGCATTCACTGTGTGTAGTCAGGTGACGTCACTCATCTGCAACCCCTCTTTTGTTTACTAGTAGCCTTGCTCAGCTATGGTTAGCCATTAGCGTACTATGCCTAAACCTAACCTTAACCATAACCCTAACCTCCGTGGGGTGAGGCGCTATCCTGTCGATGCTCTGTTGTCGAAATGTTGGCGTTGTCAAGATTTGCCCTAACTAGGAAACATGCAGAGGCTAAATGCAAGGCCTCAGCACCCGCGATCTGCTAGCGGGAGGCTCTGAGTCTCCGACGAGCCCCGCAGCAAAAATGTTTCCCCCACACACATGAATTAATATTATTAACATATAACAACATTATTTACATACTATATGTGAAACATTTCAATACTTGATTGTATTTCATTTTATTTTTGAAAAAAATATTTACTAGTAAAAATTGAAAATGTAATGATAGCTGATAATGATGATGTACCTTTTACACTTGCAGCAGTTGGCTACTGTGTGTTTGGAGGGGGAGTGTTAGTTTATATTTGGAAATGTGTTTTTGGGATGAAGTGCAACTTGGAACTCAATGCATTTTATTAACCTATTAATTATTGTTCATTGATACTGCCGCCTGCACCCGTTTTAAGTAACCCCCCTAAAAACCCTAATAATTTACAGTAAAAAAAAGAAGGGTGGCAAAGAAGGGCAGCAAATTTTCGGCCACCCCTTGTCTTTTTGCTTCTCTTTGGAATGACCAGTAGCTACTGATCGGTGAGGAAAGGCAGAAAGTGAAACAGGGCAGCAAGATTAATTTCTCATATAAATTGCTCTGTCATTCATTGTCTAAAATAAGGAACAAAGTGCATTTATATCATCATAAAAGTGAAACAGTCCATGTTTATAACATAATGCAATGTGTTTTATCAGTGACCTATGGAGTGGTGCATATCGGATAAGATGCAGTGTAAATTTATAGGCTCATTCAATAGTTGATTCGGCATTGAAGTGGATTGTTTTATGCAAGCCATCCTTTTATTGTATAAGGCCAGATTACACCAGAGTGATACAGTAGCGCCTACAGCTGAAAACATTTCAGTTTTAATTTTAAGTTGTGAAAGCAGGTAGTCTAACTTATTGTAAAGTAGTCTGGCATGTCTACCAAATTCATGCAGTTTTAACATAATTCAGCACTATGTGCTGGATGAGTAGTTTGTAAGTAATCATGAATTGCTTTTTGAATTGGTTGTTGTAGCGCCACCTATGGGCCGATCATGGTGAACATCTACTGGGTTCCAAATTTGGTGAAAATCAGCCAGGCAGATTTGAAGAAATTATGTTGACAGAAATACAGACAGACAGATACAATATTGTCTCACATTGCCCTGTTGCCATGGTGCCAAAATAGTGTCAGGGTGGGGAAAAAGCGTGTCGACCCTTTTTTGTGTCCTACTGGGTCAATAGAGCAGAAAGAACACGGTTTACAAGAATCTATGATAATTCCCATAACGTCTTTTTGCTACATAACTACATACACTATACATACAGACAGCACTCATCACCCTGCTTGTGTGCTGAATGTGTTGGAGACTGGGGGTGGCAGCAGCAAAGTCTCGGCCACCCCTTGTCTTTTTGTTTCTCTTTGGAATGACCAGTATAGCTACTGATCGGCAGACCCCACAGCCCTGGCTGGGTTGTATGGCTCCAGGAGCTAAGCAAGGTAGAGCGGGGCTAGCCTGCTCAATAGATAGGGAGCCAGTGAAGTGAGGCCAGGACAGGAAGGAAGTTTGAAGCTTGGGTCTTTTGTGCCAGTGTGCCAGTGAGAAGGCAAGCCGCATTTTGGACCGGCTATAGGCGCCTGAGAGATGACGGCTCTTAGCAGGTGTACAGGGAATTGCAGTAATCGATTTGTGAGGAAATAAAGGCATTAATAGCTATTGTTATTGTAGTTGTTGTCGGGGGACAGGGGGAGATAGGCCTTAACCTTAGGAAGAAGTCGGAGACGGAACTGATGTGTTTGTCAAGGATTACACCAAGGTTTTTGGCAGAGGAGCAAATATCTCCCCTATTTTGGCTACTCTTCATTGGTTACCTGTGAGCTATAGATGTGACTTTAAAGTGCTACTTATCACGTCATTTTAGGCTCCATGGCCATCCGCCAATGACATTATCGGTGGCAAAACTCCAAATCACACGATATCTCCGAGACAGAAACAGCCGCCACCGCTGTTTAGCTGCCTCAATAACATTATGTACTGTGCACATCGAAAAGCAAGTGATTGTAAAAATGTTGTTAAAATGTTTCAAAAATATATTTTTTTTATATAGCAAATATAAAAGCTCACAATATGTCGCAATGTGACACATTGTGAGCTTGCTGATCTGCTATTTTCAAATGTAAATGTAAAGTAGTATTATAGCCTAGTTGCTTCTGTTGGGCTTATTTCTTTGTCAAAATCTGGCAACAGAAAATTCCCTGTCACTTCCTTACTTGGGAAGTGAAAAGATGTTTTGCCCTCTGTAAAAGAAAATGGCAGCCTCCATAGAGAAGGCCAGGAATAACGTGAATAAAAATAAGGGATTAGTCAATTCGCCATTGACTGATGCAAGTCAAGATATCGTATGGATATATTCATGTATAGCTAAACTTATAGATTGGAAAGCCTAGAGAACTCACTTTTAACAAACATGGCAACCCAGTGTTGCCATGTTTGTTGCCAAAAATCAAGAGCAAAAACGTAGAATCTGAGCGACAGAGTTTGAGAGAGAGAAGTCTTTTGCAATCGCAAAAGAGGTCTCTAACTCACAAACTAGAAAAACATATTCAAACAATTTGTAGTAGCACAACACAAGTATTTTGTTGAAGTTTAAAACATTTTTGCTTGATTTCTTTTTAAATGTTTGCTTATTTTTAATTGTTTTACTCTCGAGTTTTAAAAGTTTTGTTCGGTTTTTTTTGTTCTTTCTTTAAAAATACAGTATATATATATTTATTTTTGCTTACAACTATTCTTTTTTTGATTGCTGTTTGAATCTTTTTGCTTGGTTTATAATTTATTTTGCTTGGAAATGTGTTTTTTGCTTGTGGTTTAACATTTTTTGCTGTGTTTTTATTTGTTATCTCTCAATTATTTTTCTTTTGTTTAATAAAGGCACAATTGTCACCCCATAGTAGCAGAACTATTCTCTAACCTTGAGAGTCGTGAGACTGGAAGCTTAATATGTTCATTATTTTCATAGTAGGCCTATGTGTGTACTGTGCAAATAAAGACATGTATGACATGACTCTGTTCATTTATTGTTTCAAGAAAGAGATAGAAAAGGTGTAGTATTATGCTTGTGTGAAACAGCATGTGATTAGCCTACTAGTGTTTGTTTGACACTATCCTAATTTTGACTTACCTGTTTATGTTGCTGTATACATGGAGTCAAAAGCACAATATTTGTCTTGTAATGGAGTGAAAGCCATATAAGTTCATCATAAAAAAAGTACACAGACTCATAAGGCCCAATAAGAAAGATTTGTTTTTAGAACTTTCGAAAGTATTAAGAAATTGTCAAAGAAATTGTCAAAGATTCTTCAAAATGTTGATCAGATATTTGTACGATTTTAACCCAGGACCTTTGGATCATATAGACCAGGGCTCGGCAACCTTTATGACATGAAGTGCCACGTTTTAATTGTCTTGATAGTCAGTGTGCCTTATAATTTTAATTATGACACCACATCAAAATGTAATATTTCCAACTGATTGTCCATAGACCATTTTTCTTTTCTTCTTCTGTAGAAAGATTTTCTTTCACATCAAGATGTAATAATCATGTAATGATCCTTAGTTTGACTGAATGTAGAATTATGTGCAGAATGCAATTTGTATGTGAGGGGACTTAATTTAACTGCTTAAACTTTTTAATATATATATATATATATATATATATATATATATATATATATGGGTCAGTGACGTGACGCCCCAAAAAATTTGTTTTTAAAAAAACTTTAAATTGCAGGCATAAAAGTTATTTACTTTTGTTCTACTCACTCTCAACCTTATGGAAATACAGTTTGTTTTTAGATATTTTATTGGAATCAGACTTTATTCAGCAGTTTGTTGTACTTGTGCCTAAAATCGTCATATGGTGTGACATGAAAATAATTGTTCATAAAATGAAAATGGAGTACATCTTTCTTAAGTTACTCACTTTATCAAAGTCCTTTATCATAACTAACCAGTGATCCACTATAGTTTTTTGAAAATTAATTATATCTGTATATTTTTTTCATAATCGACACTCTGTGTGAGGCCCATGTTCATGATCTTACAACATATTTTAAATGTATTCTGTCAAAACTTTCTCTAAAATTACACAAACTAGCCCTTACCCGTTCAAAGATATGAGCTCCAAAATGATGTGCAGTGTGTGGGTTATGGGATATGGGGGGGTTTAATGGCTACCCCCCCCCCCCCCCCCCCCCGCCCACCCGCCTGCGCACACACCCGCCTGCCTGCACACACACACACACACACACACACACACACACACACACACACACACACACACACACACACACACACACACACACACACACACACACACACACACAGAGAGAGCTGGTTAAACATGTTGCCTCATGCTAGATGCAGAATAGATTAGCCTCAAGCTAGATGCAGAATAGATAGTAGATACACCATAAAAATGCTAATATACAGCATACGATTTGTGAAAGTGACAAACGGGCTTCACAGTTATGTTAGGTGTGTTCATATGCTAATTGTGATGCGATTTCAGATCAATTGCTCCAGCCACTGAGGAGAAACGCTGTTTCAGACAGACAGACAGACAGACAGACAGACAGACAGACAGACAGACAGACATTCGCAAAATTATAGTATAGATATTTGTGACTCTTCCTGATAATATTCTCTATGTAATCCATAAACATTTTTTTGGTTTAATCATTAATAAAGGTATGATTTTTCACTATTTGGAATGTCACACCAAATGATTTAGTGTCACACCGTATGATCATATCTTCATGTGTCAAAGCAAACTGTGTTTTAACCTACCTATTAGTGAGTACTGAACTTTACTGATTGATTAAACAATTACCCAGGATAACATGGCCTTAATATTTCTGAACAGGATATTATTGTAGGGCTTTAACATGGGATAAGAAAGAATTGTAGTAGTAGATGGATGATGAGGATGTGCACAGGAATGCTACGCACACACCTAAGTCTTCTGCCGGCCCACGGCAGAAGGATCCTAAAGAGACAATAAGGCGCATAGCCACACTTGGAGCCAAGGCAACATTTTATTAACACCAATTAGTGGAAACAGAACTCAGCATTCAGGTAAATTGCTTTTTTCCGAAGTCTCCTGAACTTGAACACAGCATTTTGTGTTGAACAAATGTAATTAGGAATCATGACATTACACCACATCTCCACTAGCTAAAGAGTGCTGGGTTGCGCAACTCCGAAAATAGCTGATCTACAAGCTCTCGCAGCACAACGTGTTGAGAGCTTGTAGATCAGCTATTTTCGCTAGTTTTGTCTCGGGTCCTACCTTAACACTGTCCACTGTCCAGTCCAGTGAGTGAAAGTACAAAAGTATTAGATCAGATTAGATTATACATTTAGACTGTATTGTACATCAGCCAGTCGTATTTGGTGAGGGTAGCTGCCTTGTTGCGGTTCTGCTATGCCACAGACAACCTCCTGCTCTTCGTAGAAAATGCAGTCTCGCCCCTTTGGCTCCTCTCTCCTTGCTGGGTCATTGTTTAGTTTCTCCCTGTACTTTCTCGTTCTCTCAGCACTTGTCATTTTCCAGCTGACAAAAGAAAATGGAATGTATAGTTTAAGACAAAGAGAAAATATTGTTTAGATTGAAACAATATGTTAAGGTTTCTGTGAAGGGGTTTCTGCTCTGTCTGATGAATTTGAAGTATCACTGAATGAAGCTAAATTACATTTTATGTAAAAATGTTTAAAACAAATGTTTAAATGTACAAAAGAAACATGGAACTTTGTTATTTATTGTTATATCTGTAGTTAAATACAGTATAAATCATATGGTGTGACAATCAAGTCATATGGCGTGACAAGCAGACATGTCACACCATTATGATTAAGTGTCACACCATATTACGTTTTCTGCATTTAGGTTTACCTTGAGGCTACTATGTTTTTTTTATGAAAAGGTGTCACACCAACAGACATCCAAAGTGGTGAGTTTGTCAAAGTTTCAACAAGATGGCATTTCATGAAAATGTTAAAATCATAACTCACCTCAGACACCTGTCTTGCAGTTGTGCTGGGAGTGCTGAATAGCCTTACAGAAGAAGGACCTCTCTAGCCAATAGGTGTCCAAATAATTGCCTGTTTAATTTGTCCAAACTAGTGTCACACCAAATGATTTTGGTTTGGGGGACAAAATGTTTTTGATCAGAAATGTCTGAAAACATTATGCTTTGACTTTGAAAAGATATAGGCTCACAAATAGACATTTTTTTTAGCCTAAATTCATTTTCAAATGATTTTTAGCAATTCTTTTTCTTAGTTTTATTCAAGTTCCCACTTTGAGAAACAAGGTCAGGACAGTCACACCATATGAGTTTTGCCATGTTTGGTTGAAAATTCTGAAGAAATGAGGAATGAAATGTTTTAATCTTGAGTACGTTCACATAAAGCTTAATGTCCTGCACAATATTCAGAAGGTTTTTGACAAATATATTTTTTATTTATACATGTTTGACACCGAGGACAGCGAAAACGTTACGTCACGTCACCCACCCATATATATATATATATATATATATATATATTTTTTTAAATAAAAAACCTCTCACACTTATGCCAGTGATCACCCTCCCCTGTGCCAATGTTGGCAAACGTGCCTAAGGTTGCCGAGTGTCTTTACACAATGAACTATGGAACTACTCATCAGAAGCCAAACTGATTCATAAAAAATAAGAAATAAAAATAAAGAAAACATAAAACGTGTTTCCATTGTGCTCCAATCTGCTCCATAAACAATCCAGACAAGCAGCAGCACAACAAACGAATGGCAGCATGGTAGGTCACTGTTAAGACGTTGTATACAGTACTCCAATGATCCAAAGTTTGCAGGTTCAAATACATCATGCTATGTAAGCATTCTACTGTGAAGCCGAGCATGTTTAGCCTGTGTAATGATTCAGTTTTCTTTAACATTTCAGCTAACACCCCAGATGTCATTGCTGTTAATGAAAACCATATCGGGAGGTGTTCATTCTCAAGGTTGGCTATAGCCTACTTTTGATTACAGCTTAGAGGAAGCTAGGCTATAGATGTACACTTTATTTTTTTAATCTTTGGAAGTAACATGCACTTGTTGGTTGTGAGGGGAGCGTAGCAATATTACGACGTAACATTTGTTCGACGTCCCATTAGTTCGACGCTGGTGAATGCTAACCTGGTGAAATTAAGGTAATTAAACAGGTCAGTATGATCCTGGGTCCATGCCCAGCTCCCCTAAGGGAATTCATCAAAAGGAAGCCTGATAGAGGACTTAACACGAGGGCAATCGCTAGAGGAGACTGCGAAGTGCCATACCGGGCAACCACTTTTGGAAACTAGAAAAATATTGTTCCTTCGAAACAATTGTGGGCTCGCTTCAAGCCGGAAAACAATGGCTATAAAAGCACAAAATGTCAAGATCGCAGGCAGTGCTCTCTTTGACGTTACTGACGTCAAAGATTGGTCCATTTTGTTCCAAAAATGTGTTGTGCAAAAGTTGACCCGCTGGTGGCGCTATAACAGGCCAATGTGAGAAGGTTGGTATCTGTTCCTTGACCTATTGGGAATGTGCTTGCAAGATTTCACGCACATCCCAGGCTGTGTTCATGATTTGAGGTGTTTTTGGCTTTGGACACTTTATCGCTGCTTGCAGCTATATTTATTATTATTATTTTATAATTTTTTTGTGTGCACTTCATAGGCATGTTAGATAAAGGTCCTTAGATTGCGTGTAGAATGTTTCATGCAAATTGCAAAAATAAAATCCTAGAATAAAAACGGGTTTAAGCGTTTTACAAACTGCTCAAAATTATATAGCGCCCCCCTTTGGCCATTTGGGGTAAGATTGGTTTCAGTGATATTTGAACTAACCCTCTACACTATTTTGTCATGAAAATGTGACTTTGCTTGTATGTTTTAGAGGCAGAAGAATAATTTGCATAAAAATGCAATATTGTTTGAATTATTTAAAAAAGCATGTTTCAATGTTAAAGAAATCCGATCTGACAGATCTTTAGATATCGGTCCAAAGTTCACGTAAAAAAAGTTTTGTGCACGTGACGCGAAAATTCCAGAATAAAAGCGGGTTTACGCGTTTTACAAACTGCTCAAAATTGCGGAAAATCGAAGGGCGGAGCTTACTTAACAACGACACAGATGTCTTCCGCTTGAGTCAAAGCACGCGTGTAACAAGTTGCATGTCTTCAAACGAAACGAGTCATGACTTATGCCCGTTTGAAGTTTGAATTTTCAGACGCTTCGTATAGCGCCCCCCTTTGGCCGATTGGAATAAAATTGGTTTCAGTGATACTTTGACTAACCCTCCACATCTTTGCCAAATGCCATGAACGTGTAACTTTGCATGTATGATTTAGAGGCCGAAGAATAATTTGCATAAAACCGCAATATTAATTGAATTATTAAAAAATTATATTTCACTTTAAAAGAAATCCGCCGAGATTAGTTTGACCGTATTGGTCCAAAGTTCATGTGAAAAAAGTTTCATGCGCGTATCGCGAAAATCCCAGGAGGAGATAGATTTTTACTGTTTTTCATATAATTCCGAATTGTGGGAGACCTAAAGGTCAGAGGTCAAAAGTTAGAGGGTAAAAGTTGTTCGGCATGAGGAGACGCATAAGTGTATACAGGTTTCATGGCTGTACCTCAAACACTGCATGAGCTCTACCTGTTCAAAGTTCGCACTTTCGAAGGCTTCCTACAGCGCCACCATTTGGCCGATTGCTATAAAAAATAATAGCGCACTTCGCCACTGTAAACTGAACACATTGATGTTTTTATTTTCATTTTCTCACTAAGTATGTAGGAGTAGAAAGGAACCGAAGTTCCCGTCTACTGTCTGACTGACTGACTGATAGATAAACTAGAAAAATATTGTTCCTTCGAAACAATTGTGGGCTCGCTTCAAGCCGTAAAACAATGGCTATAAAAGTACAAAATGTCAAGATCGCAGGCAGTGCTCTCTTTGACGTTACTGACGTCAAAGATTGGTCCATTTTGTTCCAAAAATGTGTTGTGCAAAAGTTGACCCGCTGGTGGCGCTATAACAGGCCAATGTAAGAAGGGTGGTATCTGTTCCTTGACCTATTGGGAATGTGCTTGCAAGATTTCACGCACATTGCAGGCTGTGTTCATGATTTGAGGTGTTTTTGGCTTTGGCCACTTTATCGCTGCTTGCAGCTATATTCATTATTTTTTTTTGTGTGTGTGTGTGTGTGCACTTCATAGGCATATTAGATAAAGGTCCTTAGATTGTGTGTAGAATGTTTCATGCAAATTGCAAAAAAAAATCCTAACGGGTTTAAGCGTTTCACAAACTGCTCAAAATGATATAGCGCCCCCCTTTGGCCAATTGGGGTAAGATTGGTTTTAGTGATATTTGGACTAACACTCTACATCTTTGCTAAATGCCATGAACATGTTACTTTGCATGTATGATTTAGAGGCAGAAGAATAATTTGCATAAAACTGCAATATTCATTGAATTTATTTAAAAAAGCATGTTTCAATTTTAAAGAAATCCGATCTGACAGATCTTTAGATATCGGTCCAAAGTTCACGTAAAAAAGGTTTTGTGCACGTGGAGCGAAAATTCCAGAATAAAAGCGGGTTTACGCGTTTTACAAACTGCTCAAAATGGCGGAAAATCGAAGGGCAGAGCTTACTTAACAACGACACAGATGTCTTCCGCTTGAGTCAAAGCATGCGTGTAACAAGTTGCATGTCTTCAAACGAAACGAGTCATGACTTATGCCCGTTTGAAGTTTGAATTTTCAAACGCTTCGTATAGCGCCCCCCTTTGGCCGATTGGAATAAAATTGGTTTCAGTGATACTTTGACTAACCCTCCACATCTTTGCCAAATGCCATGAACGTGTACCTTTGCATGTATGATTTAGAGGCTGAAGAATAATTTGCATAAAACCGCAATATTGATTGAATTTAAAAAAATATATATTTCACTTTAAAAGAAATCCACCGAGACTAGTTTGACCGTATTGGTCCAAAGTTCATGTGAAAAAAGTTTTGTGCACGTTATGCAAAAATCCCAGGAGGAGATAGATTTTTACTGTTTTTCATATAATTCAAAATTCTGGGGGATCTAAAGGTCAGAGGTCAAAAGTCAGAGCGTAAAAGTTGTTCGGCATGAGGAGACGAATACGTGTATACAGGTTTCATGGCTGTACCTAAAACACAGCATGAGCTATACCTGTTCAAAGTTCGCACTTTCGAAGGCTTCCTACAGCGCCACCATTTGGCCGATTGCTATAAAAAATAATAGCACACTTCGCCACTGTAAACTGAACACATTGATGTTTTTATTTTCATTTTCTCACTAAGTATGTAGGAGTAGAAAGGAACCAAAGTGTTTTGATACTTGCACTGACTGCCTGCCTAGTATAGAAATAATGACAATATCTAAAGTGTGCTCGCCTTATAGGCGAGCCCACAACTAGAAAAATATTGTTCCTTCGAAACAATTGTGGGCTCGCTTCAAGCCAGAAAACAATGGCTATAAAAGTACAAAATGTCAAGATCGCAGGCAGTGCTCTCTTTGACGTTACTGACGTCAAAGATTGGTCCGTTTTGTTCCAAAAATGTGTTGTGCAAAAGTTGACCCGCTGGTGGCGCTATAACAGGCCAATGTAAGAAGGGTGGTATCTGTTCCTTGACCTATTGGGAATGTGCTTGCAAAATTTCACGCACATTGCAGGCTGTGTTCATGATTTGAGGTGTTTTTGGCTTTGGCCACTTTATCGCTGCTTGCAGCTATATTCATTATTATTATTTTTTTGTGTGTGTGCACTTCATAGGCATATTAGATAAAGGTCCTTAGATTGTGTGTAGAATGTTTCATGCAAATTGCAAAAAAAAAATCCTAACGGGTTTAAGCGTTTCACAAACTGCTCAAAATGATATAGCGCCCCCCTTTGGCCAATTGGGGTAAGATTGGTTTTAGTGATATTTGGACTAACACTCTACATCTTTGCCAAATGCCATGAACATGTTACTTTGCATGTATGATTTAGAGGCAGAAGAATAATTTGCATAAAACTGCAATATTCATTGAATTTATTTAAAAAAGCATGTTTCAATTTTAAAGAAATCCGATCTGACAGATCTTTAGATATCGGTCCAAAGTTCACGTAAAAAACGTTTTGTGCACGTGGAGCGAAAATTCCAGAATAAAAGCGGGTTTACGCGTTTTACAAACTGCTCAATATGGCAGAAAATCGAAGGGCGGAGCTTACTTAACAACGACACAGATGTCTTCCGCTCGAGTCAAAGCACGCGTGTAACAAGTTGCATGTCTTCAAACAAAACGAGTCATGACTTATGCCCGTTTGAAGTTTGAATTTTCAAACGCTTCGTATAGCGCCCCCCTTTGGCCGATTGGAATAAAATTGGTTTCAGTGATACTTTGACTAACCCTCCACATCTTTGCCAAATGCCATGAATGTGTAACTTTGCATGTATGATTTAGAGGCCGAAGAATAATTTGCATAAAACCGCAATATTGATGGAATTATTAAAAAATTATATTTCACTTTAAAAAAAATCTGGTTGATCAATCTGACCGTATTGGTCCAAAGTTCATGTGAAAAAAGTTTTGTACGCTTAACGCAAAAATTCCAGGAGGAGATAGATTTTTACTGTTTATCATATAATTCCAAATTGTGGGAGATCTAAAGGTCAGAGGTCAAAAGTCAGAGGCTAAAAGTTGTTCGGCATGAGGAGACGCATACGTGTATACAGGTTTCATGCCTGTACCTCAAACACAGCATGAGCTATACCTGTTCAAAGTTCGCACTTTCGAAGGCTTCCTACAGCGCCACCATTTGGCCGATTGCTGTAAAAAGTAATAGCGCACTTCGCCACTGTAAACTGAACACATTGATGTTTTTATTTTCATTTTCTCACTAAGTATGTAGGAGTAGAAAGGAACCGAAGTTCCCGTCTACTGTCTGTCTGTCTGACTGACTGACTGATAGATAAACTAGAAAAATATTGTTCCTTCGAAACAATTGTGGGCTCGCTTCAAGCCAGAAAACAATGGCTATAAAAGTACAAAATGTCAAGATCGCAGGCAGTGCTCTCTTTGACGTTACTGACGTCAACGATTGGTCCATTTTGTTCCAAAAATGTGTTGTGCAAAAGTTGACCCGCTGGTGGCGCTATAACAGGCCAATGTAAGAAGGGTGGTATCTGTTCCTTGACCTATTGGGAATGTGCTTGCAAGATTTCACGCACATTGCAGGCTGTGTTCATGATTTGAGGTGTTTTTGGCTTTGGCCACTTTATCGCTGCTTGCAGCTATATTCATTATTATAATTTTTTTGTGTGTGTGCACTTCATAGGCATATTAGATAAAGGTCCTTAGATTGTGTGTAGAATGTTTCATGCAAATTGCAAAAAAAAAATCCTAACGGGTTTAAGCGTTTCACAAACTGCTCAAAATGATATAGCGCCCCCCTTTGTTCAATTGGGGTAAGATTGGTTTTAGTGATATTTGGACTAACACTCTACATCTTTGCCAAATGCCATGAACATGTTACTTTGCATGTATGATTTAGAGGCAGAAGAATAATTTGCATAAAACTGCAATATTCATTGAATTTATTTAAAAAAGCATGTTTCAATTTTAAAGAAATCCGATCTGACAGATCTTTAGATATCGGTCCAAAGTTCACGTAAAAAAAGTTTTGTGCACGTGGAGCGAAAATTCCAGAATAAAAGCGGGTTTACGCGTTTTACAAACTGCTCAATATGGCGGAAAATCGAAGGGCGGAGCTTACTTAACAACGACACAGATGTCTTCCGCTCGAGTCAAAGCACGCGTGTAACAAGTTGCATGTCTTCAAACAAAACGAGTCATGACTTATGCCCGTTTGAAGTTTGAATTTTCAAACGCTTCGTATAGCGCCCCCCTTTGGCCGATTGGAATAAAATTGGTTTCAGTGATACTTTGACTAACCCTCCACATCTTTGCCAAATGCCATGAACGTGTAACTTTGCATGTATGATTTAGAGGCCGAAGAATAATTTGCATAAAACCGCAATATTGATTGAATTATTAAAAAATTATATTTCACTTTAAAAAAAATCTGGTTGATCAATCTGACCGTATTGGTCCAAAGTTCATGTGAAAAAAGTTTTGTGCACTTGATGCGAAAATCCCAGGAGGAGATAGATTTTTACTGTTTTTCATATAATTCCGAATTGTGGGAGACCTAAAGGTCAGAGGTCAAAAGTTAGAGGGTAAAAGTTGTTCGGCATGAGGAGACGCATACGTGTATACAGGTTTCATGGCTGTAACTAAAACACAGCATGAGCTATACCTGTTCAAAGTTCGCACTTTCGAAGGCTTCCTACAGCGCCACCATTTGGCTGATTGCTATAAAAAATAATAGCGCACTTCGCCACTGTAAACTGAACACATTGATGTTTTTATTTTCATTTTCTCACTAAGTATGTAGGAGTAGAAAGGAACCGAAGTTCCCGTCTACTGTCTGACTGACTGACTGACTGATAGATAAATAATGACAATATCTAAAGTGTGCTCGCCTTATAGGCGAGCCCACAACTAGAAAAATATTGTTCCTTCGAAACAATTGTGGGCTCGCTTCAAGCCAGAAAACAATGGCTATAAAAGTACAAAATGTCAAGATCGCAGGCAGTGCTCTCTTTGACGTTACTGACGTCAACGATTGGTCCATTTTGTTCCAAAAATGTGTTGTGCAAAAGTTGACCCGCTGGTGGCGCTATAACAGGCCAATGTAAGAAGGGTGGTATCTGTTCCTTGACCTATTGGGAATGTGCTTGCAAGATTTCACGCACATTGCAGGCTGTGTTCATGATTTGAGGTGTTTTTGGCTTTGGCCACTTTATCGCTGCTTGCAGCTATATTCATTATTATAATTTTTTTGTGTGTGTGCACTTCATAGGCATATTAGATAAAGGTCCTTAGATTGTGTGTAGAATGTTTCATGCAAATTGCAAAAAAAAAATCCTAACGGGTTTAAGCGTTTCACAAACTGCTCAAAATGATATAGCGCCCCCCTTTGTTCAATTGGGGTAAGATTGGTTTTAGTGATATTTGGACTAACACTCTACATCTTTGCCAAATGCCATGAACATGTTACTTTGCATGTATGATTTAGAGGCAGAAGAATAATTTGCATAAAACTGCAATATTCATTGAATTTATTTAAAAAAGCATGTTTCAATTTTAAAGAAATCCGATCTGACAGATCTTTAGATATCGGTCCAAAGTTCACGTAAAAAAAGTTTTGTGCACGTGGAGCGAAAATTCCAGAATAAAAGCGGGTTTACGCGTTTTACAAACTGCTCAATATGGCGGAAAATCGAAGGGCGGAGCTTACTTAACAACGACACAGATGTCTTCCGCTCGAGTCAAAGCACGCGTGTAACAAGTTGCATGTCTTCAAACAAAACGAGTCATGACTTATGCCCGTTTGAAGTTTGAATTTTCAAACGCTTCGTATAGCGCCCCCCCTTTGGCCGATTGGAATAAAATTGGTTTCAGTGATACTTTGACTAACCCTCCACATCTTTGCCAAATGCCATGAACGTGTAACTTTGCATGTATGATTTAGAGGCCGAAGAATAATTTGCATAAAACCGCAATATTGATTGAATTATTAAAAAATTATATTTCACTTTAAAAAAAATCTGGTTGATCAATCTGACCGTATTGGTCCAAAGTTCATGTGAAAAAAGTTTTGTGCACTTGATGCGAAAATCCCAGGAGGAGATAGATTTTTACTGTTTTTCATATAATTCCGAATTGTGGGAGACCTAAAGGTCAGAGGTCAAAAGTTAGAGGGTAAAAGTTGTTCGGCATGAGGAGACGCATACGTGTATACAGGTTTCATGGCTGTAACTAAAACACAGCATGAGCTATACCTGTTCAAAGTTCGCACTTTCGAAGGCTTCCTACAGCGCCACCATTTGGCTGATTGCTATAAAAAATAATAGCGCACTTCGCCACTGTAAACTGAACACATTGATGTTTTTATTTTCATTTTCTCACTAAGTATGTAGGAGTAGAAAGGAACCGAAGTTCCCGTCTACTGTCTGACTGACTGACTGACTGATAGATAAATAATGACAATATCTAAAGTGTGCTCGCCTTATAGGCGAGCCCACAACTAGAAAAATATTGTTCCTTCGAAACAATTGTGGGCTCGCTTCAAGCCGGAAAACAATGGCTATAAAAGCACAAAATGTCAAGATCGCAGGCAGTGCTCTCTTTGACGTTACTGACGTCAAAGATTGGTCCATTTTGTTCCAAAAATGTGTTGTGCAAAAGTTGACCCGCTGGTGGCGCTATAACAGGCCAATGTGAGAAGGTTGGTATCTGTTCCTTGACCTATTGGGAATGTGCTTGCAAGATTTCACGCACATCCCAGGCTGTGTTCATGATTTGAGGTGTTTTTGGCTTTGGCCACTTTATCGCTGCTTGCAGCTATATTTATTATTATTATTTTATAATTTTTTGTGTGCACTTCATAGGCATGTTAGATAAAGGTCCTTAGATTGCGTGTAGAATGTTTCATGCAAATTGCAAAAAAAAATCCTAGAATAAAAACGGGTTTAAGCGTTTTACAAACTGCTCAAAATTATATAGTGCCCCCCTTTGGCCATTTGGGGTAAGATTGGTTTCAGTGATATTTGAACTAACCCTCTACACTATTTTGTCATGAAAATGTGACTTTGCATGTATGTTTTAGAGGCAGAAGAATAATTTGCATAAAAATGCAATATTGTTTGAATTATTTAAAAAAGCATGTTTCAATGTTAAAGAAATCCGATCTGACAGATCTTTAGATATCGGTCCAAAGTTCACGTAAAAAAAGTTTTGTGCACGTGATGCGAAAATTCCAGAATAAAAGCGGGTTTATGCGTTTTACAAACTGCTCAAAATGGCGGATAATTGAAGGGCGGAGCTTACTTAAAAACGACACAGATGTCTTCCGCTTGAGTCAAAGCACGCGTGTAACAAGTTGCATGTCTTCAAACGAAACGAGTCATGACTTATGCCCGTTTGAAGTTTGAATTTTCAGACGCTTCGTATAGCGCCCCCCTTTGGCCGATTGGAATAAAATTGGTTTTAGTGATACTTTGACTAACCCTCTACATCTTTGCCAAATGCCATGAACGTGTAACTTTGCATGTATGATTTAGAGGCAGAAGAATAATTTGCATAAAACCGCAATATTAATTGAATTATTAAAAAATTATGTTTCACTTTAAAAGAAATCCGCCGAGATTAGTTTGACCGTATTGGTCCAAAGTTCATGTGAAAAAAGTTTCATGCGCGTATCGCGAAAATCCCAGGAGGAGATAGATTTTTACTGTTTTTCATATTATTCCGAATTGTGGGAGACCTAAAGGTCAGAGGTCAAAAGTTAGAGGGTAAAAGTTGTTCGGCATGAGGACACGCATAAGTGTATACAGGTTTCATGGCTGTATGTATAACACAGCATGAGCTATACCTGTTCAAAGATCGCACTTTCGAAGGCTTCCTACAGCGCCACCATTTGGCCGATTGCTGTAAAAAATAATAGCGCACTTCGCCACTGTAAACTGAACACATTGATGTTTTTATTTTCATTTTCTCACTAAGTATGTAGGAGTAGAAAGGAACCGAAGTTCCCGTCTACTGTCTGACTGACTGATAGATAAATAATGACAATATCTAAAGTGTGCTCGCCTTATAGGCGAGCCCACAACTAGAAAATATTGTTCCTTCGAAACAATTGTGGGCTCGCTTCTAGCCAGAAAACAATGGCTATAAAAGTACAAAATGTCAAGATCGCAGGCAGTGCTCTCTTTGACGTTACTGACGTCAAAGATTGGTCAATTTTTTCCAAAAATGTTATGCAAAAGTTGACCCGCTGGTGGCGCTATAACAGGCCAATGATAGAAGGGTGGTATCTGTTCCTTGACCTATTGGGAATGTGCTTGCAAGATTTCACGCACATCCCAGGCTGTGTTCATGATTTGAGGTGTTTTTGGCTTTGGCCACTTTATCGCTGCTTGCAGCTATATTTATTATTATTATTTTATTATTTTATTGTATGCACTTCATAGGCATGTTAGATAAAGGTCCTTAGATTGCGTGTAGAATGTTTCATGCAAATTGCTAAAAAGAAATCCTAGAATAAAAACGGTTTTAAGCGTTTCACAAACTGCTCAAAATGAAATAGCGCCCCCCTTTGGCCAATTGGGGTATGATTGGTTTTAGTGATATTTGGAATAACACTCTACATCTTTGCCAAATGCCATGAACATGCTATGTTGTATGTATGATTTAGAGGCAGAAGAATAATTTGCATAAAAATGCAATATTCATTGAATTATTTAAAAAAGCATGTTTCAATTTGAAAGAAATCCGATCTGACAGATCTTTAGATATCGGTCCAAAGTTCACGTAAAAAAAGTTTTGTGCACGTGACACGAAAATGTCAGAATAAAAGCGGGTTTACGCGTTTTAAAAACTGCTCAAATTGGCGGAAAATCTAAGGGCGGAGCTTACTTAACAACGACACAGATGTCTTCCGCTTGAGTCAGGGCACGCGTGTAACAAGTTGCATGTCTTCAAACGAAACGAGTCAAGACTTATGCCCGTTTGAAGTTTGAATTTTCAAACGCTTCGTATAGCGCCCCCCTTTGGCCAATTGGAATAAGATTGGTTTCAGTGATATTTGGACTAACCCTCTACATGTTTGCCAAATGCCATGAAAGTAACACTTTGCATGTTTGATTTAGAGGCAGAATAATAATTTGCATAAAACCGCAATATGAATTGAATTATTAAAAATTAATGGTTTAACGTACAAACTTCTCACCACATAGACTGTATAGGTATTGGTCCAAAGTTCATGTGAAAAAAGTTTTGTGCACTTGACGCGAAAATCCCAGGAGGAGATAGATTTTTACTGTTTTTCATATAATTCCGAATTGTGGGAGACCTAAAGGTCAGAGGTCAAAAGTTAGAGGGTAAAAGTTGTTCGGCATTAGGAGACGCATAAGTGTATACAGGTTTCATGGCTGTACGTATAACACAGCATGAGCTATACCTGTTCAAAGATCGCACTTTCGAAGGCTTCCTACAGCGCCACCATTTGGCCGATTGCTATAATAAATAATAGCACACTTCACCACTGTAAGCTGAACACATTGATGTTTTTATTTTCATTTTCTCACTAAGTATGTAGGAGTAGAAAGGAACCGAAAATCCCGTCTACTTACTAGATAAATAAATAAATAAATAATGACAATATCTAAAGTGTGCTCGCCAGGTACTGGCGAGCCCACAATAATGACAATATCTAAAGTGTGCTCGCCTTATAGGCGAGCCCACAATAACACCCTTTCAGTCCAGGGCTGTTCAATCTGGAATGACCTACCTCTAACAATAAGAGACTGTTTGTCATTTCCATCGTTCAAGTATAACCTAAAGAAATGGTTACTTGACAATCAAACGTGTGACCATGTAGTCTTAATAGTATAGCACATATATAGTATAGTTTTTAAATATTATTTTACAAATATAGGGTTCTTACTGGTGGAATAGTAATAGTACTTGACTGTATGTAGGTGTTCTAAATGCCTTCCCTTGATGTAAGGTTACTGTTGTTGGTACTGTATGTGTTGTGTTGTTTTGTTTTGTTTTTGTCTTCATGTGGGGACTACGGATGAAATTTAGCATTCTTGCTATATCCGGTGTCTTTACATTGCATTTATGTAGTGTTCATTAATATGCATTGTCCCGTCTAAATAAACAAATAAAGTAAAGTAAAGTAAATGCTAAGCTGCCGACGCTGGTGAATGCTCACCCGGTGAATGTTAACCTGGTGAATGCTAAACCTAACCCAAACCCTAACCTCAGTAAAACTATGCCTAAACCTAACCCTAACTCTAACCCTTAGTTGAACTAATGGGATGTAGAAATATCGAGATTTTACCGTTGTGAGGTGCCTTCAAATGGCTCCAAAAAGGGTGGGCCAAACAGTTGTAAGGTAGGCCTACTGCTCAGTATCAGCTATTGTAGGAAGCCGCTCAATTTGGAGGAGGCGTCGTTTCCTTTATCCATGACCATGGCTGATGTCTGCTGTGTTTGGAAATGAAGCCAACATTATTGTAAGTAACACAGTCCTCCAGTCTAAACCACTTGTTTTCAAACTTTAACATTTCGAGGTCTCCCCTTAAAGGAGTAGTTCACCCCCAAAAATGACTTTTTTTCTGTTGATTAGTCACGCCATGGAGACTAGAGTTCAATAATATTTTTAGTTTTTTGTCACATTCCTAAGACAAAAATGTGATAACAATAAATGTACCCCCATTCGTTCCGGATGGGGACCCGTTTCGAAACGGGTCCCCATCCGGAATCAATGGGGGTAAATTTACTTGAATACATTTTTTGTCTTAGGAATGTGACAAAAAACTAAAAATATTATTGAACTCTACTCTCCATGGCATGACTAATCAACAGGAAAAAAAGTCATTTTGGGGGTGAACTACTCCTTTAACTCTTAACTTGACAGTGTACAAATCGAACCAAAGGGTCCATTTGCTTCCAATCTTAAAATGAATGTCAAGACAAAAAAAAAAAAGACCTTGGATTGTATAGAAACTTTATTCTTGTTTGTTTCAAATTAAAGCACTGTCTTTTACATTACATGGGTATGGGTTACAACTCCATCAAATTTGGTACATTTACAGAAATTCCTAACTTAATTTTTTTAAGTCGATTGCTTCACGAGACAAAATGTAACAAATAAAAACAAAATAGCTTATGAACTGTACAATCAAATCCCTGTCTGTTCAACAATAAGGTGACAGCTGTCATTTCTTTTAACTTAAGAGTAGCTGTTGATCTTGTATAGTTTGCAGGGGGGGGGGGGGACAAAGAGCTTATAACCATAGAGCATATGGGTAGCATATGTCTTTCCAGCAGGATACAAGTACAGGAATTTCATCAAACATCTCAATAATTGGTTTAAAGCTTGCTCAGAAGGGAGGGTTGAGGGATGAAATGTTGTTGTTTTAGGTTACAGGGGGCGAGAAAATATTGTTAGGAAATCACATGAAAAGGCAAATACAAAAAAAAAAAGAAGAGCTCTAGCTACAAATAAATACCACAGATAGAAAAAAACAAAATATTTGCTTAAACTCAGGTGTAATTACAAACATAAATACTTGATTATTTTATCTAGTGACTACAGAGGCACTACAGTGAGTAACAAAAGGCGCTATGGTGTCTAACGGGTGACTAGGAGACTAGAAATATACCAAAGAACAACCGAGGTCTGGAGGACACTAGCTTATTAACACACACATGCACACACGCACGTACACACGCGCACACACACGCACACGCACACACGCACACACACACTCCTGTTGACAGTTAGCTCTGGTCCATAGCGTTAGTGGAGTTCTCCCTAACGCTATCTTCCTCTACCTCCGTATTCCTTGGCAAATCCGGAAAACACCGCCGTCTGGTCCGAAAATAACAAAAACTGTTTTGCCCCTTATCAAACCAAAGGTATCAGTGGACAGTTGAAAGCTTACTCTACTTAGTGGACGCGGTCTGAGCCCCCCACCACACGATTAAAATACATGTCTAGGGCAAAATGAAAATATTCCACCGGATGGAGACTCCATTTCTTCTTTTTTTACTATTTGTCGTCGCCATCACGGTGCCAACTCACTACTGCCGTGCAGGTCAGAGGACCGAAATGCACCGCATTAACAGAGCATTAGTCTCATTGGGTGTTATTCAGCTCTGTGACGTTGGAAGCGCTGTTTCGTAAAAACAGTATTCAACCAGGAAAAGTGTCTCCGTCAAGTGGATTCTTTTTCATTTCACCCTAGAAATGTATTTTAATCGTGTGGTGGGGGGCTTAAACTGCGTCCAGTATGCTTTTAACTGTCCACTGATACCTTTGGTTTGGTGAGGGGCGAAACAGATTTTGTTATTTTCGAACCAGACGGCGAGGTTTTCCAGTTTTGCCTAGGAATACGGAGGTAGAGGAACATAGCGTTAGGGAGAACTCAACTAACGCTATGGACCAGAGCTAGTTGACAGTTAGCTAACTCACTCGCTACGAACACTTACACACACACACACCCCAGACCCCCGCTATCTCTTCTAATAAAACCACCCAGCCCCAGAACCTCTCTTTTCTTCTCTCCACTCACTCTGTCATCATATTCACAAATAATGTACAATTGGGACATATGCTGCGGATGGATTCCTGCTGCAGTCCAGGAGTGTTTCTGAGGATGACAAGAACAGAAAGGGCATTTTGTTGAAGGAGACTATTAGATGTTCTGGTAGTATTGTTTTATATGAGTAAAAGTATCAATACTGCTACTAGTATGTGTCTGTTACAAGCAAAAAGTCCAGAATTCAAGATTTACTTTGAGTAAAAGTACAAAAGAAATGTATTGCGACGCATTGTGAGCTTGTAGATCTGCTATTTTCAAAAAGGCCGAAATGTGTATAGGGCATACAGTAATTGGTTAACGTAGCCTATGTTTTGTAATAATAATCAAAATCTACAAAGTAACTAGTAACAAAAGGTTTCAATTTATAATGGTGGAATAACAATACAATATTTGCCTTTGAGATAGAGTAGAAGTAAAATGATTGAAAATTGGAAATACTCCAGTAAAGTAGAAATACCTCTAAATTGTACAGTACTTGAGTAAATGTACTTGAAAAGCCTTAAGGCTGCACTCTAACAATTTCCAGAATGGTAAAGCTTTACATACTTACTAAAATTAGCTAATATAATTCTACAGTAAAGTTGAATACCTTCTTCTCTGTTAAAAAGCATGATTGTCATACTGCATAAACATTATTGGGTACAGGTTCTCTCGGTGCAGTGCATCTCATTGAGTGTTGTTGTGGGGCATACCATCTCTCAGGGGTGTTTTTTGTGTCCAGTATGGGTAGCTGGGTGTCTGCAGGCACTGCCACTTTGAGCTGGTCCCCTGCAGGCAGCTCAAAATGGTCCTCTCCCTCTGCATCGGCAAGGAAAGGCTCTGAGTCGGCGTCGTACTCGTAGGAGTAGTAGGACACTTCTGCCATGGAGCCCTGTTCCTCGTCACCTGCAAGGAAAATTGGAGGAAGGGACACCGACGTCATTTTCACTATCACGCAATTCCAACCGGCAGATTCGTCGCACCATGGGTGCCAAACTGTAGCCGGAGGTTTGGTAGAATGCGCTGGAGTCAGTGGAAGCCTGTGGAACTGTATTATTTACAGTAACACTACTAGCCCACATAAGTCACAGGTGCCCATAAAAGATTGCAGTGCATCTTGGGAATGGGCTTATTGCGTCTAAAAATACATATTTAGCCACTTGTACGCATGCTCACACCCACTGAAATCCAAATCATTGAAATCGCTAAGACCATAGAAAGCAGCAAATGACAACATTTTAACACTCATCTTTTCTTTTCTGTAATTACAATCTAAAATATGAACCCTTGTTGTAAAAAAAACTAAAAACAAAGTTGTCCTTTAATGAGCTAAGTTAAATTCAAATCATATGAACTCAGAGATATTCAGAGGAAAATGCAATAAATCCTTTTTTATCCACGCAGCAGCATTTTCTATCGCTGCAGTGTGTACCTGCAGACAGTGCACTTTCCCAGGCTAAACTGTTACTCTATTACAGGTGAAATAGAATAGTTATGTCAATTAGTGGCCAGTAGGGGTCACTCAAAGCTCAGAGGTTCCCTCTGCCACATGAAGCATTTTCTTTCACCCTCAGTTGTTTCAGCTACTACAGACATTCCTTCGTTCTCCTTGTTCATGAACCACTATAAAACCTTTTTAACACTGTCCCATAAAAACAGTGGTGTAAAGCAGTGGTTCTCAACCTTTTCAGGCTGCGACCCCCAAAATAATCATATTTTAACTGGGGACCCCCACACCCTGACGAGCACTAAGAGTTGAGGCATTACATTTTGTATAACACGGTTCTATTGTGAAAATAGCAGATCTACATGCACACAACGCCTCGCAACGTAGATCGGCTATTTTCACAATTTCTGCCTCTGTATATTTGACAATTTGGCCAATGTTTAATTTGTCATTTTAGAGGCATTAAAAAGTCCTTCAATTGTCACTTTAGAAATGTGCAGATACCCTCTATACACTTAAACTTTGTTAGTTTGTTTACCGTTGAGTGAGAAAACAATGTTACACATTAACTTAATCATCTGGGGACCTCACGCTCTGGCTTGATGTCCCTTTTATGCCTATCTAAGTATATGGAGATCGCTGATGTCATCACGAGTCACACTTGCAAATCAATTTGAATGAATGTCCTTGTCCGTTTTATGCCCATATATGGAGATCCCTGTCCCGATGTCATCAATATTAAGCGCATATCTGGGAATGCCCATATTTGGTAATGCCCATATATGGACATGTTCTGACATCACATCGTTGACTATCATGCAGGGATCTGGTGCAACTGGTCCGATTTACATCACTGGCCAGATGGCCAAGAATTGGCGCGACCTCGCCCTAAGGCGTCTTATATTACTAGTATTTTCAAAATAATTTTATACATTTCATATTTGAAAACTTTTACTCAAAATATTTTGAATTCCACAACTAGCACCAAACATTGGCAGAATTCGCCCTCATGGGTAGAATAAAAGTGTGGTGTGCCTGTGCCCTAAACAGAGTATTTCTACATTTCAGTATTGATACTTTTACTCAAGTAAAAAAAAAAAGTGGTTTTCCCATCATTGCATAAAACCATCTTTCCCCCTTGCCTGCACAGTGTGTGCAGCTGTAACTCTACAGTAGGGATCATGGGACGATATGACAATTTCATATCACGATTATTGTGACCAAAGAAATCGTGATTTACGATAACATATCAACATCCATTATCCTGGGGCGGAACATCTGCCAATAATTAGCAGATCTACAAGCTCACAACGCGTCGCAACGTGAGCTTGTAGATTGGCTTGTAGATCGGCTACACACACACACACACACACACACACACCAGTGGTGGATAAAAAAGTATTCACATTCTTAACATAAGTAGAAATACTGCAATGTATCATACTCTGTTAGGCTGAAGCCAAACCAAAGTACCTTAGTCGGGGGATATCTTAAAAAGTCCTGGAATAAATTCCTTACCAAAACATTTCTTCACCAATGTGTTTGTAAAGGTGTCTAGTAACATATCTAACAAAGACTGAAATTCAGTTTCCCTAGGACAGGGGTGCCCAAAAGGTAGATCATGATCTACCAGTAGATCACCAAGGGTGTGCAGGTAGACCACATGACATGCCTCTATATATAAATAATATATATTAAAAAGAAATGGCAATATGACATTAAGAAGGGCCTGTCAGCTCCCTTCATGGATTCTAAAGTAAGCAAACCTCCAATGCAATACTTTTTTCAAGAGTCAGTAGCATTACAAAGAACCCCAAAACCTACCACTTCCATACAGAATGGGATGAAGACATTTCCCCAGTATTTCCCATGTATTTCCCCCTTACAGTGAGTGTTTGCCAGTGCTGCTATAGCCTCCCTCAGGCCCTCAGCTAAGACATTTTGAATGGGTAGATCATGTTGAGCTTGTCATTGTAAAAGTAGATCTCACGTCAAAAAAGTGTGGGCACCCCTGCCCTAGGAGAATCCGTTACAGCTGCTGAAAGTTGGGGTCCCATTAAATTGAATACAGGATAAAACACAACACACCAAAATAAATCTGCTTTAAAGGTGATACACCATGCATTTAAAAAGTATTTATGTCATATTGTTTATGTCCCAAAAACGTTTTTCAAAAGGTTTGAGGCTAAATTACCACTCCTGAATAGAGAGCCTCTCTCATTTTTGAATGGCTCTCAGAGCATTTCAGCTGCAGTACCACCTTTGGCCTGAACTGCGCCACCCCCCTCCCCCCAAATCCTTTTGAAAATTTGAAAAAAAATATTTTTTTGATTTTTTTTTTTGTGATGACGTCACAATCGGCAGATGACGTCACAATCTGCAGCAAATCTGAACAGCCTGTTTTGAGAACCCGTGGGATACTTTTCACCTTCGCCTTCTCAAAACCAGAGAAAGACACATCGGTCAGAAATGGGACTTTGTGAGGATAGAAGGTGCTAGTGGGACCCCAAAAAAAGGTTTTAAAAAAGGAAAAGTGAAATTTCATGGTGTATCACCTTTAAGTAGTATGTGAGGGGTCAAACTAGGGGCACTCGGTGCCGCGCTGTGAGCTTGTATATCTGCTATTTTTCAATAGTTAAAGTTACTAGGGCCCCTCCACCTTGGGCCCCAGTAACTCAGTCCCACTTTCCTCCCCCTTGTGACGCCCCTGAGCCCATGTATTTCAATGAGAATGGAGCGTCTTTTGTCTTGCAGAAATCCTCTACTGGCATGAAACCGTTCCATTCCCATTGAAATGCATTGGAGGAACGGGGAAACCGCTCTTTGACGAGGCTTCAGCCTTATTATGTAAAAGTCGGAATTCAACATTTACTTGAGTAAAAAGCACCAAAACCAAGAGTAGAAAAGTACTCGTTAGGCAGAATGTCCCATTTCACATTTTCAAATATTGTTGAAAATAGCAGATCTACAAGCTCACAATGCATTGCACGGTGTCATATTGTCGGCTTGCAGATCGGATATTTTCAAATGGACAGAATGTATAAAGTGGGATGTATGTTTTGTCATGATAATCAAAATCTACGTCTAAGTAACTAGTGCAGTAACTAAAATTATATCTGCCTCTGAGCGGAGTAGAAGTAAAAGTATTGAAGATTGGAAATACTCCAGTAAAGTAAAAAAAAAAGAAAAAAAATTGTAATCAAGTACAGTACTTGAGTAAATGTCCTTAATTACTTTAGACCACTGGGTACACACACACACACACACACACACACACACACACACACACACACACACACACACACTCACCTATTACACTATTACACTCCCAATGCACTTGGCAGGCACATTGTAATGGTTTACAATGACAGTGTTTTTACAGTGCTTATTCCATGTAATCACCCTGGGCTTATCATATTTAATGTAGGGGTGTGTGTGTGCGTGCGTGCTTGCGTGCGTGCGTGCGTGTGTGTGTGTGCACGCATGTGCTGCAGCAGCACTTTAATAGCATTCCTGTGGCAAGTGTGAAGCCTCAGCCTTTGTTCTGAGGAGACCTTTGACTGAGAGCAGCCCCGTGTGCCCAAGTTATCGCTCGCTGCAGGGCTGGGAACAAGTCAGTGCAGGCCGTCCCACATCTCTCTCTCTCACACACACACACGCGCGGACGCACTAGGGCATTCACGAATAGTGATTTTAGTATTCGAATTATTCGACCTCAAAGTATTCGAATAGTCGAATATTCGACAGGACTGGCCAAACTATCAAATATTAAGAAAGCAAGAGGCGAACATTGTGAAAATAGCCGATCTACATGCTCACAACGCGTTGCGAGGCGTTGTGAACATGTAGATCTGCTATTTTCACAATATTTATCTGCGGAAGCGAGTCACATTAAATGTAATACCTACAATTCCAAGTGCTTGTCAGGGTGGGGGTCCCCAGTTCAAATATGTTTATTTTGGGGGTCACAGCCTAAAAAGGTTTGAGAACGCCTGGTATAGAGCATTAACAAATTCATCCACCAGGGGCATTGACAACTCATTCTTATGACTTCCTATCTAGCCAAGCTTTATAAACTATATATTCTTAAAGAGAAAACAATAAAAATAAATAAAAAATAAGCGAATATTCGACTTCGGTGAACAGTGTCGAATAGTGACTTTGATATTCGAATATTCGAATATGTGAATGCCCTAAGACGCACACATATGCAGATGTTTGAACACCAACACACATGTAACAGGCAGACGTTGATTCATTCAGAGATGCTATGACACCTGAATTGACAAACGCACACATGCGTGAACAACACACACGCAACAAGTGGTAGTGTGGTACACAACATCTGCATGCTGTAAAATCTGGGAATGAAGCGGCCATTTGCAGATTTCTGCAAAAAAAAAAAAAGCCCTCATAGGTAGAACAGACAGATGCAATTCTAGGAAGTTGCAAGTGTGGTTGCCAATTTATATAGGTGATGTCACGTGATGTCCTATCCTCAAGCTTGCACCACTCCTCCATTGAACTCAATGGACTTTGGTGTTTTGGGCTTTTCTATATAAAGTAATACAGTTGGAAGAGAACAGGAAGTGTGTTTCCCCAAGTGCAACCACACTAATAACCAGTAAGACTCTCTAAATGGGAGATAAGCGACCGCTAGGTCGCATACACAAACCTTAGAAGGCAACTGTAGCCAATCGACAGATCCATGTTGATGACATGACTTTAGAGATACTGTGAACCGCTTTGCGTGATTTTAGGGCAAAATCTGTAGGAGCAGTGTCCAAGGAGTGTATGTGCAAAGTTTGGCATGGATCGGGGCAACGGTGGCGGAGATATGAGTAGGGCAAAAGTGTGACGTGTGACGTGACTGACAGACAGACTGACAGACAGCCGGTGGAGGTTTTGATAGTAACTGCGACCTGGCGGTCGCAATAAAAGTGTGGTGTGACCGTGCCCTTACAATAAATTCAGTACTATTTATTTATTTGTGCTGATGCCATCAAAAAGTAGCTTACCTTTGCGATGTTATAGAAAATCATCTATGGATGATTTCCAAACATAATCGTTTTCAATGGACACATATATCTGTACTTAACTGTAGCCAAACTGACGGCAGGGGGGCTGCCTTATGCAATGAATGGATGTGAAATGGCCCTCCCCTCTTTCCGCCGTTCAGAGCGTAGAAATGCATAATCTAGATCAGGTCCACAGAGAACAGCCAGGAAGTGAATTGTGGTGGAGATTTGAAAGCAGCATTACGGGAGATGTTTTTACTGTACACACCCGCGCGACCCATCATCAGCTTACAGTGCTCAAACAAGGTAAAAGAACGAGCGTTCGTATTGGCTTTGAGCCACGTTCAAGAATTGGGACGAGCGTTAACGTTCGAAGCGGTAAAAGAGTTAAGTACGTTTTGATGCCATTATAACAAGTGTTTTTCCGACATTGTGGAATTGATAAATGGTAAATGGTAAATGGTGTATTTATATAGCACCTTTATCCAAGGCGCTTTACAGAGATTGTGCATTACATTCACCCATTCACACATACACATTCATACACCGATGGCGGAGGAAACAATGCAAGGCAACCAACCAGCTCACCGGGAGCAACTATAGGGGTTCAGAGTCTTGCTCAAGGACTCTTTCACACTAACTCCCGGGATCGAACTGAGAAACCCTCTGTGTTCTAATGACGGTTTCTCTACCCCTGAGCCCCTGCCACCCCAAGCCGATACTTTTTCTTAAGTAAAAAAAAATCTTCTCAGCACTTCTCGACCACGTCTGACGCAAGTGTAACCGAGTCACAACATCCTACCCGCTGCCAAACATCCTGCCTGGAATTCTCCGGCCGCCTCTATCAGCACATGCCATCTGATCACAGCTCATGGCAGAGCAACACAGAGTCCACAGTGTGAAACATAATATCCTCCATCTCGGGTGAAAACCTTGTATGTCCAAAAAAAATTCGTTTTGCATTTTTTCATTTTAAAAATTATTTAAATTAGTGAAAACGGCCGATCTACAAGCACACAACGATCTACAAGCACACAACGCCTCTGCCGTTTTCACTACTTTTGTGCGACGGCCTTCTAAGATGAAGCAGGGCTTTACTTTGCGAAAGAACGTACAAATGTGAAACTTGGGAGATACGAGGTTTCCGCACGACTACGACGATATCCTCTTGTTTACAATGGTGGAAAAATAAAGGTCTTTGCACACACTGCTGCGCTTAGAGCACGTAAATAAAACAATCAACCTTGTGTTATGTCAATCATGTTTGCACACTGCCGCCCGTTTCGTATATACCGATGTCTCTGGTTCACCTTGGCACTATGGGGCAATCCACCCAGATCATGCATGTCATGCATGTCTTCTTCTTCTTTTTTAGTTTTTTACTCTCAAAAAGCATCTGCAATGTAGTGCATTTGAAACGACATTGCATTGCACATCATGGGGTGATCACTGCTTGCCTCCTTTGAATTGTTTTATTTGAATTTTTGTTTATTTTATTTTTATTTTCAGCAGCCAAAGTGACATGAGTGAGATGAGAAAACCTGAGTGAAATGTGTCAACCAGAGACATCGGTATATATTTTCGGACCAGGGTAGATCTTTTTCAGATTTTCGCAACTGTCGCCACTGGGTCCCTTGCTCTCTCTCTCTCTCTCTCTCTCTCTCTCTCTCCTCTATACCCCATTATGGTTGAGTGTAGTCCCTCAGAGCTCTATTCTAGTTTTTTCTGTTTTCTGTTATTGTGGGGAGGGCCGAAAATAGCAGATCTACAAGCTCACAACGCGACGCGTCACTCTGCCATAACATTGCTCTGCTATTTTCCCACGAAAGCCTTCCCGGCAATAAGGATGCTGAGATTCAATTGGTTAAAGGAGAAGTTCACCAAAAATAAATTACATATTTTTTTATGAATTGCACACCACATAAAGCTAGAATTTATTTATTTTTTTGTTTTTGTAGCATTCCTGAACTAATAATCTGGTGACAGCCTCCCCCAGGGCGCCTGATGGAGGGGAAAGGAACTGGTTGGAATAACGTGTTCCTTCCATGCGCTACGTCCAAACCGGGGAAATCCCCCCCTGTCAGGTGAAAAGAAGCAACTTGGACACCTCATGCACTGAAGGAAGCATGAGGTCAGTCCGCAGGTGCAGCAGAGGGAGAGCAGAGCCCAGGATTACATAGGCAATTGGGTGAAAATGGGTTGCAAAAATCGTGGGATAAAAATTATAAGAGAAAAAAAAAATCAGCCATTATGACACCATCAAGGCCCGCAAAAAAATGTTTTGTCGACAAAATCAACTGTACATTTAGTCGACTAAAATATTATGATATTTAGTCGACTAAAACTAGACTAAAACTAAAACATTTCAGATGACTAAAATATGACAAAAACTAAATAGCATTTTATTCAAAAGACTGCAACTAAAACCAAATAAAACATTTGATGCCAAAATTAACACTGGAAGTTGTAAACTAGGGGGCCAGAATAGTAAATCTTCGTCCCCCCAACTTTCGGCCCCTCTGCCTTCAGCCTTGGGACTGACACAGTGACTGGGGGTGGCGTGAACTTTGGCAACAACCTGAGTGCAATAGAGCTTTTGCAGCAAAATGTACTCTTCCCTCCCACACTACCTCCGTCAGCAACAAGCGGGCACGACAAAAAGAAAGGGTGGAAAAAAAATAACTTTCCAAAATAACGGTCCATAGCGTTAGCGGAGTTCTCCCTAACGCTATGTTCCTCTACCTCCCAAATCCTTGGCAAATCCGGAAAGACTTGTCATCTGGTCCGAAAATAACAAAACTGTTTCGCCCCTCACCAAACCAAAGGTATCAGTGGACAGTTGAAAGCTTACTCTACTTAGTGGACGCGGTCTGGACCCCCCACCACACGATTAAAATACATTTCTAGCGCCAAATGAAAAATATTCTAGCAGATGGAGACACTCTTCCTGGTTGAAGACTGTTTTTATGAAACAGTGCTTCCAACGTCGCAGAGTTGAATAACACCCAATGAGACTAACGCTCTGTGTAATTCGGTCCTCTGACCTGCGTGGCAGTAGTGAGTTGGGACCCTGGTGGTGACGACAAATAGTGAAAAACGAGAAGAAATGGAGTCTCCATCCGGTAGAATATTTTTCATTTTCATTTTGCGCTAGAAATGTATTTTAATCGTGTGGTGGGGATGGCTCAGACCGCGTCCACAAAGTAGAGTCAGGGAGAACTCCACTAACGCTATGGACCAGAGCTTGCTCTACCCTTAAGCCACTGCCGCTATGTGCTATGTCATTTCCTGCGCAAATAAATCAAAGTCACACCGCTGCTGCTCACGGTGATTACGGCCTCCCTGTTCCTGCTCTCTTTTTCTCTCTTTTCACCTTTTATCTTATTGCACACTATCTCTCTCTCTCTCTCTCTCTCTCTCTCTCTCTCTGTAAAAGAGAGCATGTTCCAACAGCACAGGCAATGTGATGCTAGTGATGAGAGGAGAGTGAGGGGGCGGAGAGGACACGCACACACACACACACACACACACACACACACACACACACACACACACACACACACACACACACACACACACACACACACACACACACACACACGCATGCACCCACGTACATTTATGGTCTCCTCGACATGCAAACAGTTGATGTAACGCCTGAGAGAGTCAGCATGTACCCCTGAGGGTCCATATGGCAGACAGAGTGGTGTGTCTTGTGTACGGGACCATGCTGTGAGGTGGAGATGTACTGTACCAGTGTGTAAGGGCTCCGGTGACTCGTCAGCGATCTGGACAGCTGCTGGCTCCATGTATCCTGCCGTTGGCTCCACTAAGATGAACACACACACAGACACAGACACAGACACACGCACACGCACACGCGCGCGCACACACACACACACACACACACACACACACACACACACACACACACACACACACACACACACACACACACACACACACACACACACACACACACACACACACACACACACACACACACACACACACACAAACACACACTTAGTGACACTTATTGACGAATATACGAATACAGTACTATATGTGTTATATATACACACCGGTAATTCTCAACCCTTTTCATTTCAGGGACCCCCATTTGATGAGAATTTGTATGTCTGGGACCCCAATCTAAGAAAACATTCAAAATAATGAATTCATAATTTCATCCGATATGGTCCAGAATTCCTTTACTGTCTGTATGCATTATAGGTTTAGAGATAACGGTGACAATCAGATCAGAATATTCATTCTTTTACGTTCTCTAGTTGAATCTACTGTAATAATGGTGACGAGTAACTATCAATCATTTAGCAGGAGTGAAGACCCTCTGAAACCCCCTTGGGGGTCCTAGACCAAGGGCAGAAAGGGTCCTAGACCCCCAAGGGGGGATCCTAGACATGCCCAGACATGCTGCTGAAAAATGACACAGGGGTTGACACTAAGGTCTCAGAGGCACTTGCCCAGTGGGCAAGTCTACTTGCCCAAAGGCAGTGTTGATTTTGTCGACTAAAACTACGACGAAAATCTTTTGTCGACTGCGTTTTTTTCACTGACGAAAACTAAATAAAAACTAAATAAAAAACTAAGCTGTGATGACTAAAACTAAGACTAAATAAATTGAAAATTTCGTCAACAAATAAAAACTAGACTAAAACGTTAGGGATGGAGTAGTGGAGAAGAGAGTCATTTTATGTTTGGTTGCTCTCGGGTGTTGCGGGCTGAAAATAGCTTGTAGATCGTCTATTTTCAGCACACAACCAAGTGTAAAATTACAATGCCATCAAGGCCTGCCAAAATACATTTTAGTTGACTAAATCAACTGTAGATTTAGTCGACAAAAATTTGACTAAAACTAAAACTTTTCAGGTGACTAAATTATGACTAAAACTAAATTACATTTTATTCAAAAGACTATGACTAAAACTAAACCAACATTTGCTGTCAAAAACAACACTGCCCAAAGGTCATGCCCAGTTGCTGGTAAGGTAAATCGTCCATTTTAAAATGATAGGTAAAATGTGAATTACCGTTCAATTGAACACTTATTGTTATACTTGTTATACTTTCTGGGGCTTTGTGCATTAAAATGTCATACCTACACTATTATGCCATATACCTACATAGCTATGATGACTATGGGTTCACACTTGTTATTTTATATTTTTAAGTGTAGCAACAGTGAAAACAGCACATGGTCAACAGTGCTCTTATTTTTCATTCCACAAACCAGAAGACAAAGCGCTCTGCATGGCCACTTTCAGGTGTTTAGACAGATATCTGGTGTTGTGTTTATAGACGGTTGCATCCACTCTCAAACGAGCACTTGCCCAGTCGGGCAACCCGACAGAGCTCCACCTGCCCGCAAGTTATATTTACCTGCCAGGGGCAGGTGGGCAACCCTTAGTTTCAAGGCCTGGACACAAAGACCATAAGGATTAAAGTGTTTATACCAGTAAGACTCCCTAATCGGGAGATAAGCGACCGTTGGTCGCTTATCTCCACAATCTGTCGGTAGATAATGCCGGTCTTATATAAGGGTCATTTGTGTACGGTGTGATGTCATACTGATGTCAGCAGTGTGATGTCATACTGATGTCAGCAGCTATGTCTCTATATATGGAGTTATATGTTGTTCGTTTCCAAATATGGGGCTTGTGAGGTCAGACTTAGTGAGATTCGTCGGTTATCTCCATATATGGAGGGATGTGTTGGTTATCTCCATATCTGGAGATTCAACCTTCAACGTGTAACTATGGCTACCTAAAGACTAGCCACATGACGTGAAGGTGAGTGAGGGTCTTTGTAACAGCCACCCCAGATTTCTCGTGGAAATCTGTACAATATCGAGAAGGCCCGAACGGAAACTCTTAGTCAACTGGCCACCCCATCAAAGAGTAAAGGGACATCAAGGCCTCTCTCTTGTCAATGGGCTGGTGTCGGCCACTTGGCCTTTGGTGTTGTCCATTTTTTGAGGGCACAAAGGCCAAATGCCAGGGCAGAAAGGCCATCAATTAAAACACTAGTTTAGTCCATTGAAATATTTTGTTGAATCTAAGGGTTAGGGATGATAACCTAATCTGCAGTGAAACAGCTCAGCCCTGCACCAATCAAAGTCACTGGATTGATTTAAAGAAGGGGACTCGGGGAAGATTTCAGAATTTCAACAAAAGACATTGTCTACATTACAAGAAAGAGACACCGGTGTCTACTGTCTACATATTAACCAGAAAGAGACAGAGGAGAAAGTGGTACAGTCAGCTGGGGCATTAAAGGAGTAGTTCACCCCCAAAAATACTTATTTTCTATTGATTATTCACGCCATGGAGACTTAAGTTCAATAATATTTTTTGGTTTTTGATTCATTCCTAAGACAAAATTGTTTCCGGATGGGGGTAAATTTATTATATTACAATTTTTGTCTTAAATAAAATACAAATACAAAAACATATTATTGAACTCAAGTCTCCATGGCATTAGTAATCAATAGAAAATACATATTTTTGGGGGTGAACTACTCCTCTAAGGCCACTGTCTGTGGCCTCAGGTCATGCCATTGGTTTGAGGGGCACAAGGACAAACTGAGGGGTATGAAATTGTATTGCAAAGTTTGCAATACAAACCCAAAAATCAATCCTCCAGTTCTAGGCAACACAGAAGGGGGGGAACAAAAAGCGGCTTACCTTTGCGACGTTATAGTAGACAGATACACTTTTTTTTTAAGTGCCTGGTCTGCGCTTTCGAAAATCAACACGGAAGAGAATTGGTCTCCGTTGATGTTAATGCATAATGGATTTTTAAGACCATCCCTGCAGACGATGTGATTACAGTACACGGCGGCGCGACCCCTCATCAGCTTAAGGACATCAACAAGGTAAACGAACGAACGGCCGTATTGGCGCGGCTCACTCTCGAGAATTGGGGCGAACAGGAACGTCCAAAGCAGTATAAGAGTGACATAGTTCAATATTGAAAATTGGTGGATTTCCCCTTTAAGAAAAAAAGAATACTTGTTCCACCACAGATTTGGATACAGTACATCCATGAACCCACTTGGCACAAACTCGGGGCCTTTTCCCACCAACGTTTTTGTCTGTGCCTTTTTCCCCCAATCTGCTTTGCAACATGAAGGCTCCTTTTGTTGTTGGGCTATGCGTCGGAAAGGAATGTAACAGGGTTTTCAAAGGGCCGGACAAAAGCACTCTGTCATTTGGAGTGCCCTGTAATATAGCAGAGTGGAAGGGAGTGAGGGTGAGAGAGAGAGAGAGAGAGAGAGAGAGAGAGAGAGAGAGAGTGTGTGTGTGGGGGGGGGGCATATTCTCCCAAAACTCATCCAGTAATCAGCACAACACCTGAACAGCTGTTTCCATATCTCACATCCATGCACAGATGTGCACGCACGCACACACGCAAGCGCGCGCGCACGCACGCACGCACGCACGCACGCACGCACGCACGCACGCACGCACGCACGCACACACGCACACACATCTTATCGTTGTTGTCGGGTGGAAACCTTGTATGTCCAAAACCGTTCGTTTTGAATTAATCATTTTAAAAATGATTCAATGACTAGTGAAAATAGCCGATCTACAAGCACACAACGCCTCGCACCGCTTGAAACTTGGAGATACGAGGTTTCTGCCCCGACAATGACGATATGCACATGAGCAAACTCACACATGCAGAGTAGACGTCTCAGACTGTGAGTTATAGCTGGCCTGTTGTATAAGATGAAATGTAGACAGTTTGTAACCTGACCAGTCCATGTCTCTCACACAAACAAACAAGCATGCACACACACACACACACACACACACACACTCACACGTGCACGCGCACACACGCACACGCACGCACACACACACACACGCACACGCACACACACACGCACACACAGCTCTTACTCTGTGGACACTGGGACATGGGGACCTGCTCGATGCGCGTCCCGTTCCGACAGGCGAACACCTCCATCTGACACTGGTTCTGGTACAGCTGTCCGTCCGACGCGCACACCGGCTCCCCGTCGTAGCCGCAGTCCCTGTAGCAGGTGCAGCGCTCAAACTGCTCCTCCTCCAGGCAGCCAAACACGTTGTTGCAATGGTTCCCCTGCACAAAACCTGGAGGAGAAGTGAGTGACAATAAATAATATTATACAACAGGTAGTCGGGCTCTCAATGGAAAACAGGCTCTCCAACCGTGCAGGTAATGAGCACTACTGCACGGTCTCATCAAATAAAGAAATCAGCTGCGTTTGTCACGAAAGAGAGCAAGCGCGCCTCTCTCCCCACACTATGCTAGGCGGCTAGGCTAGCGGTTTTCATGTGAAGTTCAGGGACATAGTAGATAGTAGACAAATGACAAATTCCTATCGTATATCTTAATTACAATGAAATGAAGTTGACATGTTTTTTTTTACTCGAGGGTCTGCATTATCGCGGTTATTTGTCCCTTCAGTCCTGCCTACGGAACTCACCTACGGCTCAGGCCAAATAACCGCGATAATGCACACCCTCTCGTGTAATATTGCTTAAATAATGATGATAATAATAATTTGCCACACAAGAAGTGTAGGTTGCGTGCAGTGCAGTGTTGATTTTGTCGACTAAAACTACTTAGTCGACTAAAACAGTGGTCCTCATCCTTTACAGGCCCCCAAATCATCGTAATCATATTTTAGCTGGGGACCCCCCCACCATGACAAGCATTAATAGTTGAGGAATTACATTTTGTATAACACAGTTCTATTGTGAAAATAATCACACAATTTCTGCCTGCCTCTAATATTTGGCCAATGTTTAATTTGTCATTTTAGAGGTATTTAAAAAGTCCTTAAATTGTCACTTTAGAAATGTGCATATACCCTCGATACACTTAAACTTTATGTTGGTTTGTTTACTGTTGAGGGAGAAAACAATGTTGCACATTAAGTTCATCATCTGGGGAACCCCCAAAATAATTTGGGGACCCCCGTTTCAAAATCGTGGGCTTTACTCATTAAAAGAACAATATCAGTCACCAGAACCAAGGACGTTTGTTTTCCATGAATCCATCATCTTTAGAATGGAGTTTATAGTTACAATAGATTTATAATGGAAGGGGGTGTGTCTGATAAAAAATACCGAATCAAGAAACTTAAACACTGTCTGGGTTTGTTTTGGTAAATGATTCAGTGGGAGAGTAAAAGGTCAAAGACATTCATAAAAGGCACAATTTTACAAGAGTAAAAGTATCAATACTGCTATATAGAAATAGCCATACCCTGTTACAAGTAAAAGACTGGAATTCAAAATGTACTTAAAATATCAAGTAGAAAGTACTCATTAGGACACGGTCACACCACACTTTTATTACTGGCTGACGTGAGCAGGGCAACCAGACTATAGTACTTGGCCGACTTTCTTTCTTTCCGGATAAACTTTATTATGCCAACAGTTTTGGTGGCACGCACTTGAGCCATGTGTCAAATCCACCGGCTTCATCCGGTAGTAATTAATGAATAGAGTAACAAAGTTTGACGTCATTTACACATCCTACCTGGTTCCCGTTTTTTTTCCACCCCCATTCTGAATTCCCATAGACCTTTTTCATATCGCGTCATGTAAGAACAGTGTTCCAAACATAAACAAATGATCTCAGCGGTTTGACTTGAATATGGATATGAAGAATCAACTGATGGGTGAGAAAACCATGTTAATGTCGCCGAATTAGTTACATTTTCACCAGAAACAGACTGTATCAAATATTAATGACTGACTATCATAAACCATACAGAGCCACCTCCCCGACAATATCGCGGAGACCGTTTGTTTTATTTTTGGACCACAATGCATAATTATATGAGACGATGTTAAGATGACCCAGTGTTATTCTCCATAGAGAAATTACTTCGTACTTCGTTACTCTATATCTGGCGATCATTGAGTTAATTACAGAGCTTGAGTAAACGTAGTTAGTTAAGGCCTGTCCATACTTTGCCCGAAACCGCCCTTTTCGGTCAAAAGGTCCTTTTCGGTCAAAAGGTCCTTTTCTACCATAACATGACGTCCCTCGCGACTTCTGAAAAGCATTAGACCAAATGAGAGTTCGGAAATGTGCACGTCGGAAAGTCCAACTCACCAAACATTTCGGAGATAGTATGGACAGGCCTTTACCCCCCGGCTCCACTGGGCGTGTTGAGCGTCGCGTCAATGTCAACGCTGGGAACACTCCCGTTTTAATTAATGAAGGGTGCTCCACTGCCGACGTCGACGTCAACGTCAACGTCGGACGCTCAAATTCGTCCCGCCCCGCAGTGTTGTTTTTGACAGCAAATTTTAATTTCGTTTTAGTCATAGTCTTTTGAATAAAATCTCATTTAGTTTTAGTCATAATTTAGTCTCCTGAAAAGTTTTAGTCAACTAAATATCATGAGATTTTAGTTGACTAAATCTACAGTTGATTTAGTCAACTGAAATGTATTTTGGCGGGCCTTGATGGCATCGTAATGACTGATTTTTCACTTGGTTGCATGCTGAAAATAGCCGATCTACAAGCTCACAACGCGTCGCTGCGACGAGTTGTGAGCTTGAAGATCGGCTATTTTCAGCAAGCAACACCTGAGAGCAACCAAACATAAAATTACTTTCTCCTCCACTAGTCCCTCACTAACGTTTTAGTCTAGTTTTTATTTTGTTGACGAAATTGTCAATATATTTAGTCTTAGTTTTAGTCATTCCAGCTTAGTTTTTATTTCGTTTTTATTTCGTTTTCAACGCAGTCGACACAAATTTTTCGTCATAGTTTTAGTTGACGAAATCAACACTGCGTCCCGGTTCATTTTTTGACGCCGTCCGACACCGGCACAACGCTCTCATTTTGGTGGAGCCCCAGAGTCACTTTCCAACCGTGCTGTGCAGTTAAAGCTCACCTATCCACTGGTTGGTGGAGCTCTCCACCTCGTTGCAGGTGGGTCCGTCACACAGCTCCCTGGCCAACGGACTGCTCTCGCTGACGTTGTAGAAGCGGGTGGCCTCGAACGCTGTGGACATTAACGCATCGTTTCATTCAACCTTTATTTATTCTCTAAAAGACACTGAGGTTGCCCTCATTTGCAGTGCCATGGAGACACATCATAATACAACAACGATATTCACAAAAAATCAAACCTCGGTTCGAAGTGGAGCGGTGAATTTGAGCAGCTGTACCCTATGTGAGTGAGTGAGTGAGTGAGTAAACTGTGCCTGTGAGTGAGTGGTGAGTGTGCCTGGCCTGCACAAAACAGCGCCCCTCCTTTAACTAGTGTGTTGTGTGTGGCCACTCAAGGTATTGCCAGGCTACGGACACGGCCAGCCAGCCACCCAGCCAGCCACCCAGCCAGCCACCCAGCCACATACCCACGGACATACCTGTCTATTGGGAGCGCTTTCACCGCTCCAAAAACAGACAATACAAAGCAAATTTTAAAACAATTGCAGACATTTGTGGGTAGGTTGTCATTTAAAGATTTAAATTAACCGTATGTTATGGGAGAACATATCTTGAAATTTAGCTGTAGATCATTCCAAGTTGTTGGGGCATTAAAGCAAAAGGCTGTCTTCCCCAGTTCTCAGAGTTTGCTTTGGGGACCTTTAATGTGAGCCAATCACTGGAGCGTGTCCACAGGCTTCCAATCCAATAAAGATTTAATATACATTGGTCCCATCAATTGCCTTAAAAATGAACAGGTACCAATGTTTGTTTCGCCTTTCTGTCAATGAAGGCCAACCCACTCTATCATACAGGATACAGTGATGAGTCCTATAAATATCTCCAGATATAAATCTCAGGGCAGAATGATAAACTGTATCCAAGGGTTTCACTAATTAGATTGCAGATCTATAAGCTCAAGACGACATTGTAAGCTTGTAGATCGGCTATTTTTACTCTCTTTCTCGGGTCTCAATCTTTTTTTTTAAGCACTGGATTAACGCCGCACGTAACACACACACGTAACACACACACACACACACACAAACACACACAAACACACAAACACACACACACACACACACACACACACACACACACACACACACACACACACACACACACACACACCAAAAAAAGACTTGGAAATTCGGAAAATTCCAATTTCCTCAGAAAGGGGCCAAGTTCATAAATCAGAGTGAGTTACAGGGTTTTCCTGCTCCGTGTGACTCGTTAAAGAGCGGTGCTAAAAATATTCATCAGAGGCACACCTGGTTCATAGTAGTCATAGACCTTGACCGGAACAGGCGCTGTCTTGCCCACGATGTACTCCCTCACTGCCTGGAAGGCCACACACGTCATGCACTGGCTGGGGATCTGAGGACAACAGGGACGTGCAGAGAATGTTAGAGAGGCAAGGAAAGGGCACGGTGGTGCAGTGGTTAGCACTTCGCCTCACAGCCAGAAGGTCCTGGGTTCGATTCCCGCCGGGGGAAGCTGTGGGCACTGCAGCGTGTTCCTCCACCCGCGTCATCAGCACCCACACCCTAGTTGGGGTTGGCGATAGGGCCTTTCTGTGGTGAGTTTGCATGTTCTCCCTGTGTCTCCTTGGGCATAGGCCCTCACACAAAAACATGCAGTAGTCCTGGTTTCTATACTACCCCTAGCCAGCCGGGTGCTCCCCAATGTACCCTGGCGCGGCAGGGGGAGAGCGGAAACCAGGACTACAGGTTAGGTAGTCACCGGGTGAGAAAAATCGGTTGCAAAAACCGTGGGATAAAAAATATTTAAAAAAAAAGAGAGGCAAGGGGCTGAAATTTCGTACGGGCCTTTTGCAGGGTTCCCACACATTTTTACCAATTAATTTCCCAAACTTTCCCCAAACTTTTTCCAGAATATTTAACCCAATTTCCAGGACTATGTAACAATAATTCAGCTCAATAACAGGTCGCTTACTCATATGCGCAATGACCAAAGACAGGTACAGTAGTGTATGCCAGTGGTTCTCAACCTTTTCAGGCCGTGACCTCTAATATTTGACAATTTGGCCCATGTTTAATTTGTCATTTCAGAGGTACTAAAAAAATCAATAACCAGAGACAATGCATAGCAGACCGTTGTGAGCTTGGAGGTCGGCTATTTTCCAGTGCTTGATACCACACTGAACTAAGCATAATCAATTTCTTTCACCATGTTGTGTTTAACTCAAATCTTTACTTCAAACAGTTAAAATATCATTATTTTGGGGCCTGAAAAGGGGGCCTGAAAAGGTTGAGAACCACTGCAGTAGAGAATGAAAAGAAGTAATATGGAGGTCAAACTGACCTCGTCAAAGTAGAAGAGAACCTTCCTCCCGTCCAGCTCGTATCTCTTCAGACCCACTCTCTTGTCCATCAGCAGCTGTTGGAGGAGACAAGAGGTCAGCAGGGTCCAGCACACATAAAAACACTGCTAGAACCAATGAGAGAGAGCCTTCTTCTGGTAGAAAACACGCTGCCTATACTGCTCAGCTGATTTTAAATCCCTGTGCTGATATTCATATCCGCTGATATTCATATCCGCACTGTTCTGAGTGCGGATATGAACGCTATACGGTATGTACGGTGGCATTTCTTCCTTGATGATGTGACAAAATCTGTAGGCGTAAAATCAAACCAAGTTTGAAGTGAGCGGTGGTGCGCGCGCGCGCGCACACACACACACACACGTGCGTGGCCGTGTGTGTGTACAGTAGCAGTTCATTTCAGGGTTGTGTGCATAAGTGTGTGCGTGTTTGCGTGTGTGTGCGTGCGTGTGCGTTTGTGTGTGCGTGTGTGACGCAACAGCGCCGCTTGG
>NC_137810.1:60150046-60182546 GCF_963921795.1 Nannobrachium achirus | reverse complement strand
GCCCCTGACCCAGAGACATCATAACCCCACGGGGCCAGAGAGCTGCACGGGGGCCAAATGGCCTCCCGCCTACTAAACTTGAAGGTGCCCGTAAAAAATGACACACACACACACACACACACACACACACACACACACACACACACACACACACACACACACACACACACACACACACACACACACACACACACACACACACACATTAACTCAGTGAATGCCACCCTTTATTCAAAATCTACAAAACTGGTGCCAGCCATTTTGCTTAATTTTGCCTTTTTATGGGGGCCAAAATCATATTTTGTACTTAAATTACATATATAAATCTATGCTTCTATCGAAAGCCACACTACCCCTCTTACAAAGGAAAACATGTATATTTATATATATATATCCTATCATTAGATTTGGGCTTCAATAGAACATGTGTAAGATGTCTTGATCATCATCATATGTGTGTGCTGTGATGGGCCCTGTGTGCAATCTGGAGTGCAATACCATTTGAAAACCACCAGAGGGTGGTCTCCTACTATCTGATCAACTAACAGAAGAAGGAAGAAGACGTCCATCTTTTTTTTTGGTTTGGGCCTGTTGTTTACATTTTGGCCAGGCCTTTTAGCTAGCATGCTACAACACTTCGGAACCCTGGCGATCGCGATCAAGGATAGGTAGAGAAGAATGGATGGCACCGCTGGAATCCTGAGAATTTTCTGCGTTTTTTGAGTACTTATAGTTCGTCAGGGATGCACGGGAAAGTGTATAAACGAACGTTTTAGATAACATTTAAACGGCCGGAACCAATCTTCGGCTATACCGATTTTCCGCCGGACTGTGTTACACTGGTGCTACAGTCAAATCGGCCGTATCGCTCAGGTCACGGAGGCATATGGCCAACTTCTAGAGCGATTTTTTGGAAATTACAATTATGAAAAAATGATAAAACTTTTGATTAATTAAAAAGACGTAAAAGACGTTTATGGCACCGAGGTCCAAAGACGTATAAGACGTTTATGGCGTTCAGTGAGTTAAAGGACCACCTCACCTCTCTGGGACAACCAGATCTTATTTTATTGTTGTTTTCTTTAATTGATTTTGCATCATATGACCAGTTGTTGCATGCTGAAATACTAAAATATTTAAAAAATCTCAGATTGAATACAAAAAATAACTCAGGATTGTGTTGATCGTGTAACAACAATAACAACAATAAAATAAGATCAGGTTGTCCCAGAGGTGAGGTGGTCCTTTAAGTTCATGCTTGCACACAGACACAGACTGTCACACAGTAGCTCTGGTGACGTGGTGTGGGAAATTCATTAACACTGCACGCACATGCGTGCGCACGCACGCACACACACACACACACACACACACGTCTGACCCCGTTTGAAGGGAAGTAATGTACTCAGCAGAGAGGAAATGTTTTGGACATTCGGTCCCACACAATGAAGAGACTTTCAGGTAAACACGTCAATACTTCCTGCTTTCTTGGGACACATATTTACAGCTCAACACCTCTCTGCTGCACGGGGGGGGGGGGGGGGGGGGTGAGGTAACCGGTAGAGTCGCCGGAATGAAGGTCGCCGGGAAACCTTCAGAGTTCAAACTGAAAAAGCGCACCGCTGTCCCACCCGGTGCGTATTTCCGAACGCACCCACCATTTCCCGGCGGCCTTCATTCCGGCGACTCTACTGGTATTCGGGTGTGATATCCCAAGTAACTGTGTGCATGTGTGCGTTATTATGTGAGTGGTTCCCAAAGCTTTCATCTCAAGAAGACCCAAAGGACCCAAACTTATACATTCAGCCAATTAATTGTCAAAACAAGGGATAGTTACTCGCCACTCACAAAAATGGGTCTGTGACGCAAAAAAACAGTTCCCGACCCATTGTTTAGCATCCTGTGTGAGCACGGCTTGCCAATCTTTCACACGTCGCTTCAAGTAGATCGACACGTTTCCCCCGCCTCCACGTTCCTCTGATATTGTTGTGTAGAGCAATAACTTCCAATCGTATGACTTTTGGACACATAAGAAACGTCATGTCTGAGATTAACGTTAAGAGGAAGCTGATCAAGATCTGATCAATTTATCATTGTTTTCACAGAGAGGCAAGAAGCGCCTCTGTGAGCGTGGTGTTATTTTATTTCCGTTTCATTCAGTTTCTTCACTCTCACCCCTGTTTTGTGTGTGCTGTGTGTGTGTGTTGTGTGTGCTGAAGCGATCACTGCGCCACTGTGAGCGTTGTGTTATTTTCTTTCAGTTTCATTCAGTCAGTTTCATTCACTTTCTTTGTTGGGATTCTTTGAAAGATTTCCCGAAACGCGGAGGCAGGGGGAGCGGAGTCGATCTACTTGGATGGATGTGTGAAAGACAGGCCAGCGTGCAGTGTGTGCACACAGGGGCGTCACACCACATTCTGGGGCCCTGGGTACAAGGATTCACTGCGGGCCCCCCATGAATGTTAACTATTGAAAAATAGTAGATATACAAGCTCACAGCGCGGCACTGCGAGCATGTAGATCTGCTATTTTTGAAAAATTGTGAAAATGTGTGCAAGAAACCTATATGTTTCCATGTCAGTGGTGCTCAAACATTTTCATGTCATGGACCCCCTAAATGATATGTATCTGGCCACGGACCCCCATCTCAAAATATTTAGTTCCAGCCTTCCAGGGACCCCCCCAGAAGCAAAAATTTTAGTTACAAATGTTTGCTTAAAAAATACATATATTCAAAGATTTCGCCCACATTTTCACGACTTTTCAAAATAGCAGATCTACAAGCTCGCAGCCGCGCTGTGAGCTTGTGTATCTGCTATTTTTCAATAGCTAAAGTTTACTAGGGCCCCTCCAACCTTGGGCCCTAGTAACTCAGTCCCCCCCCCCCCCAGCTTGTGACGCCCCTGTGTGCACATGGAAGCAAGGTTGGGAGTGGAGTGAAGCAGCATGGGGTCTGATGAATTCCATGTCAGACTGTCTCTCTTCAAATGCTCTCCAGATGTGGCCCCATCTGTCTGTCTGTCTGTCTGTCTGTCTGTCTGTCTTTCTTTTTGACTACCATCTGCTGCTCAGCCTGCATGGCCGTCATTCTGATTTTGAACTTCTGCACAGGGACGTGCTGGGCCCCTTATTCAGCCTGGGAAAAAGAGCTGGAGAGGCCCTCATTGCACGCTATAGAGAGAGAGATCTCTCTCTATAGCACTTCTGCTACTTTGTCATTTCAGATCATGACAAGTGACAAGCCAGTGGGCCAATTACATGAGTTATATTTCGTTGTTGTCGGGGTGGAAACCTTGTATGTCCAGAACCGTTTGTTTTGTATTTATCATTTTGAAAATGATTTAAACTAGTGAAAACAGCAGATCTACAAGCACACAACGCCCTCGCACCGCGAGGCGTTGTGTGCTTGTAGATCTGCTGTTTTCACTACTTTTGTGCGACAGCCTTGTATGATGAAGCAGGGCTTTTGCTTTGCGAAAAGAAATTACAAATTTGAAACTTGGAGATACGAGGTTTCTGCCCGACAGTGACGATTTACTTTGTTGGCCGCCCAGCCCCCAAAATGGAACGAAGCCAGACATTTAATTTTTAATTTTTTCCTAATGGCCGGCCTGGACTGGTCGGGGAATGAACCGGACGTTCGGGAGTTGTCCCGCTTTTCCCAATGGCCAGCACGTCCCTGCTTCCGCATACAAGCGCAAACTCACCACAGGAACCCCTCGTCTCCATATCCTGGGCATGATAGCTAAACAATCGGCACTAACAAGGAAAACATTTGGCCAGTGGTGGAAAAAAGTACTCACATTTTCTACTTAACAGTTCTACTGCCATATTTATTGTTTATTTATTTGTGCTGGTGCCATCAAAAAGTAGCTTACCTTTTTGCGATGTTATAGAAAATTATCTATGGATCATTTCCAAACATAATCGTTTTCAATGGACACATATATCTGTACTGTAGCCAAACTGACGGCAGGGGGAAGCCTTATACAAGGAATGAATGTGAAATGGCCCTCCCCTCTTTCCGTCGTTCAGAGCATAGAAATGCATGTTCTAGATCAGGTCCACAGAATACAGCCAGGAAGTGACTTGGGACTCCAATGATGTTTAGTTGGTGGAGATTTGAGAACAGCATTACGGGAGATGTTTTTACTGTACACACCCGCGCGACCTCTCATCAGCTTACAGTGCTCAAACAAGGTAAAAGAACGAGCGTTCGTATTGGCTTTGAGCCACGTTCAGAATTGGGACGAGCGTTAACGTTCGAAGCAGTAAAAGAGTTAAAGGAGGACTTCACCACTTTTCAACCTGTCTTCATATAATAGGTCCTCACTAATGTTCATGATAAAATAGCTTTTTTTTGTTCATAGGAGCTTGTAGATCGGCTATTTTCAAATAGCCAAGGTATAAAATAGGGCTAAAGTGGTTTATGTATGTTTTAACATATTATATGTATGTATAACAGCAAAGAAACTAGTAACTAAAGTTTTCAAATAAATGTAGTGGAGTAAAAGTACAACATTTGGACCCAGATGTAATTTGGAAAGTAAAAGTACAAGTAAAGTACAAATACCTCAAAACTGTACTTAGGTACAGTACCTAAGTAAAATACTTAGTTACTTTACACCACTGCATTTGGCACAAATACAGTAGCACATCTACAAGCTTGTCGTGAGCTTGTAGATCGCCTATTTTCGACAAAGAGATTTCCTGTAGACTCAAGGAAGGAAATTGGGACAAATAAGAGGACGAGGATGAAAACTAGCGTCCCTATCCTGAGGCAAACATCGGCACAAATAGCTGTCCTAAAAACTCACGGCGCACTCACTGCGTTGTGAGCTTGTAGGACAGCCATTTGGGCCAGCCTCATCCTTCTCTCTATGACCTTGTCTGTGGCCTGTGATAGTTACAAGGGCAGCAGTGGCTCAGGGGTAGAGAAACCGTCATCATTGGAACACGGAGGGTTCCCGAAAGGTTCCCAGTTCGATCCCGGGCTCCCCCAGAGTTAGTGTGGAAGAGTCCTTGAGCAAGACTCTGAACCCCTAGTTGCTGCCGGTGAGCAGGTTGGTGCCTTGCATGGTTTCCTCTGCCATCGGTGTATGAATGTATGGGTGAAATGTAATGCACAATCTCTGTAAAGCGCCTTGGATAAAGGACAAGGCGCTATATAAATGCTCCATTTAACTTTTATTTTCCCCATAGAGGTTCCCGTTTTAGACGAGGTCTGTCCTTGTGACGTAAAGGGGCCCTATTTTCGGGTTTAGGGAGGTTTAGGGATAAGGGGTAAGGCATGGCGAAAATAAGGCCCCACGAAGTACAGAGCCCTGTGGTGTGCCGTTCAACTGAGTATATAGGGTTTAAGGGGTTACTGGTTATGGTAAGGCCTTGTGTTCATGTTGTGAATGTGTGACACACAGAGAGAGATACCACGCAAGAGAGAGAGAGAGAGAGAGAGAAAACAAGCGTTTTGAGTGGTTTTCGGGAACGCCTTACCCTCTCTAGGCTTTCGATGTCGGGTCGGAAACCGGACAACATGGGAACCTCCAAGACAGCCATGTTGGACGAACCTGAGTGCAGCCACCTAGAGGAAGACAAGGGGTGCCGTGACGGCAGTCCAGGGGTCAGGGTGCCGCGAGATAATTTGATAATATTTGGAATTGATTAGGAAACTTTAAAAAATATTTAGTATCAAGTACGAAGTTATTTTCAGTCAGTTCTAACCAAAATGGCTATTATCTCATTATTTTCCTTGCAACAAAATCACTAAAATATTGTCACTGTCGGGCAGAAACCTCGTATCTCCAAGTTTCAAATGTGTACGTCTTTTGGTAAAGCAAAGCCCTGCTTCATCATACAAGACTGTCGCACAAAACTAGTGAAAACAGCCGATCTACAAGCACACAACGCCTCTGTTTTCATTATTTTTAGTACATTTTATAGATGATAAATACAAAACCGTTTTGGACATACAAGGTTTCCACCCAACAACGACGATATGCTATAAATATAAGGTGCTGGGAGTGAAAATTATAATGTAGGGGTGCCTCGGATTAAAAAAATATTCATGGGGTGCCCTGAGACAAACGTTTGGGAACCCCTGCTCCAGTGAGATGCACCATCCTACCTGGCACAGTCCTCTAGTGAGATGCACCATCCTACCTGGCACAGTCCTCTAGTGAGATGCACCATCCTACCTGGCACAGTCCTCTAGTGAGATGCACCATCCTACCTGGCACAGTCCTCTAGTGAGATGCACCATCCTACCTGGCACAGTCCTCTAGTGAGATGCACCATCCTACCTGGCACAGTCCTCTAGTGAGATGCACCATCCTACCTGGCACAGTCCTCTAGTGAGATGCACCATCCTACCTGGCACAGTCCTCTAGTGAGATGCACCATCCTACCTGGCACAGTCCTCTAGTGAGATGCACCATCCTACCTGGCACAGGCCTCTAGTGAGATGCACCATCCTACCTGGCACAGTCCTCTAGTGAGATGCACCATCCTACCTGGCACAGGCCTCTATAGTGAGATGCACCATCCTACCTGGCACAGGCCTCTATAGTGAGATGCACCATCCTACCTGGTACAGGCCTCTATAGTGAGATGCACCATCCTACCTGGCACAGGCCTCCAGTGAGAGGCGGAAGTCCATGCTGTCCTGGTGGGCCGCGGGGTCCTCGTCGTCTGTGGGCGCGGCCGCCCGCCGCTTGCGGTTCAGCTCGGAGCGGTTGTCCTGGCGGCTGCGCGGCCGGGGCGCCGGGGGGTGTCGGCCCCCCGGGGGGGACAGCGGGGCGGGCTGGGGGTGTCTGTCCTGGGGGGCAGGCTCCTTCAGGTCCACCTTCAGCTGGAAGGCCGGCTTCACCACCGGGTCTGGGACGTTGTAGGATACGTCGATCTGTAAAAAAAAGATGACACAATCAGGCTCAATCAGGGGGGGGGGCACGGTGGCACCAGGCCAGGATTACCACCTCTGAGGGCCCCTGGGCACTGAAGCTCCAAGGGCCCCCCTCTGCGTACGCGCTACAGGGCTCCAGACTAACCGTTTTCAATATTTTAAAAAGTAGCTTAACGATATCAGCAGCCAGTGAACACACCTAAGACAATAACAGTCTGAGGTAAAAAAAAACAGTGGCAGTGTGGCCACTGACAATCAAAATAAATAACAATGTACAATTATAGTACTAATATATGGTCAAAACAAGCCATATCCTTCCCCCAAAAAATTACAAAATACCATTTGTGACCACCAAATTGGGGGTCTTGGGGGCATAATTTAATTCATTTCATTTGGATTAGATAACTAAATGGCTGGGGGTTTCTTTCTTTTTTTTTCTCAACTTTTTTTTTCTTCTTTTTTTTCTGGAGGGCCCCCTGATGCCAAGGGCCCCTGGGCACGTGCCCAAAGTGCCCATATTGTAGATCCGGCCCTGGGTGGCACAGTCGGTAGTGCTGTCGCCTCACAGCTAGAAGGTCCTGGGTTCGATTCCCGCTGGGGGACGTGGTGGGTGTCCCCCCCCCCCCCCCCCCCCCCCATACCCTAGGTGGGGTTGGCGAAAGGGCCTTTCTGTGTGGAGTTTGCATGTTCTCCCCGTGTCTCCTTGGGTAGATACCTTCACAAAGACATGCAGTAATCCTGGTTTCTATAATGCTGATATTTCTATTATTGATAAGCGTACATTTTTACCGAGAGAGTAGATTCTGTTGATTTATTTGTTTCCCTGGCCCATAAGGGGAAGTAATTAGGCTACATCCAAAAAAATAATAATCAAATATCGGTATCAGTATCGGCTATCGGCTAAATTGTTATTTTAAACACCGTTATCGGTATCGGCCAAGAATTTCCACATCGGTGCATCCCTAGTTTCTGGTAAAATTATTGTCCCCCCCCCCCCGAACACACACACACACACACACACACACACACACACACACACACACACACACACACACACACACACACACACACACACACACACACACACACACACACACACACACACACACACACACACACGCACAGATTCATGCACAACTCGACCACAAACATGCACACGCATTCAGAGACTACTTAAAGATACACACGCACACTCGCACACAAGTCTCTTTGATGGTGCCGCTCTTGTATTTCATTAGAAGCCAGGTGCTGCAAGCCTGAGGGGCTGTCAGAGCAGAGAGGGGTGTGGACGGAGAGAGAGAGAGAGAGAGAGAGAGAGAGAGAGAGAGAGAGAGAGAGAGAGAGAGAGGAGAGAGAGAGAGAGAGAGAGAGAGAGAGACAGAGAGACAGAGAGAGACACAGAGACAGAGACAGAGACAGAGAGAGAGAGAGAGAGAGAGAGAGAGAGAGAGACAGGGAAAAGCAGAGAGAGAGAGAGAGAGGAGTCTAAAGTAGAAGAGGTCCAGTGGCGTAAAGTAACTAAGTACATTTACTTAAAGGGGAAGACCACCCATTTTCAATATTGAACTATGTCATTAATATACCTTAGAGGAGTTGTGTGGAAATAGAAAAAAAAAGTTCCCCCCCTTCTGTGTTGCTTAGAAGTGGAGGATTGATTTTGGGGTTTGTATTGTAATTTACAATGTGTGATGTCATCAAGTTGTAATTTACAATACAAACCCCAAAATCAATCCTCCAGTTATAGGCAACACAGAAGAAGGAACTTTTTTTCTATTTCCACACAACTCATCTAAGGTATATTAATGACATAGTTCAATATTGAAAATGGGTGGTCTTCCCCTTTAAGTACAATTTTGAGGTATTTGTACTTTACTTGAGTATTTCCAATTTCCAATACTTTCTTTACTTCTACTCCACTACATCTCGGATCCAAATATTGTACTTTTACATTTATAACTTTAGTTACTTGTTACCTTGCAGATATAAATTATAATATTATAAAGCATACATATACCACTTTAGCCCTATTTTAGACCTTGGCTATTTGAAAATAGCCGATCTACAAGCTCACAACGTGTCGCATCGCGACGCGTTGTGAGCTTGTAGATCTGTTATTTTCAACAAAAAAAACTTGTACTTTTACTTTTGGTACTTTAAGTACATATTGATGCATTGTTGCAAGTACATTTTGAATTCCGGACGTTTACTTGTAACGGAGTATTTCTACATTGCAGTATTGATACTTTTACATGTCAGTACTTTTTCCACCACTGAAGAGATCTATAATGAGAGTGTGTTGTGAATTCAGCCATCTTACGGCACAGTATCAGTTTCTCGGGTTGTCTACTCTGTGTCCTCGTCAAATCAAGTTGCGTCACAAGCCATGTTTCCATAAGCTTATTCGAAAATAGGAAGCGAATTATCATAAATTCGCATTAAGACAAAGCGAATTTAGCCCGTTTCCATTTGCGGGTGTCATTCGAATTAGCGACGGTCGCATGAGTTGATCGGGCTGATTTTTTCAGACAAAACCGAGACGTGAGCACTGCACGTCTGACTGCTGTGACTCGAGTCACTCTCAGCAGATCGATCGATCGCTGTACAGTGCACACTCATCATGCAAGTTTCAGCGTCCTCTGGAAGATGGCCGATCTGCAAGCTCACAACGCGGCGCGCAGACGCGGATGCGAGCTTGCTGTGAGCTTGTAGATCGGCCACTTTTGGCACGCAACACTGTGTGATGAGGAAGGGTTAGCCACGGATGGCTTGACTCCGGGAGGTGAAAACGGGAGGAATTTACACACGGTCCGTGTCACTCCGTGTGTAACAAACAACTGGTTTGTTTTGTGGGCTAACGCTATACAATGGACGTTAAGCGGCAGGGGAAAGTGTTAAGTTGGAGGACGATATGGACCCAGAACGTCATAATCTATTCGCATTTATTGTCTGACCCGTTTCCATTCACAAATGCGCATTTAGTTCATTCAATAAAGCCTCAAAATACACCTCCTCCAAGCGGATAAAGGTTTTTGCGGATAATGAAAGTTTATTCGAATTTTGAAGTGTTTCCATTAAAATAATTAAGCGAATAACCCTTAATGTGCATTAAGAGGCTTTAACGCCACTACAGACACTGGTTCTGTTCAGAGTTCACATACCGGTAGGTGGACTCCTACTCCAAGAACGTCACATTCACTTCTTGCTTTTGCTACTTTCCAAATATGACATGCTTATAATGTCTTTCATGATGAGTCACTGACTGTGCAAGACAACTGCTCGACTACCAACAAACTCTCCAAAAGAGAGGAGAAGAGATCACACATCGATTTTGAATATAGTATCGATTTTCAATATGACTTTTCCATAGTTTCGATAATATCAATACTCAGTTTTTACCTCTCTCGTTGCTTTACACCAACGTTACTTTTATGTGTATCCTTCCTATTTTGGCTTATTCCTATTTTTCTTTTCTTTTTTTTTTATTATTCCTAGGCCTATTTGTACTTAGAATGTGAAAATATCAAAGGCAGGCTTTAAAAAGTGCACTACCAGCTACCTCAAGAAGTTCTGTATTTTTCTTTAAATGAAAATAAACATTTTTGCACTAAAATCGCCATGGTTGCGTGGTATCGAAAATGGTATTGAGTATCGACATTTTTCAAAATATCGAATGGAAGTTAGAAATCCCTGTATCGTGACAAGCCTACTTCACAAGTCATACTCTATTTCACTTACAGGGAGACAGACATATTAATACAGAGAAGAGAAGAGAAGAGAAGAGAAGAGAAGAGAAGAGAAGAGAAGAGAAGAGAAGAGAAGAGAAGAGAAGTTCTCGCGGGTGTCCATGAAAGGGCCTTTTGTTAGTTACAGTGACAAAGTAGGAAGGAAGTACACAGCATGCCGTCCAGGGGAACGGACAGGAATGATCATCCCCTTCCGTAACAGTTGGCTAAGCTCTACCAGATCATTCCAATTTACAGGCAGGAATTCGGGCATTAGGTGCCGGAGCATGGGAACGCTAACTGGCTCCCCCCCCCTGCCGGGCAGATTCTCAGTGTGAGTCAATGACGCAAGCGCATGCATTACAACCCCCCACGTTACAGTACTGCATTAGGCCTGGAATGTATGTATGTATGTATGTATGTATATGTATGTATGTATGTATGTATGCAGTGGTGAAAAAAAGTACCAATACTGAAATGTAGAAATGCTCCATCACAAATAAAAGTCCACAATTCAAAATGTAAAAAGTGCAGAAGTATTGGTATCAAAATGCACTTAAAGTACCAAAAGTAAAAGTACAAAAATGTTTGAAAATAGCAGATCTACAAGCTCACAAAGCGTTGCGATCGTCTATTTTCAAATAGCCAAGGTATAATGTATGTATATATATATATATATATGTATGTTTTATAATATGTGTCCCAGCACCCCTGAGAGCCAGTAATTGCAATTTTTTTCATTTTCATGTTTTCATTTCATTTGAAAGCTGGGGATCATAGCTACAAAATGATATATTGGTTGTGGAGATTGACCCAACAGTTTTGAAGATATGGCTTATAGAATGATGCCATGCTGAAATAGTACTTTTGAGATATTCAAGTTTTAAATAAATTTCTAACCTGCAATGACCTGACTCCGCCACATGGGGAGCAATCTTCAATTCAATCTTCAATTCAAAGAAGCTTTATTGGCATGAGAACACAAACGTTTACACAGTGGTGGAAAAAGTACCAACATTTTATAATAAAGTAAAGTATCAATTCTGCAATGTAGAATCACTCTGTTACAAGTAAAAGTCCAGAATAAAAAATGTACTTGAGTAAAAGTACAAAAGTATTGGTATCCAAATGTACTTAAAGTACCAAAAGTAAAAGTACAAAATGTTTGAAAATAGCAGATCTACAAGCTCACAACGCGTCGCACCGCAATGCGTTGTGAGCTTGTAGATCGTCTATTTTCAAATAGCCTTGGTATAACATAGGGCTAAAGTGGTTTATGTATGTTTTAAACTTTAGTTATTGCTCTCTAAAAAGATAATGCCACAACAGCATCTCAAGCATTATTGGGCTAAATGTAAAGACGCTACGCTGCGCCAACCGTGAAGCAGTTTAACCAATTTGCTACATACGTCTACACAAACGGTCAGATTACAAAGATAAATTGCTTAGTGAAGGCTCACAGATGTCACCATAGGGTACGCTCCAGCAGAATGTCCCGTAATGATCGTATTATTTAATGAGGAGCATTTTAATCCGATCGGTCGTCGTTTCCTTAAAAAGGTATTAATGTATCTAAGTGCAGTACACCTCGCAACCGATGGGGTCGCATGGCTGAAAAACAACAGAAAATGGCATCTGATCGGATTAAAATGCAGTTTATTAAACAATACGAAAGATACGGGTAATTCTGCTTGAGCGTACCATACTGTGACATCTGTGAGACTTCAGTAAGCACGTTATCTTTGAAATATGAAGGTTTTTGTAGACGTACGTAGCAAATAGGATTAACTGCTCAACACGAGGTTGAAGTGAATGTATTACGTGCGCAACAGGGCTAACTGTGCTAAATGTAGCATAATCAGTGTTTGTGTAACTTCAGTCAGAAGGATTATCTGACCTGATAATAAAACACAATCTACAGGCTTAACCGCCTCGCGTTGTGAGCTTGTAGAAGAGAGCAACAATAGAGTTGGGTCACGTTTTATTTGTTTATAGCCTGCAGCTAGCGCTGCAGCTAGCGCTAGCTAACGCTAGCTAGCGTTAGCCGTTAGCCACTCATAGCCAGTCAACCAGAATAGTCTACTCTAAAGTCAACTTTCCGACGGCGAGTGAACGATTGCATTCCATCCATGTTTTCTTGGCTGTCAATTTATTGTCCAAAAAAACAAACACCCTGAACGTTAGAATTAGATAGTTTAGGACGACACTGATCTATTCAATGCTAAGCTAACTCAGTGACAAAGGAAGCTTCCGCACCGGAGCTTCACAGAAGACAAACGCATACGTCACAGACGCCTCCAGGCAGGAACGGATCATTTTCACCAGCGTAGAAGAAGAAACAGCGGAAGAATGGCGGAAGAATAATAAATAATAATACACAAAATCATACATTACGTGGTTAATAATTGTTCATTTGGAACACACGTGGCATTAAATTAATGGGATAAATAATGTGGGTTGCATCACTAAGTAATGGAGTCCCGATATTACCGCATTTGGCTACAAACGGCTAACAAAGGCTGGCTAGTTAGCATTTTAGCTAATATAAACTGGGAGGACTAACAGAATTATGTACCGATCTCTCACATTAATTAAAAAAAGTCTTATTTACATGCAGAGTTAAGCTCTGGCGTTTAAGTGAAATGTAGCCTAGATATTATGAGATGCTGTTGTGGCATTATCTTTTTAGAGAGCAAAAAAAAAAAAAAATCATTTTGGCTGCAGGGAATAATGACAGTCCCCGAGATGACTGGCTCTCAGGGGTGCTGGGACACATATTATAATTGAAAATCTGCAAAGTAACTAGTAAAGCAACTAGTAAAGTTTTCAAATAAATGTAGTGGAGTAAAAGTACGATATTTGGATCCGAGATGTAGTGGAGTAGAAGTAAAAGCATTGGAAATTGGAAACACTCAAGTAAAGTACAGATACCTCAAAAGTGTACTTAAGTACATTACTTAAGTGAATGTACTTACAGTAGTTACTTTACGCCACTGTATGTAAGTAAGTATGTAATAGTGATATGATAGTTACCTACTCCTCCCGCAGGGGAAATTCGGGTATCGCAGCCCAACCCAGCTGCTTTTTTTCAGCTTAACCCAGCTGAACCCTATGAGGCAGCCCACAAGGAGCGCAAGGGGGGGAGCAGTGATAGCTGGAGCGGGGGATCGTACCTGCGACCTCTGGGGTCTCCGGAGTCCTAGGTATGGACACTAACCACTCAGCCATCACTGCTCATGTATGTGTGTGTGTGTGTTTGTGCGTGCGTGCGTGCGTGCGTGCGTGCGTGCGTGCGTGCGTGCGTGCGTGCGTGCGTGCGTGCGTGCATGCGTGTGTGTGTGTGTGTGTGTGAACCCTGCTACTATACCTGCATGAGACAGCAGCCTTCTCCTTTCGCACTGACAAAAAGTCCCGTGGGGATAGTGGGTATCTGGAGAGAGAGAGAGAGAGAGAGAGAGAGAGAGAGAGAGAGAGAGAGAGAGAGAGAGAGAGAGAGAGAGAGAGTGAGAGGAGAGAGTAGAGAGGAGATTATAAAAGAGTAATAAAAGGGAGAACGGAGACGGGCGGAGGAGGGGTGGAGGAGAGGTGAACAAGTCATTTATCAAGTGAGTGAATGTTGTGGCCCGCTCTGCACCACCACCACCAGTGGCTCCCTGGCTACTAACCAGCAGGCCCTTAATTGCCCCCAATTAAGCTGACACCACTAATCACAGTGGAGGAACAGGGTTGAACGCCAGAGGGGGGAACGAGCTTATTACGCTCTCACCTGAAGCATGCGGACCGACTCCACACGGCATGGTTAACCTCAATCTGCGAGCGACACTACACTGGGCCAAGGTAATTTGTGTTCACCCCGTCGAGTCCATAATGAACGGGCAAACAGGCACCAGCGCCGTTATTAAGTCAACAGTTCTTTTATTGAGTCAGTGGTCCTTTTGGGAAGTCCAGCCCAGTTCAGTTTGGTTTGGTTTGGCAAGGCGACACCCGTCCTGGCTGTTAACACGCACCGGCAGTTTGGGGGAGACAGAGAGATTAATGTTCGACGCCAGCACGTTGCTCTGGTGTATACAGGCTTTACTAATAAGTGTTTCAGTCAAAACGCAATCAAGAAGGGCACGGTCTCGTGCCCAGAAATGGTGGTGTGGTTAAGATCCCTTCCTCTGGGCCTGCAAGGAACCCCGCTGGCCTGGGATCAAAGCTTGACTGGCTACAACATTTACTTGTGTGTCTCACCTTACAGGGGCGTCACACCAAATTCTGGGCCCCTGGGTACAAGGATTCACTGCGGGCCCCCCATGAATGTTAACCATTGAAAAAATAGCAGATATACAAGCTCACAGCGCGGCACCGAGTGCCGCGCTGCGAGCTTGTAGATCTGCTATTTTTTGAAAAATTGTGAAAATGTGTGCAATAAACCTTTGTTTCCATGTCAGTGGTGCTCAAACATTTTCATGTCAAGGACCTCCAAAATGATATGTATTTGGCCACGGACCCCCATCGCAAAATATTTAGTTCCAGGGACCCCCCAGAAGCAAAATTTGAGTTGACAAATGTTCGCTTAAAAAATACATATATTCAAATATTTGCACACATTTTCACGACTTTTCAAAAATAGCAGATCTACAAGCTTGCAGCGCGCTGTGAGCTTGTATATCTGCTATTTTTTCAATAGCTAAAGTTACTAGGGCACCTCCACCTTTGGCCCTAGTAACTCAGTCCCACGTCCCCCCCCCCCCCCCCTTGTGGCGGAAGCATGTTTGGAGTCTATTCATTTACAAAGAGAGAGCTAACGTGAACACAGAGCAAAATAATAGTTCAGAAGCTATGGTCACTGAACTAAATATTGGACCTGATCTTCACAAGCCACATAATATTAACAAAATTGTCATACTAAAGTGGCTTTTTTCAGCGACACAACAAAGGAGAGAATCAACTTTATTATTGCTCTTTAGCTGTCCCAGCAACACACTCTCGCGGGATCAATAGCACCAGTAAACAGGACGTGCGCGAGATGTGCCGTCAGAGCCGGCGCCCACTTAGGAGGCTTTTTGTAGGATTGGTGTACCATGTCGCACTCTAGTGGATCCAATGATGTTGAGCTATCTTCATGAATGAAATATCTTTGGCTGTACCTTGGCGCTCTGCAGGATCTTCTTGTTGTCCTTGTTGAGGTCAAAGGTCTCCTGGAAGTCCAGGTTGGTGGAGGCCAGAGAGATGGTGAGGTTCACTCCTCCCACGTAGGACAGGATGGCGTACTCTGACAGAGACTGGAGGGCCACGCACGTGTCCTGGAGACGGGAGCAACGGAAAAAGTACCAAAGTAGTAAGGGGATTATATAGGAAGATATTTGATCAATCTGCGAAGTAAATCGTTACCAAGAAATTTCTTCACCAATGTGTTTCTGAAGGTGTGTAATAATATGTACTAAAAGGTTGAAATTCAACTCCCGGGGGAAACCTCATAAAATAAATGATTTGTGTTTTGGGCTAAAAACGGCCCCACAAAACGATGGTTTAGTGATGATTCATCACTTTTCACTGTTTTGTGGGGGCCATTTGTAGCCCACAGAATGTTTTTCGTGCAAAACAAATGCTTGCAATGGATTCAGCATCATGAAAAAACCCTAGTTTGACCCCTCACATGCTACTTAAAGCATATTTATTTTCTGTGTTTTTTTCCTGTATAGTAAAGTTAATGGGACACACACTTTCATCAGTTTTTTATGAAGTTTCCCCGGGAGTTGAATTTCAACACACCTTTAGAAACACATTGGTGAAGAAATTTCTTGGTAACGATTTAGTTCGCAGATTTTAGGGTTAGGTAGTCTCTTAACAGTTTTACTGCCAGATGTTATTATTTATTTATTGGGTCTGGTGCCAGCAAAAGCAGCTTACCTTTGCAACGTTATAGACAAAGATCTATTCATTGTTTTATTATTATTATTATTTCTTTCTCATTACATAGATGTACTTTGGCTATACTGGCAGTAAAGGGCAGCCTCATGCAAGAATTAATGTGAAATGGCTGCGCTCGGCTGCCATCCGTCCAGACCACTGAATCCTACAGAGCAATAGATCCAGCGATAATAACAAGGAAGTGATTTATTACTCCATTGATGTTAACGTGCGATGGATTTTTGAGAGCACTATCACGGGAGATGTTTTTACCGTACACACCCGCGCGACCCCTCATCAGTTTACAGACATCAAAACAAGGTACAAAAGAACAAGCCAAAGAACGTACTATTGGCGTCGCGCCGCCGTGAAAAATGGGGCGAACGGGAACGTCCAAAGCGGTAAAAGAGTTAATAAGTTTCCCTTATTAAGGGTGCAAAACACTCCCCATGCCTCTCAGCCTGGCAGAGACAAACAAAAAATCACACCCGTGTGAAGTGGAGCTGTGTGTGTGTGTGTGTGTGTGTGTGTGTGTGTGTGTGTGTGTGTGTGTGTGTAGATCATGTGTACCGATTTTTGTGACATTTGAAGAAAATATGTAGGAAAAGGAGCAAAAAGTGTGTTTTGGAGAAAATTCAAGATGGCGGAAAATCTATCCTGGCGCAAATGGGCGTGGCCTATATGGGGAGATGCGTCTTGACCCAAGGAATCCAGGGAAAAAATAATTTTAATTTTCCGATCTAGGGTTCAAGAGTTACGGGGCAAAACGTAAAGTGGGCCGTTATAGCGCCACCATGAGGCCGAGTGATGTAATTATTTTTGGATTCATTCTTAAAATCATTATGAATCTCCTCTCCGAGGTTTGAAACTGTAGCTCCTATGGTTTACGAGAGAAAAATACTTGAAAGTGATTTCTTGCATTGTCCCATTATAAGTCAATGGGGACAATTAAGCGTCGTTTTTTGCCGATTACGTCGGCATGGTAAGGCGGATTGGAACGAAAGGTAATAGAACACCATTCCCGGCCGAGCCGCACATTTTGATGTATATATTGCGCGAGTGGCGTAAATGGTGCGGCACTAGTTACGCGCCGAAGTCAGGCTACATACACACAGACACACAGACAGACACACACACAGACCCACACAGCCACGTATAGGGAGCTGCACACAGCTCCAAAAAATGCTGGGGTTGCCACTGTGCCACACCAACAGAAACTACTACTTGTTTGTACATAAAGAGAGTGTTTCATATTCTCAGACAGACAGACAGACAGACAGACAGACAGACAGACAGACAGACAGAGAGGTGGTGGGGGAGGAAAATACAGGAAGCAGAGCTGGGGGTAGCAGGGACTAAAATGTTGAGGTTCTCTCAGGGAGTAACAAGGATGGATAGGATCAGGAACGAGTTCATTAGAGGGACGGCGCATGTCAGATGTTTTGGAGATAAAGCCAGAGAGGCCAGACTGAGATGGTTTGGACATGTACAGAGGAGCGATAGTGAGTATATCGGTAGAAGGATGATGAAGTTGGAACCTCTAGGCAGGAGGCCTAGAGGAAGACCAAAGAGAAGATTCATGGATGTTGTGAAAGAGGACATGAAGTCAGTCGGTGTGAAAGAAGAGGAGGCAGAGGACGGGGTGAGATCGAGGCAGATGATTGGCTGTGGCGACCCCCTGAAAGGAACAGCCGAAAGTAAAAAAAACTCACACCCAATGTGAAGTGAGCGGTGGTCGTGCTTGCATAACGTCTTCAGACTAGGATTTGAGTCTAGGATGTACAGGCTATGCTACACACACACGTTTTGCTATGGCAAAACGCTGAGGAAAAAGGCTACAGACACATGCACAGCCACTCTATGACGTCAGCTATGCTACACACACACGTTTTGCTATGGCAAAACACGTTTTGCTATGGCAAAACACGTTTTGCTATGGCAAAACGCTGAGGAAAAAGGCTACAGACACACGCACAGCCACTCTATGGAGCGGTTTACCACCACTCAATAAGAAAGAAAAGAAGAGGTGGTGTTACCTGGGTGGAGGAGAAGCCCCCCAGGGCGTTCCTCTGCTGAGACAGCCATTTGACCACAGGCAGGGCGGAGGCCACATCTCCCAGTAGCGTGTAGGTCAACAGGCCGTAGGCGGTCATCTCCACCTCGGCTGACACCACTGGAGAGAGACCGGTGGGCGGAGGAGGTATTACTTTTTTTTTAGACATGGTGGTGAGATACTTGTAGCACTGCCTAGCATTGACTGTTATGGACACTTTTGTTTGGCACTGTATTGATAAGTTGTGCTTTAAGTATTGCTATTTGCTTTTTAAGTATTGCTATTACACTGTTTTGACATTTTATGTGTATATTCTTCTTCTCTTTTCTTGGTGCGCCTTTCTCTTTTACTGTGTACACACGTTTTCTTTTCATACAGTACTTCTTCTTTGTAAATAACCTTAAACTGCTGTGCTGCCTCCGGGCGACTGATTTTCCCCCTTGGCGTAATAAAGGTAGGTATCTATCTAGCTATCTTAACTTATCGTAAAAGTATCAATACCACAACATAGAAATACTCCGTTGCGAGCAAAAGTCCTCTATTTGAACCATTTTCATGCGTAAAAAGTACAAATGTATTTGTCATGAAAATATAAAGCACGCGGATGTTCATTCCAAAACAATTCAAAATTTGCACTTTCGTCACTGTCAGGCAGAAACCTTGTATCTCCCAAGTTTAAAATGTGTACGTCTTTTCCTAATTAAAGCCCTACTTCATCATACAAGAGTGTTGCACGAAAGTAGTGAAAAAGATCGTCTATTTTCACTATTTTAAATTGTTTTTAAAATAAAGGTGTACCTGACTGTGAGAGGCCATCACTGAAGCCCATGAACGTGTCCTCGTCCGTCACAGTGCTGCCCGTCAAACTCCAGTGGGTGAAGCCATCTAGAGAGAGAGAGAGAGAGAGAGAGAGAGAGAGAGAGAGAGAGAGTGAGAGAGAGGCAATTGGAGATCTCCGCCTACCGAGTAGTTGCTAGAACAAAACGACACCCACTGCTTGGAAAGCAATAATGTTACGGCCCCAATTATAAAGTGCTACCCTAAAACACTAAAACAAAATTAGCTGTCAAAGCTCACACAAGGTAACAGCTTTTATTACATCCATGTAATAGCTGGATGCAATCGCCCAGGACCTCAATGCACGTTAACGCGACTTTGGCACAAGCGCAACATCTTGCCCACGCCATGCCCGACCCAGATGGAAAGACCTGGTTGCTATGGTTGGCTCGACGCTCCATGAAGTGCAAGAGGACTACTTTAGTAGTTTACCTTGTGTGATGGCCATGTGGTTGAGGCGTCTCTTAGCTCAGTGGTTCTCAACCTGTGGGTCGGGACCCCCAAGTGGGGTCCCCAAATAATTTTTGGGGGGGTCCCCAGATGATTAGCTTAATGTGTAACATTGTTTTATCACTCAACAGTAAACTAACCCGCATAAAGTGTAATTGTATGGAGGGTACCAGCATATTTCTAATGTGACAATTTAAGGACTTTTTAATACCTCTAATTCTAATAGATGACAAATTAAACAGAAATCACGAGGCGTTGTGAGCATGTAGATATGCTATTTTCACAATAGAACCGTATTATACAAAATGCCGGTAGTGCTGGTAGGGTGGGGGTTGCCAGTTAAATTATGATTATTTTGGGGGTCGCGGCCTGAAAAGAGAACCACTGTCTTAGCTAACCGGTCTACTCGCCAACAAACCTTCTTGCCCTGATTTATTTTCTGCCAACCTCATATTGACCGCTCGGTGTGATGGCCATGTGGTTGGGTTGTCTCCTCTTACCCTGTGTGATGTCCATGTGGTTGGGTTGTCTCTTAAGCCCCTATCATAGTCGTCTTTTTAAGTCATAAAACTACAACATTATGTCATTACTCGCGGTGAAGAGCTATCCACCGCGAGACACATAGGTAGGTTCACACTCTATAACATCCGTAAAATCAGACCTTTCCTCACCCAGGAGGCAGCCCAGCTCCTCATCCAGACACCTGTCATATCAAAACGTGACTATTGTAACTCTCTCCTCACTGGTCTCCCGGCATGTGCACTTAAATCTCTCCAACTGATCCAAAATGCCGCGGCAAGACTGGTCTTCAACCAGCCTAAGTTCTCACATGTCTCCCCCCTTCTCCGCAGCCTCCACTGGCTCCCGGTTGCGGCCCGCACTGAATACAAAACACTGATGCTGACCTTCAAAGCAGCCAAAGGTATGGCTCCTCCATACCTCCAAAACCTGATCAACCCCTACACCCCCACCCGTTCACTTAGATCAGCCAACACAGGGATGCTGACAGTCTGACAGAACCCTCGCTAACTCCAGGGCAAAAATCCACTCGTCCGAGACAGTTTGCCCTCCTGGCCCCAAAGTTGTGGAATAAACTCCCTGCCGCACTTAGAACATCAGACTCACTCGCTAGCTTTCGCCGTGGACTGAAGACTCACCTTTTCAGACTCCCCCTAAACCCTTAGCAATACTGTAACACTCAATGACCATACATGAAGCTAGTTAGCATTTGTTTTTAGGTTTTTTAGAACCTTTTTTTCTTGACTGATTATATTGTTTTCTAGATAGATATTCATTTGCATCTGTTATATTGCTGTTGATGTACTGACATATTATCTTGTTTATTATAGTGATGTATTACCTGCTTATTGTAAGTCGCTTTGGATGAAAAGCGTCTGCTAAATGCCTAAACTGTAAACTGTAAACATCTCTCTGTTTTTACTTTCAGACAGATCGACCCATCACCCCGTTCACTGATTGGTCGATCTAGACCAGCCAGTCACAGTGACAGTACTTCACCGTGACTGACTATGATGGCCTCCACTTATTTTCTCACTTTAGGTGGATAGCTTTACGCCTAAAATTTGCGGTGAATAGCTCTTCACCCTGGACTCTGATAGAGGCTTTACCCTGTGTGATGGCCATGTGGTTGAGGCGTCTCAGCGCCAGCGGGGCGTAGGGGCTCCTCAGCAGGGCCAGGGCGTAGGCCGACAGGGCCGTGGTGTACGGGTCGTCAGCCGAGTAGGTGTTGCTCTCCAGGAAGTCCTTGGCCTTGGCCACCGCCACCTTCTCCTCCTGGATCATGAGAGAGAGAGAGAGAGAGAGAGAGAGAGAGAGAGAGAGAGAGAGAGAGAGAGAGAGAGAGAGAGAGAGAGAGAGAGAGAGAGTGCAATGAGCGTGCGTGTGTGTGTGTGCATTGCATATTCGCATCGGCGGTGGGAAAAGTACTCAAAGTATCAATACTCCGATGCCGAAACGCTCTGTTACAGTTAAAAGTCTGGGATAGTCAAAGTGCAAAAATATTGGAAACAAAATGTACTTAAAGTAACACAAATTTAAATGTTTAATATGCAGAATGTCCCATTTCACAAGTTCTCAAATGTCTCAAAAAATAATCTGTGTTCATGTCAAGGTGTGGTTTTGTCCATATGTGTTGAAATACAATGTCCATGTATTTGCCAGAGAATCACTGTGTTTACCTACGGTATTTATACACATAATATATTTTTCCCTTTAAAAAAACTGCACTATCGACACGTTTCATACATATTGAATTTCTTTGCTAAATAGTTGCTATATCGTTTTTAAATCATTGAATCGTATCGTATCATATTGCCATGAATGAACCAATATCGTTCATGTACCGTATCGTCAACCATGTATGGTGATGTGCATCGTATCACTGTTAAATGTATCGTTACACCCCTAATAACACATCTTCAATGGTTGGAGAGGGTCTGTCACGATTATGGCATTTTACATGACGATTAATTTTCTAATTGCCTATGTAATCCTGGGCTCTGCTCTCCCTCTGCCGCGCCTGGGGAGACAACGGACTGACCTCATGCCTCCTTCTATGCATGAGGAGTCCAAGTTGCTTCTTTTCACCTGACAGTGGGGATTTCCCTGGTTTGGACGTAGCGCGTGGAAGGAACACGTTATTCCAACCAGTTCCTTTCCCCTCCATCAGGCGCCCCGGCTGGCCAGGGGGGGGCATTATTGAGACCAGGATTACGTGCATGTTTTTGTGAGGGTATCAACCCTAGGAGACACGGGGAGAACATGCAAACTCCACACAGAAAGGGCCTATCGCCAACCCCACCTAGGGTGTGGGCGCTGATGACGCGGAGGAGGAACACGCCGCCAGCGCCCACAGCGTCCCCCGGCGGGAATCGAACCCAGGACCTTCTAGCTGTGAGGCGAAGCGCTAACCACTGCGCCACCGTGCCCCCCGTACGCAGCTGATTTCTTTACTTGATGAGAGACAGTGCAGTGCTCGTTATATGCACGGTTGGAGAGCCTGTTTTCCATTGAGAGCCCGACTACCTGTTGTATAATCCAGAGCGATTTACAATAAGCAAGGTAATACATCAATACATCAAATGCACAGCAATAGTAATCCAAGAAGAACATAGGTAGACCAAGTACCTATTAGGAGAAAAAAAAGACATGTATGGTCATTGAGCGCAGGCAAGTGCTATGGGCTAAGGTGGAGTCTGAAGACCACAATTGTCAAATATATAGAGGCAGAAATTGGGAAAATAGCCGATCTACATGCTCACAACGCCTCGCGATGCGAGGCGTTGTGAGCATGTAGATCTTCTATTTTCACAATAGAAAGTATTATTATAATTTGTCGACTTTTTCGTTAATGCCCTAGCACACACGCACACACACAGAGCACTTTCTCAACCTCTGGCCTCCCCCCTCAGATGTGCTTATCAAATAAACAACTGGGCTGTGCCATTAAAAGGTAGAAGTGGTAGACTTTCAAGTTCAACTCTTACAGATGTGACCTTCCTCCCTCCTCCCTCAGATGATAAGCCTCGACAGCCACTTCACTGTAATTGCCACAGTCATCTTTTTAATTAGGTGAAATGGGAGGTGGTGGTGATGCTGTGTGTGTGTGTGTGTGTGTGTGTGTGTGTGTGTGTGTGTGTGTGTGTGGGGGGGGGGGGTCCACTTTGATGTCAAATATATATATAAATATATATTTTTTTGTTTTCAGGTTTTTGAGCGTTGTAAAACCGCTCCATAGAGTGGCTGTGCGTGTGTCTGTAGCCTTTTTCCTCAGCGTTTCGCCATAGCAAAACGTGTGTGTGTGTAGCATAGCCTGTACATCCTAGACTCAAATCCTAGTCTGAAGATGTTATGCAAGCACGACCACCGCTCACTTCACATTGGGTGTGATTTTTTCTTATTAGCTGTAAGAGGACACATTGGCAGGCGGGCCCTTTGAGGGTAGACAGTAGGGGGAGAAGACATGCAGTAGTCAGGGAATATTATCACGAAAAAACATTCCTTGGGCTAAAAATGGCTCCCACAAAACTGTGAAAAGTGATGACTCATCACTAAACTATAGTTTTGTGGGTCTGCTTTTAGCCAAAGGAATGTTTTTTTTTGTGTGTGAAACAAATGCTTTCAATGGATTCTGAATCGTGAAAAAACCCTAGTTTGACCCCTCACATGCTACTTAAAGCAGCTTTATTTTTTGTATTATTGTACTGTATAGTAAAGTCTATGAGAGCCCAACGTTGATTGGCTCCCACACGTTTCCAAAGAAAAATCTGCGATGGCCCTATAGCCAAAAATGTTCCATATGGCATGTTCTAACTGTGTGCCAAATGTCATGCTTCTTTCATAAACTGCACGATTTTTGCCTGAAATGCTCAGAGAGATAGCGAGCAACAGAGAGCAGCAGAGAGCAAAGAACGCGCAGAAGAGAAGTTGGAATGCAACGCGAGGTGTAGCTTTCATAGGGCATCGTTTTCTGTGCTTGTCGCCCCCATAAATCTTCGGATGTCAACGAAAGAGTTATTAACCCATTTAGGCCTTGAAATTATTGAATGCTTTAACCAGTGAAAAATAGCAGATATACAAGCTCACAGTGCGGCACCGAGTGCCGCGCTGCGAGCTTGTAGATCTGCTATGTTTGAAAAAGTCGTGAAAATGTGTGCAAATCTTTGAATATATGTATTTTCAAAGCGAACGTTTGTAACTCAAATTTTGCTTCTGGGGGGGGGTCCCTGGAACTAAATATTTTGAGATGGGGGTCCGTGGCCAAATACATATCATTTTGGGGGTCCTTCACATGAAAAGGTTTGAGAACCACTGACATAGTAGTCTTTCAAGAACAGACTACAGTAACTGAGCTCCAGTTAAGTGAAAAGGACCTTTTCTTTGACGATGGCTGGCCAGATTGCTGACATAGAAACATATGTTTTTCAAAAAAAACCTTAGAAGGATTCAAAAGACACTTATAGAATCGGGTCGAAATTCAAATTTTCACGATTTTTCAAAAATAGCAGATCTACGAGCTCGCAGCGCGGCACTCGGTGCCGCGCTGTGAGCTTGTATATCTGCTATTTTTCAATAGTTAAAGCATAAAATAACGATACACAAAACGTGTACCCCGTTCTAAATGGGTTAAATATTGGATTAGCAGCGCTGGGGTATAACAAATATGAGTGGGCGTGCTGCCAGCACATCCATCTTTGCAACCATCAGGACAGGAACGCGGCGATCCTGTTCACACATGACCCAATTCAGCTCACCTGAATCTACAGCGGGCTGGACTGGTAGTCTGGGCTGTGTGTGTGTGTGTGTGTGTGTGTGTGTGTGTGTGTGTGTGTGTGTGTGTGTGTGTGTGCGTGTGTGTCTGTGTGTGTGTGTGCGCGTGTGTGTGTGTGTGTGTGTGTTAGGGATGGGACGATACCCGATATTATCGTTTATCGCGATAAAAAAAGCACTCGCGATAATCACGTCGTGGAGATTTAATTTATCGTGATATCGTCCTCCGTCATGCGCTGGGATCAATTCACCTTTTATTTGCCGAGCTGCATATCCAGTACCACTTAAACCCTCTATGATTGGTAAAAGGTACTTCTAATAAACGTACTTGAGTTGATACAGTCTTTTTTTTTCCACTCTAATGTCTTTGCCCAAAAAATGCCGATCTACAAGCTTGCGACGCGTTGTGAGCTTGTAGATCTGCTATTTTTTGGCAAATGTTCTGGCCCAGGATAATGGATTTTGATTATCGTGATAATATCGTAAATCACGATTTCTTTTGTCACAAAAATCGTGATATGACTTTTTCATATCGTCCCATCCCTAGTGTGTGTGTGTGTGTGTGTGTGTGTGTGTGTGTGTGTGTGCGTGCGTGCGTGCGTGCGTGCGTGCGTGCGTGCGTTCGTGCGTGCGCGTGTGTGTGTGTGTGTAATGGGTTGACATTAGAGCCGACTGACAATACCAGGGGTGGCAGTGGCTCAGGGGTAGAGAAACCGTCATTAGAACACGGAGGGTTCCTGAAGGGTTCCCAGTTCGATCCCGGGCTCCCCCAAAGTCAGTGTAGAAGATTAGAGCAGGAATGGAACCCGTAATCCTACTGTATCTAAAACTAATCCTATTTGAACTGGAGACCCAAGGAATTGTAATAGTCAGGGGATATCTTCAGAAATAGTGTCAAATCCTGGAATAAATTCCTTACCAAAACATTTCTTAACTAATGTGTTTGACCTCACAGGCACCCTTACTTGTCAAACGGCTTCTGCTCTGCACCAGAGCAGGGAGAGGAGAGCCTAGAAAGGGAGGGGAGGAGCAGAGGATCTTCTTGTCTGTTTGACAAGTGAGGGTGCCTGTGAGGTCAAAACAGCGGTTTGGTTGGTCTCAGGACGTTGTGTAAACACAATCCAATAAAGAAATACTAACTTTGAAGCTAAAGAATAACCGCACTAGAATAAAGACTATCTACTCTGTTAGTTATGAGAGGGCCCGCGAAATCTAGCAACAGGGGCAGCCGAAATCTAGCAACAGGGGCAGCTATGAAAAAAAATCGACTACAGCAGGTATGAAGGGGTATGATAAAAGGCAGATTTAACCCTATATCTATATGTGTTTTGGTCTGAACGACTCTTTTAAGATATCCCCTGACTATAATCCACCGTTTGTCAGCCTTCTGATTGGTCCCTGAGACTCCCTGACTGGCCAACCAGAAAAAAATCATTCACTTTTTGCAATCGGGGGTGGAGTTGTGCAGTGGGAGAATGTTGCTTCAGCTCTTCCACCACGGTGCGCACTGTGGAGCACGGCGAGCGTGCAGTACGGCCCCGCGAGGTGATAGTGATTTCGCTCATTATAATGAATAAGCTTCAACAGACTAGTTCACATGGACCTTATCAATGTAACTAAGATTTTCTATTGGGTACATATATTTTAAATGGGCAGAATTACGAAAGCCAGCCTATTTTGAAGTAGAACTATAGGCTGGCTGTCATCTTCCTACCCAAGATGCACTGTGCTTTCTCTTTCTATTTCTCTCCTCTGCCTGATCCAGAGGATTAAACTAATTAAAACATATATTTTCGGGGTAAAACTACTGTTTTGCTATGTAACTACTGTACTTTTTTCTTCCCTTTTTATTAATATCACGTAGATGTGTCTTTATTTTTGGGTACTTTATATAGCTTTAATGAGGCTATGAAAAATCTTTTTCCCCCATCCACTATAAAATAATCTGCCATGGTGATTCTGTCCCACTGGGATTAAACAAATTAAAACATATATTTTCGGGGGAAACCCCCTGTTTTGCAATGTAACTACAGTACCTTTGTCTTCCCTTTTTATTAATATCACCTAGATGTTTTTCCTTTGGTACTTTAAATAGCAATAATGAGGCAATGAAAATACCCCCTCCCCCCATTCACTGCCACTATAAAAACAATCTGCCCAGGGTAATTTGTACTACTTAGTAACAGAGCAGAATGGGGCGGGATTTGACAAACAGTGAATTGTTTTTTTTTGGCAAAGACATTTGGTAGGTCAGTTTTACCAATTATAGAGGGTTTAAGTGGTACCGGATATGCAGCTCGGCAAATAAAAGGTGAACTGATCCCAGTGCATAGCAGAGAATAATTTCATGATAAATTCAAATCTCCATGATACTACTATTATGAGTGTTTTTTTTTTAATCACGATAAACGATAATAGTCTGCAGGTGTTGGTGGACTGCTTGCTTACCTCTGTGGTTATCCCAGTCTCCAGCAGGGCCGCTACCACGTAGGCTGTCAGAGAGATCTTGCCATGGATCCCTCCCTGTAGGAAAGGAGTAAGCATTGGCTTATACCAGGGGTCTTCAACAGGGGGTCCGGGACCCCTAGGGGGTCCTCAGAGTTACTACAGGGGGTCCTCCAAATCTTTGTGTGATAGAATCATTTTTTTCTCCTTTTTTATATTAAACTCTTTAACCCTAACCCTAACCCAAAAATAGCAGATCTACAAGCTCACAACGCCTCGCAGCGCGAGGCGTTGTGAGCTTGTAGATCGGCTATTTTCGGCAAAGAGTTTTGGTGTAGAGGGGAAAAAGAGCAGACTAAGTACAGGGTGAAAGGTCAAGTTTATTAAGTGTTGATGGTTCAAGTGGTTAAATATCTGAAAACACAAATTGACATGAATCCAACATACACCGATGATTGTGCTGTCAAACGATGAAACTATGGAACTATGGAACTATGGAATCCAGGAAATCCAGGAAATTCTACAGCAGGGGTTCCCAAACTTTTTTGTCTCAGGGCACCCCATAAATATTTGTTTTAATCCGATTTGTTTTTTCACTCCCAGCACCTTATATTTATAGCATGTCGTCGTTGTCGGGTGGAAACCTTGTATGTCCAAAACAGTTCGTTTTGTATACATCATCTATAAAATGTACTAAACTAGTGAAAACAGCAGATCTACAAGCACACAACGCCTCGCATCACGAGGCGCAGTGTGCTTGTCGATCGGCTATTTTCAATAGTTTTGTGCGACAGTCTTGTATGATGAAGCAGGGCTTTGCTTTACCAAAAGACGTACGTACACATTTGAAACTTGGAGATACGAGGTTTCTGCCTGAGAGTGACGACATTTTAGTGATTATGTTGTGAGGAAAACGTTGAGATAATAACCATTTTGGTAAGAACTGACTGAAAATAACTTTGTACTTCAAGTTTAAAATGATACTAAATCTTTTTTCAAGTCTCCAAATAAATTCAAAAAATTATCAAATGATCTTGTGGCACCCCTGGACTGCCGTCGCGGCACCCCAGGGTGCCCTGTCACCCACTTTGAAAACCCCTGCTGTACATGTCAGTTGTTTCCGGTGCTCTGCCCAATGTTGTCATCTCCATCCACGCTTCCTGAACTATACTGTACTACAGTGGTTCTCAACTTGTGGGTCGGGACCCCCAGGAGGGGTCCCCAAATAATTTTTTGGGGGTCGCCATGATTAACTTAATGTGCAACATTGTTTTCTCAATCCTCAACAGTAAACACACCAACATAAAGTTTAAGTGTATATCTGCACATTTCTTAAGTGACAATTTAAGGACTTTTTAATAGCTCTAAAATGACGACCACATCTGCATTACATGCACGCACGCACGCACGCACGCACGCACGCACGCACGCACGCACGCACGCCACACACACATACACAAAGAACAAGCCTAACCTGTAGGTCTTTATTGAGGATGCGGCCCATGGCAGGGAAGGAGCCCTCGTCGCGCTGGTGTCTGATGAGCCAGGACTTGGCCGCCCGCAGTTCCTCAGGGTCGATGTAGATGAAGCCCCGAGACTGGGCGAAGGACTTCAGCACAAACGCTGTTAACCTGCAGAGGACAGGAGAGGAGAGGAAAATAGTAAATCAGGGTTCCCCAATAGGCGGCCCGCGGGGGGCTACTGTCTGGCCCCCACCAACCCCAGTAATAATGGTGGTATAAGAGCAGCAACAACACTAGTATATCGTTGTATCTCCGAATTTGTACGTTCTTTCGCAAAGCAAAGCCCTGCTTCATCATACAAGGCTGTCGCACAAAAGTAGTGAAAACAGCAGATCTACAAGCACACAACGCCTCGCACTTGTGTGCTTGTAGATTGGCTGTTTTCACTAGTTTAAATCATTTTGAAAATAATAAATGCAGAGGCGTTGTGTGCTTGTAGATCGACTGTTTTCACTAGTTTAAATCATTTTTAAAATGATAAATGCAAAACGAACGGTTTTGGACATAGGCCTACAAGATTTTCACCCGGCAACGACGATATCTGAACTGTCGCTGGAGTAGCGGGAACGCCACTGTCGCCCCCCCTGCAATGTTGTGGCCCTCGGCTTGGTACCCTAGACATTATTCGGCCCTTAGGGAAAACTAATTGGGGAACCATGTAGTAAATGGTGCATTTATATAGCGCCTTTTATCCAAGGGGCTTTACAGAGATTGTGCATTACATTCACCCATTCACAAACGCATTCATAGTTCATACACAGATGGCAGAGGAAACCATGCAAGAATCAGAATCAGAATCAGAAACACTTTATTGCCAAATACATCACAAGGACACAGGAATTTGTTGTGGTGTTACAGCACAGATAAAAACACACAGACAGAACACATCTAAGTCAATACACTCACGACATGATATAATAAAAACTAAAAACTATAGTATACGTGAAGCATCATTAGAGTCTTTAAAAACAGTAGAGTACAAACTAGCTAACAAGAACAACGGGGGGTGGTGGAGAGGTCCTTATTGAGGAGGGACACGGCCCTCTGGAAAAAACTATTCAGGTGACGAGTGGTCTTGGTCCCTATGGCACGGAAGCTTCTTCCTGAGGGGAGCTTCTTAAAAAGACCATTTCCAGGGTGAGAGGGGTCAGAGAAGATCCTCCCTGCCCGTTTCCTTACCCTGGCATCATACAGCTTACTAACAGATAGCTGCTTCTGTCCCGTCAGCTTCTCCGCTGTGCGAACAATCCTTTGCAGTCTGTTTTTTGCAAGGGCAGATACAGAGCCAAACCACACAGAGATGGATGAGGAGAGAATACTCTCCTGGTGGCTCTGTAGAATTGAGTCAGGACTGAACGGGAGACGTTGAGTTTCCTCAGCTGTCTTAGAAAGAACATCCCAAGGCAACCAACCTGCTCACCGGGAGCAACTAGGGGTTCAAATCTTGCTCAATGACTCTTCGACACTAACTCTGGGGGAGCCCGTGTTCTAACGACGGTACCCCTGAGCCACTGCCTCCCGAGGAGAGGAGAGGGGTGATGGAGGAAGAGTGAAACAATATGGAGGAATATGGAGAAGAACAACAGACAGGGGGGGAGCAGGGAGAGGTGAGATATCAACGTTCCTTCAAACGTGTGCCGACAAATCCTTGTAAAATACTTACAGCCATCGAACCTCACAAGTGAGTTCACAACCTGTCATGTTGGCAGCCAAGTGAAAAGATTTCCCAACCCGGTCGCATTCCTTCAACATGTCAGAAGTCTGCGTGTGTGTGTGTGTGTGTGTGTGTGTGTGTGTGTGTGTGTGTGTGTGTGTGTGTGTGTGTGTGTGCGTGTGTGTGTGTGTGTGTGTGTGCGTGTGTGTGTGTGTGTGTGTGTGTGTGTGTGTGTGTGTGTGTGTGTGTGTTTTGCTGGTGGGGCGGTTGTTGAATGACAAGGAGTGTAAGACGGTTTCATAGTAGCAGGTATGGAAGGGTGTTGGGCATTGGGAGAGCAGCCATAAATACCAGGGCTCTCTCTGGTGAAACGGTCCAAAGGCAGCGATGGAAATGTGGAGTAGAAGAGGAGAAGTGTTGAGAGGGTAAGGGGAAAGGTTTGATTACCGTAAAAGGATGCGACCCCCTGTGGTCTACGCGCACGCACGCACGCACGCACGCACGCACGCACGCACAGGTTCACACACAGTCGTTCTTCTGCTATACCAGTGGTTCTCAACCTTTTCATGCCACGACCCCCAAAATAATCATATTTTAACTGGGGACCCCCCACCCTCCACAAGCACTCGGAATTGTAGGAGTTGGCATTACATTTAGTTTGACTCAATCTATTCCATTGTGAAAATAGCCTATCTACATTCTCACAACGCTAGGCGTTGTGAGAATGTAGATCTGCTAATTTCACAATGTCTGCCTCTAATATTTGACAATTTGACCAATGTTTGACCAGAGGTAATAAAAGGTCTTTAAAGTCCTTAAATTGTCACTTTAGAAATGTTCAGATACCCTCTGTACACTTAAACTTTGTGTTGGTTTGTTTACTGTTGAGACAGAAATCAATGTTGCACATTAAGTTAATCATCTGGGGACCCCCCAAAATAATTTGGGGACCCACCTGGGGGTCCCGACCCACAGGTTGAGAACCACTGTGTTATACAACCAAAATGTGGAACGCCCTACCGAAGGCCTTAAAGGAGTGTGGTTCCCTAGCATCCTTTAAAATCGCCCTGAAAAACCACTTACAGGCGGCAGCCATTCGCAACTGGCAATAACATGTATGTACCTGTATGTATTTTTTGCGCTGTTGATTTTAGTTTAGTTTACTTTTTTTTTTACTATATCTACTGCATAGTACTGTGTTCTATCCGTCTGTCTTTCAATGTTATATGAGATACTTCAATGGTTTCCTATGGAAATAAGCTTAGTCTTTTCTAGGATCTCCTTTTAGTTGACCTTGTACTAGTGAACTGTTCCGTCATGAAACTGTACCTTTTCCTATGCAAACTTCTAATAAAGTCTTCAATCAATCAATCAGTCGCACGCACGCACGCACACACACACACACACACACACACACACACACACACACACACACACACACACACACACACACACACACACACACACACACACACACACACACACACACAGCATGTAGATCTGCTATTCTCACAATTTCAGCCCCTAATATTTGACAATTTGGCCAATGTTGAATTTGTCATTTTAGAGGTATTAAAAAGCCCTTAAATTGTCACTTTAGAAATGTGCATATTCCCTCTATAGACTTAAACTTTATGTTGGTGTGTTCACTGTTGAGTGAGAAAACAACGTTTCACATTAAGTTAATCAACCGGGGCGACCCCCCAAAATAATTTGGGGACCCCCCCCTGAGGG
>NC_137810.1:60136933-60149846 GCF_963921795.1 Nannobrachium achirus | reverse complement strand
GATATGGACCCCGAACGTCATAATCTATTCGCATTTATTGTCTGACCCGTTTCCATTCACAATGCGCATTTAGTTCATTCAATAAAGCCTCAAAATACACCTCCTCCAAGCGGATAAAGGTTTTTGCGGATAATGAAAGTTTATTCGAATTTTGAAGTGTTTCCATTAAAATAATTAAGCGAATAACCCTTAATGTGCATTAAGAGGCTTTAACGCCACTACAGACACTGGTTCTGTTCAGAGTTCACATACCGGTAGGTGGACTCCTACTCCAAGAACATCACATTCACTTCTTGCTTTTGCTACTTTCCAAATATGACATGCTTATAATGTCTTTCATGATGAGTCACTGACTGTGCAAGACAACTGCTCGACTACCAACAAACTCTCCAAAAGAGAGGAGAAGAGATCACACATCGATTTTGAATATAGTATCGATTTTCAATATGACTTTTCCATAGTTTCGATAATATCAATACTCAGTTTTTACCTCTCTCGTTGCTTTACACCAACGTTACTTTTATGTGTATCCTTCCTATTTTGGCTTATTCCTATTTTTCTTTTCTTTTTTTTTTTATTATTCCTAGGCCTATTTGTACTTAGAATGTGAAAATATCAAAGGAGGGCTTTAAAAAGTGCACTACCAGCTACCTCAAGAAGTTCTGTATTTTTCTTTAAATGAAAATAAACATTTTTGCACTAAAATCGCCATGGTTGCGTGGTATCGAAAATGGTATTGAGTATCGACATTTTTCAAAATATCGAATGGAAGTTAGAAATCCCTGTATCGTGACAAGCCTACTTCACAAGTCATACTCTATTTCACTTACAGGGAGACAGACATATTAATACAGAGAAGAGAAGAGAAGAGAAGAGAAGAGAAGAGAAGAGAAGAGAAGAGAAGAGAAGTTCTCGCGGGTGTCCATGAAAGGGCCTTTTGTTTGTTACAGTGACAAAGTAGGAAGGAAGTACACAGCATGCCGTCCAGGCAGGGGAACGGACAGGAATGATCATCCCCTTCCGTAACAGTTGGCTAAGCTCTACCAGATCATTCCAATTTACAGGCAGGAATTCGGGCATTATGGTGCCGGAGCATGGGAACGCTAACTGGCTCCCCCCCTGCCGGGCAGATTCTCAGTGTGAGTCAATGACGCAAGCGCATGCATTACAACCCCCCACGTTACAGTACTGCATTAGGCCTGGAATGAATGTATGTATGTATGTATGTATGCAGTGGTGAAAAAAAGTACTCAAATGTTTTAGTAAAAGTACCAATACTGAAATGTAGAAATGCTCCATCACAAATAAAAGTCCAAAATTCAAAATGTAATTGGGTAAAAGTGCAGAAGTATTGGTATCAAAATGCACTTAACACAATTAGTGCCTCTTAATCTGAAGGTTGCTTGGTGCCTCGGTGCCACGCAGTTTCCTCCATAGGCCGCCGCTATTATTTTGAAGGGCTGGAAGGGGGTTGTTTTTGTTTTTTTGGATTATCACTTGACGGCAACGATTACGTCATCTAGTCACATGACAGTGTGGGACAAGAAGATGAAGATGGCTGCGCCCAGCCTTGTGCCTTGTTTACATTTAGATCTGCTGCAAAATGTCTCAAAATGGCTATTTTGTTTAAATGAAGTTTCTTTATGGGCCTCTCCATTGACTTAACATTGAGGAGCTTCACTTCGCGTGCACGCCCAACGTGCGTTGTAAACAAATCGCCGACATTACCGATGCGGTCGGGACCGGAGCGACATTAAGTAAGTAATAATATCTTTACTGTATATACAGTAAGATTCACAGTCCTCACCGTCAACGGCGCCATGGTATTAACCCTTTCAATGACGGTGAGGACTGTCAACGGCGGCAGAACAGTTAAAGTACCAAAATTAAAAGTACAACAATTTTTTAAAAATAGCAGATCTACAAGCTCACAAAGTGCTGCGATCGTCTATTTTCAAATAGCCACGGTATAAAAAAAGGGCTAAAGTGGTTTATGTATGTTTTATAATATTATAATTGAAAATCTGCAAAGTAACTAGTAAAGCAACTGGTAAAGTTTTCAAATAAATGTAGTGGAGTAAAAGTACGATATTTGGATCCGAGATGTAGTGGAGTAGAAGTAAAAGCATTGGAAATTGGAAACACTCAAGTAAAGTACAGATACCTCAAAAGTGTACTTAAGTACATTACTTAAGTGAATGTACTTAGTTACTTTACGCCACTGTATGTAAGTAAGTATGTAATAGTGATATGATAGTTACCTACTCCTCCCGCGGGGGAAATTCGGGTATCGCAGCCCAACCCAGCTGCTTTTTTTCAGCTTAACCCAGCTGAACCCTATGAGGCAGCCCACAAGGAGCGCAAGGGGGGGAGCAGTGATAGCTGGAGCGGGGGATCGTACCTGCGACCTCTGGGGTCTCCGGAGTCCTAGGTATGGACACTAACCACTCAGCCATCACTGCTCATGTATGTGTGTGTGTGTGTGTGTGCGTGCGTGCGTGCGTGCGTGCGTGCGTGCGTGTGTGCGTGCGTGCATGCGTGTGTGTGTGTGTGAACCCTGCTACTATACCTGCATGAGACAGCAGCCTTCTCCTTTCGCACTGACAAAAAGTCCCGTGGGGATAGTGGGTATCTGGAGAGAGAGAGAGAGAGAGAGAGAGAGAGAGAGAGAGAGAGAGAGAGAGAGAGAGTGAGAGGAGAGAGTAGAGAGGAGATTATAAAAGAGTAATAAAAGGGAGAACGGAGACGGGCGGAGGAGGGGTGGAGGAGAGGTGAACAAGTCATTTATCAAGTGAGTGAATGTTGTGGCCCGCTCTGCACCACCACCACCAGTGGCTCCCTGGCTACTAACCAGCAGGCCCTTAATTGCCCCCTATTAAGCTGACACCACTAATCACAGTGGAGGAACAGGGTTGAACGCCAGAGGGGGGAACGAGCTTATTACGCTCTCACCTGAAGCATGCGGACCGACTCCACACGGCATGGTTAACCTCAATCTGCGAGCGACACTACACTGGGCCAAGGTAATTTGTGTTCACCCCGTCGAGTCCATAATGAACGGGCAAACAGGCCCAGCGCCGTTATTAAGTCATTTATACCTGGGATTGTTTTATGCTTTAGCTATTGAAAAAATAGCAGATCTACAAGCTAACAGCGCAGCACCGAGTGCCGCGCTGCGAGCTTGTGGATCTGCTATTTTGAAAAGTCGTGAAAATGTGTGCAAATCACTTACGAACATTTGTAAATCAAATTTTGCTTCTGGGCGTCCCTGGAACTAAATATTTTGAGATGGGGGTCCGTGGCCAAATACATATCATTTTGGGGGTCCTTGACATGAAAGAGTTTGAGCACCGCTGACATAGAAACATAGGTTTTTCAAAAAACCTTAGAAGGATTTAGAGGACACTTATAGAAGACTTGTACATATTTTTCATGATAAAAAAAGCTTGTATATCTGCAATCTTTTGTAATAGTTAAAGCATAAAATAATGCATACTAATGCGTTCTCGGTCTTACTGGCTTAAGTCAACAGTTCTTTTATTGAGTCAGTGGTCCTTTTGGGAAAGTCCAGCCCAGTTCAGTTTGGTTTGGTTTGGCAAGGCGACACCCGTCCTGGCTGTTAACACGCACCGGCAGTTTGGGAGACAGAGAGATTAATGTTCAACGCCAGCATGTTGCTCTGGTGTACAGGCTTTACTAATAAGTGTTTCAGTCAAAACGCAATCAAGAAGGGCACGGTCTCGTTGCCCAGAAATGGTGGTGTGGTTAAGATCCCTTCCTCTGGGCCTGCGAGGTACCCCGCTGGCCTGGGATCAAAGCTTTACTGGCTACAACATTTACTCGTGTGTCTCACCTACAGGGGCGTCACACCAAATTCTGGGCCCTGGGTACAAGGATTCACCGTGGGCCCCCCATGAATGTTAACCATTGAAAAATAGCAGATATACAAGCTCACAGCTCTCGAGCTTGTAGATCTGCTATTTTTGAATTTTTTTGAAAATGTGTGCAAGAAACCTATGTTTCCATGTCAGTGGTGCTCAAACATTTTCATGTCAAGGACCCCCAAAATTATATGTATTTGGCCACCGACCCCCATCGCAAAATATTTAGTTCCAGGGACCCCCCCAGAAGCAAAATTTGAGTTGACAAATGTTCGCTTAAAAAATACATAATTATATTCAAAGATTTGCACACATTTTCACGACTTTTCAAAAATAGCAGATCTACAAGCTCGCAGCGCGCTGTGAGCTTGTATATCTGCTATTTTTTCAATAGCTAAAGTTACTAGGGCACCTCCACCTTTGGCCCTAGTAACTCAGTCCCACGTCGTCGTCCTCCCCCCCCCCCCCCCCCCCCCCCTTGTGGCGGAAGCATGTTTGGAGTCTATTCATTTACAAAGAGAGAGCTAACGTGAACACAGAGCAAAATAATAGTTCAGAAGCTATGGTCACTGAACTAAATATTGGACCTGATCTTCACAAGCCACATAATATTAACAAAATTGTCATACTAAAGTGGCTTTTTTCAGCGACACAACAAAGGAGAGAATCAACTTTATTATTGCTCTTTAGCTGTCCCAGCAACACACTCACGCGGGATCTATAGCACCAGTAAACAGGACGTGTGCGAGATTTTTGCCGTCAGAACCGGCGCCCACTTAGGAGGCTTTTTGTAGGATTTGCGTACCATGTCGCACTCTAGTGGATCCAATGATGTTGAGCTATCTTCATGAATTAAATATCTTTGGCTGTACCTTGGCGCTCTGCAGGATCTTCTTGTTGTCCTTGTTGAGGTCAAAGGTCTCCTGGAAGTCCAGGTTGGTGGAGGCCAGAGAGATGGTGAGGTTCACTCCTCCCACGTAGGACAGGATGGCGTACTCTGACAGAGACTGGAGGGCCACGCACGTGTCCTGGAGACGGGAGCAACGTAAAAAGTACCAAAGTAAGAAGTACAAACGTAAAAAGTACAAACATATTATGTATGTCAGGGGTGGGCAAAATTGATGATGGCGAGGGCCACTATATTTCCACCTTCACTCCAGAGGGCCACCTTGCATATTTCTACGTCCTACTTTGTCATTCTAGTATCTCATACAAAAGAAGCAAAAATAGCAGATCTAATAGTAGATCGGCTATTTTTGCTTCTTTTGAATTGGAATCCTGAATTATGTTTTGTAATTTTTTAATTGGAATCCTGAAATGTAACATTTTGATTTAATTTCAAACACATTTAGTTATATATTCATGTTGACTCTATGAACCTAAATACAAATACCTACATTGGACATTAAAAAAATAATAATTAAATACTACTATACTAGTCATTAAGCTACTAATAGACAGAAGGAATTAAAGCAGGTCATGTTTGGAATTGTAACAGCTGAAATCAATAATATATCAGAATTCCGGTATTAACCTGCGGCCGCATTAAGTGGAGGTGGGGGCCGCATGTGGTCCCCGGGCCGCCAGTTGCCCATGTATGATGTATGTAAACATAATACACTTGTCACACGGATGCACTTGCATTTTGTCTCAAACCTTGTATCTCTCAAGTTTAGACATAAATTTGTATGTTTTTGTTTCTTAAATTAAAGTCCTACTTCAGCATACGAAAGTAGTGAAAATAGGCGATCTACAAGCACACATGATGCGAGGCGTTGTGTGCTAGTAGATCGGCTATTTTCACTACTTTAAATTGTTTTACAACGACGAAGTAGATTTACTGTACTTAAATCTACTTAGTTACTTTACACCACTGCTTCCGAAGTGCCCTCGAAAAAGACACTCAAATCCTATCTGGAAAAGAGAGCCGACGACACACACAGTTTCACTGCCATCGTACCAACGGTGCCAGAGATTAGCTGTTCACAGACGGAAGGACGGAGTCGACGGACACAAGCGGACGGATGGATGGACAGACAGACAGGTAGTAAGGGGATTTTATAAGATATTGACCAATCTGCGAAGTAAATCGTTACCAAGAAATTTCTTCACCAATGTGTTTCTAAAGGTGTGTAATAATATGTACTAAAAGGTTGAAATTCAACTCCCGGGGGAAACCTCATAAAAAAAAATTGTTTGTGTTTTGGGCTAAAAACGGACCCACAAAACGATGGTTTAGTGATGAGTCATCACTTTTCACCGTTTTGTGGGGGCCATTTGTAGCCCACGGAAGGTTTTTCGTGCAAAACAAATGCTTGCAATGGATTCAGCATCACGAAAAACCCCTAGTTTGACCCCTCACATGCTACTTAAAGCATAATTATTTTCTGTGTTTTTTTCCTGTATAGTAAAGTTAATGGGACACAAACTTTCATCAGTTTTTTATGAAGTTTCCCCGGGAGTTGAATTTCAACCTTTTAGTATTACACACCTTTAGAAACACATTGGTGAAGAAATCTCTTGGTAACGATTTAGTTCGCAGATTTTAATGTTAGGGTTAGTTTCTTAACTTCTTGCCTGCGGGTCGACTTTGAGAACGACATTCTAACTAGGAGCGGCTCTGCCGAGCGACTATAATCGACTTTTATATAAAAAGCAATTTTTTAGCATGTATATGGATATTTTGGCGGAGCAGATGGTTTCCCTTACCTTCAGATGGTTATAACGAGAGGCCGTGAAAAAAAAAGGATACGATGATGACGTCACCAATAATCGAGGCCTCGTCTGTTTACAATGACGTCTGCTAGCCGTTTAGCTCAATACAAACCATCGTCCATTACGCAGCTTCACTAGGTCGGATTTTGATTCGGAAATTTTGTGCGTGGCGTCTGTATACGATCCGTTGCCCAGACCGATGGTGGTTTAGACGATCAAGCACGAATTGAGCAGTAATGAGCACATATGGCGCGCCGTTGATTATAGCCGTGTCTCCCATTGTGAATCCATTGAGCGACGTCACTTATCCATCCTTCAAACATGGCTTATTCTGAAAGTTTTAGTGTTACGATGGCGCGCTCTAGTGGTCTTTTTGGTGGTGGTTTATCATCATAGCTTTGAAAACAATGAAATTATTACCTATCATGTTAATAAAATATAGCTATTTCCCGGCAGTGTTAGCACAGGCATAGTTTAAGTTTGCAAAGAATGGGTTTTAATAAGTTTCCCTTATTAAGGCTGCAAAACACTCCCCATGCCTCTCAGCTTGGCAGAGACAAACAAAAAATGCTGGGGTTGCCACTGTGCCACACCAACAGAAACTACTACTTGTTTGTACATAAAGAGAGTGTTTCATATTCTCAGACAGACAGACAGACAGACAGACAGACAGACAGACAGACAGACAGACAGACAGACAGACAGACAGACAGACAGACAGACAGACAGACAGACAGAGAGGTGGTGGGGGAGGAAAATACAGAAGCAGAGCTGGGGGTAGCAGGGACTAAAATGTTGAGGTTCTCTCTGGGAGTAACAAGGATGGATAGGATCAGGAACGAGTTCATTAGAGCAGTGGTTCTCAACCTTTTCAGGCCGCGACCCCCAAAATAATCATATTTTAACTGGGGACCCCCCACCTTGCACAATCACTTGGAATTGTAGGAGTTGGCATTACATTTGGTTTGACTCGATCTATTCCATTGTGAAAATAGCAGATCTGCATGCTCACAACGCCTTGCGTTGCGAGGCGTTGTGAGCATGTAGATCGGCTATTTTCACAATTTCAGCCTCTAATATTTGACAATTTGACCAATGTTTGACCAGAGGTACTAAAAAGGTCTTTAAAGTCCTTAAATTGTCACTTTAAATATGTGCAGATACCCTCTATACACTTCAACTTTATGTTGGTTTGTCTACTGTCGAGTGAGAAAACAATGTTCACATTTAGCTTAACATCTGGGTACCCCCCAAAATAATTTGGGGACCCCCAGGTTGAGAACCACTGCATTAGAGGGACGGCGCATGTCAATTGTTTTGGACATAAAGCCAGAGAGGCCAGACTGAGATGGTTTGGACATGTACAGAGGAGCGATAGTGAGTATATCGGTAGAAGGATGATGAAGTTGGAACTTCTAGGCAGGAGGCCTAGAGGAAGACCAAAGAGAAGATTCATGGATGTTGTGAAAGAGGACATGAAGTTAGTTGGTGTGAAAGAAGAGGAGGCAGAGGACAGGGTGAGATCGAGGCAGATGATTGGCTGTGGCGACCCCTGAAAGGAACAGCCGAAAGTAGGGGTGGGCGATATGGTGATAATTATCGTTGAGGCGATACAATGTCTTCACGATATGCCTTTTCAGAGGTATCGTACATATCATGATACAATGAGGGAGCCTTGTAAAAAATCCTGTATAATCGTTAATACAGAGATTCATTGCAGAATTCAATTTAAACCTGCATTTTGGTCAAAATCATCAGTTCTCAAAATGTCAAGGTCTCCACTTAACTCTATGGACCCGTAAGGGTCCATTTGGTTTCATTTGTATACTGTCAGAGTTACATACTTGTAAAGTTCAATTTAGACCTCCCAAAAGGAACCCAGATAGTCAAGTAACTTGGAAAATAACCATAAAAACCAACGTGAAAAAGAATCGTGATAAAATCTTATTATCGTGATACAGCTTGGGAAAATGTTGTGATATTGTATTTTTCCATATCGCCCACCCCTTGCCGAAAGTAAAAATAAGAAAGAAAAGAAGAGGTGGTGTTACCTGGGTGGAGGAGAAGCCCCCCAGGGCGTTCCTCTGCTGAGACAGCCATTTGACCACAGGCAGGGCGGAGGCCACATCTCCCAGTAGCGTGTAGGTCAACAGGCCGTAGGCGGTCATCTCCACCTCGGCTGACACCACTGGAGAGAGACCGGTGGGCGGAAGAGGTATTACTTTTTTTAGACATGGTGGTGAGATACTTGTAGCACTGACTAGCATTGACTGTTATGGACACTTTTGTTTGGCACTGTATTGATAAGTTGTGCTTTAAGTATTGCTATTTGCTTTTTAAGTATTGCTATTACACTGTTTTGACACTTTATATATATACAGATCCTTCTCGAAAAATGTGAATATTGTGTAAAAGTACATTTTCTTGAAACTGCCATATATTTCTTGAAACTTTCATATATTCTAGATACAGTGGACATTCAGTGAATTATTCCAACCCTTTTTTTGTTAGAAATTTGAATTTTTATGGCATACATCTCATGAATTTCAAAAGTCCATATTTCAAAATATTACACTATTACACGAAACCACTCAAAACAAGGATTTATAATAGCGAAATGTCAACCTTCTGAAGTCAGAGTTGTTTGAAAACAGTGGGAAGTTTCCGAAGTCAGTTATGATTTGGGGTGCTATGGCATCTGCAATGCTTTTTCACACAATATTCTAATTTTTCAAGAAGGATCTGTATTCTTCTTCTCTTTTTTTTGGTGCGTCTTTCTCTTTTACTGTGTACACATTTTTTCTTTTCATACAGTACTTCTTCTTTGTAAATAACCTTAAACTGCTGTGCTGCCTCCGGGCGACTGAATTTCCCCCTTGGGGTAATAAAGGTAGGTATCTATCTAGCTATCTTAACTTATCGTAAAAGTATCAATACCACAATATAGAAATACTCCGTTGCGAGCAAAAGTCCTCTATCCTCACGCGGATGTTCATTCCAAAACAATTCAAAATTTGCACTTTCGTCACTGTCAGGCAGAAACCTTGTATCTCCCAAGTTTAAAATGTGTACGTCTTTTCCTAATTAAAGCCCTACTTCACCATACAAGAGTGTTGCACGAAAGTAGTGAAAAAAACGATTTTAAATTGTTTTTAAAATAAAGGTGTACCTGACTGTGAGAGGCCATCACTGAAGCCCATGAACGTGTCCTCGTCCGTCACAGTGCTGCCCGTCAAACTCCAGTGGGTGAAGCCATCTAGAGAGAGAGAGAGAGAGAGAGAGAGAGAGAGAGAGAGAGAGAGAGAGAGAGAGAGAGAGAGAGAGAGAGAGAGAGAGAGAGAGAGGCAATTGGAGATCTCCGCCTACCGAGTAGTTGCTAGAAAAAACGACACCCACTGCTTGGAAAGCAATAATGTTACAGCCCCAATTATAAAGTGCTACCCTAAAACACTAAAACAAAATTAGCTGTCAAAGCTCACACAAGGTAACAGCTTTTATTACATCCATGTAATAGCTGGATGCAATCGCCCAGGACCTCAATGCACGTTAACGCGACTTTGGCACAAGCGCAACATCTTGCCCATGCCATGCCCGACCCAGATGGAAAGACCTGGTTGCTATGGTTGGCTCTACGCTCCATGAAGTGCAAGAGGACTACTTTAGTAGTTTACCTTGTGTGATGGCCATGTGGTTGAGGCCAGGGACATGCTGGGCCCCTGATTCAGCCCGGGAAAAAGAGTTGGAGAGGCCCTCATTGCACGCTATAGAGAGAGAGCTCTCTCTATAGCGCTGCTGCTACTCAAAGATTTGTGACAAAGTGACAAGCCAGTGGGCCAATTACAAGAGTTATATTTTGTCGTTGTCGGGTGGAAACCTTGTATGTCCAAAAATGATTTAAACAAGTGAAAACAGCCGATCTACAAGCACCGCAAGGCATTGTGTGCTTGTAGATCTGCTGTTTTCACTAGTTTTGTGCGACGGCCTTGTATGATGAAGCAGGGCTTTGCTTTGCGAAAAAAAATTACAAATTTGAAACTTGGAGATACAAGGTTTCTGCCCGACAGTGACGATTTACTTTGTTGGCCGCCCAGCCCCCAAAATGGAACAAAGGCCGACATTTTATTTAATTTTTTTCCTAATGGCCGGCCTGGACCGGCCGGGAATGAACCGGCCGTTGTCTCTTACCCTGTGTGATGGCCATGTGGTTGAGGCGTCTCAGCGCCAGCGGGGCGTAGGGGCTCCTCAGCAGGGCCAGGGCGTAGGCCGACAGGGCCGTGGTGTACGGGTCGTCAGCCGAGTAGGTGTTGCTCTCCAGGAAGTCCTTGGCCTTGGCCACCGCCACCTTCTCCTCCTGGATCATGAGAGAGAGAGAGAGAGAGAGAGACAGAGAGAGAGAGAGAGAGAGAGAGAGAGAGAGAGAGAGAGAGAGAGAGAGAGAGAGAGAGAGAGAGAGAGAGAGAGAGAGAGAGAGCATAATGAGCGGGTGTGTGTGTGTGTGTGTGTGTGTGTGTGTGTGTGTGTGTGTGTGTGTGTGTGTGTGTGCGTTGCATATTCGCATCAGCGGTGGGAAAAGTACTCAAATGCTTTTACTTTAAAGTATCAATACTGCGATGCCGAAACGCTCTGTTACAGTTAAAAGTCTGGGATAGTCAAAGTGCAAAAATATTGGAAACAAAATGTACTTAAAGTAACAAAAATGTAAATGTTTAATATGCAGAATGTCCCATTTCACAAGTTTTCAAATGTCTCAAATGTCTAAAAATCTTTTGAAAATAATCTCTGTGTTCATGTCAAAGTGTGGGTTTGTCCATATGTGTTGAAATACAATGTCCATGTATTTGCCAGAGAATCACTGTGTTTACCTACGTTTTCCCTTTAAAAAAACGTTTCATACACATTGAATTTCTTTGCTAAATAGTTGCTATATCGTTTTTAAATCATTGAATCGTATCGTATCACATTGCCATGAATGGACCAATATCGTTCATGTACCGTATCGTCAACCATGTATCGCGATGTGCATCGTATCGCTGTTAAAATGTATCATTACACCCCTAATATCAACACATCTTCAATGGTTGGAGGGGCTCTCTTCAGTCTTCCGTTGAGAAATGTAGACACTGTTGTCGATAAGTAACCCTGCCTGAAGCTCAGAAAGCCCAACATTTCCCATGTCTTATTCTCTCTTGTCTGAGCATTAGATGTCTGCTCTCTCACCGAGAGATATACATCTGAAGGATTGCGTCTTCACTTTTAGATATGCTACAATTTACAATCTAGGCATTTAGCAGACGCTCTTAATCCAGAGCGATTTACAATAAGCAAGGTAAATACGTCAATACATCAAATGTACAGCAATAGTAATCCAAGAAGAACATAGGTAGACCAAGCACCTATTAGAAAAAAAAAAAAAAAAAAAAAAAACGCTATCCACGATTTTCCTACGCCCCATAGTGCATTGCGCAGACGTTTGCACCGATCTTCCGCCGCCGATTTACAAGCTCACAACGGGTTGCATCTGCGACGCGACGTGAGCTTGTATGTCTGCTGTTAAACCCGGAAGTTTGGTCCTGATAGTCTCCAGTAAACCCCCGGGGAAAATTGTGGATAAGAACCAGGTAAAAATGCTATCAAAAAAACATGTACCGATGTCTCTGGTTCACAATGACACATTTCCTGGGGCAATCTGTCCAGATCATGCATGTCATGCATGTCTTCTCTTCATTTTAAGTATTTTACTCTCAAAAAAGCATCTGCAATGTAGTGCATTTGAAACTACATTGCAGTGCACATAATAGGGTGATCACTGCTTGCCTCCTGTGAATAGTTTTATTTAATTTTTTGTTTATTTTATTATTTTGTTGCTGAGTGAGGTCAACAGACAAAGTGACATGAGTGAGATGAAAAAACCTGAGTGAACTGTGCCAATGTCAACCAGAGACATCGGGTATGGTCATTGAGCGCAGTCAAGTGCTATGGGCTAAGGTGGAGTCTGAAGACCACAATTGTCAAATATATGGAGGCAGAAATTGTGAAAATAGACGATCTACATGCTCACTTGTGAGCATGTAGATCATGTAGATCAGCTATTTTCACAATAGAAAGTATTATTATAATTTGTCGACTTTTTCGTTGATGCCCTAGCACAAACACACACACACACACACACACACACACACACACACACACACACACACACACACACAGAGCACTTTCTCAACCCCTGGCCTCCCCCCTCAGATGTGCTTATCAAACAAACACTGGGCTGTGCCATTAAAAGGTAGAAGTGGTAGACTTTCAAGTTCAACTCTTCCAGA
>NC_137810.1:60096933-60131933 GCF_963921795.1 Nannobrachium achirus | reverse complement strand
GGATTAAACTAAAAACATATATTTTCGGGGGAAAACTACTGTTTTGCTATGTAACTACTGTACTTTTTTCTTCCCTTTTTATTAATATCACGTAGATGTGTTTTTTTTTGGGTACTTTATATAGCTTTAATGAGGCTATGAAAAATCTTTTTCCCCCATCCACTTCCACTATAAAAGAATCTGCCATGGTGATTCTGTCCCACTGGGATTAAACAAATTAAAACATATATTTTCGGGGGAAACCCCCTGTTTTGCAATGTAACTACTGTACCTTTGTCTTCACTTTTTATTAATATCACCTAGATGTTTTTCCTTTGGTACTTTAAATAGCAATAATGAGGCAATGAAAATACCCCCTCCCCCCATTCACTGCCACTATAAAAAACAATCTGCCCACGGTAATTTGTACTACTTAGTAACAGAGCAGAATGGGGCGGGATTTGACAAACAGTGATTTTTTTTTTTTTGGCAAAGACATTTGGTAGGTCAGTTTTACCAATTATAGAGGGTTTAAGTGGTACCGGATATGCAGCTCGGCAAATAAAAGGTGAACTGATCCCAGACCCAGTGCATAGCAGAGAATAATTTCACGATAAATTCAAATCTCCATGATACTATTATTATTATGAGTGTTTTTTCACGATAAACGATAATAGTCTGCAGGTGTTGGTGGACTGCTTGCTTACCTCTGTGGTTATCCCAGTCTCCAGCAGGGCCGCTACCACGTAGGCTGTCAGAGAGATCTTGCCATGGATCCCTCCCTGTAAGAAAGGAGTAAGCATTGGCTTATACACAATCTAGTGTACAAGTCAGTTGTTTCCAGTGCTCTGCCCAATGTCGTCATCTCCATTCACGCTTCCTGAACTACTCAGTCGGTAGAGCTCTCGCCTTTGGCCCACAAGGTCATGGGTTCGATTCCGGGCACCGCCAACTCAGCGTATGAGTAGCACGGCTTGGCAAGCTGTGCGGCAAGTACTGGGAGCTGATGGTAGGTGTGGCGCTCCACCTCAGCAGTCCATCTCCCAGGGGTCTAGCGCATTGTAACGGGCATTGTAACTCCCGCGTGTTACCGGCTGATACCGACAATAAGCCACTCCCGACCTACTTAGACCAGTGGTTCTCAACTTGTGGGTCGGGACCCCCAGGAGGGGTCCCCAAATTATTGTTTGGGGGTCGCCATGATTAACTTAATGTGCAACATTGTTTTCTCAATCCTCAACAGTAAACAAACCAACATAAACTTTAAGTGTATATCTGCACATTTCTAAAGTGACAATTTAAGGACTTTTTAATAGCTCTAAAATGACGAATTAAACATTGTCCAAATTGTCAAGTAGCCTAATAGAGGCAGATGTTGTGAAAATAGCAGATCTACATGCTCACATGTATATGCTGTTTTCACAGTAGAACCGCGTGTTATACAAAATGTTGCCTGAACTCTCGTATAGGGTATGGGGGTCCCCAGTTAAAATATGATTGTTTTGGGGGTCGCAGCCTGAAAAGGTTGAGAACCACTGACTTAGACTAATCAATGACAGTCAATGAGAGTGTTGGCATTCTCCACAGGTCTGTCTATTTCATGGAAAGAGTATGGCTGTCAGACACTTACTGTATACCACATCTGCATTACACACACACACGCGCGCGCACACACACACACACACACACACACACACACACACACACACACACACACACACACACACACACACACACACACACACACACACACACACACACACACACACACACAGGGACGTGTAGAGAATGTTAGAGAGGCAGGGGCTGACATTTCTAAAAGTAAATATAGAAATATCGAAAATAGCAGACCTCATAGCATGTCGCGCTGCGACGCGTTGTGAGCTTGGAGGTCGGCTATTTTCGCTTGCTTGATACCACACTGAATAAGCAAAATCAAGTGAATACTGGAGATGTGGCGTAACGGCATGGATTTCTACACAGAGAGGGCAATTCTTTCAACATAAGATGCTGCATTCAAGTTCAGGAAAGTTTGGACAAGGCAATTCTCTTGAATGCTGCCTTCAGGTGTGGCATGGAAAGAGGGCATTTGCATTTCTTTTACAATAGTAAAAACTGCTTTCATGGTCTGGAGAGGGCACTTTTTACAGACAAGTAAAAGGGCAGGGGCTCAAGCCCCCTTTGATGTCTATGGGTGCACGTGCCTGCGCATGCGCGCGCGCACACACACACACACACACACACACGCACGCACGCACGCACGCACGCACGCACGCACGCACGCACGCACGCACGCACGCACACACACGCACACACACACACACACACACACACACACACACACACACAGAACAAGCCTAACCTGTAGGTCTTTATTGAGGATGCGGCCCATGGCAGGGAAGGAGCCCTCGTCGCGCTGGTGTCTGATGAGCCAGGACTTGGCCGCCCGCAGTTCCTCAGGGTCGATGTAGATGAAGCCCCGAGACTGGGCGAAGGACTTCAGCACAAACGCTGTTAACCTGCAGAGGACAGGAGAGGAGAGGAAAATAGTAAATCAGGGTTCCCCAATAGGTGGCCCGCGGGGGGCTACTGTCTGGCCCACACCAACCCCAGTAATAATGGTGGTATAAGAGCAGCAACAACACTAGTATATCGTTGTATCTCCAAATGTGTACGTTCTTTCGCATAGCAAAGCCCTGCTTCATTATACAAGGCTGTCGCACAAAAGTAGTGAAAACAGCAGATCTACAAGCAGGTGCGAGGCGTTGTGTGCTTGTAGATTGGCTGTTTTCACTAGTTTAAATCATTTTTAAAATAATAAATGCAGAGGCGTTGTGTGCTTGTAGATCGGCTGTTTTCACTAGTTCAAATCATTTTTAAAATGATAAATGCAAAACGAACGGTTTTGGACATAGGCCTACAAGATTTTCACCCGGCAACGACGATATCTGAACTGTCGCTGGAGTAGCGGGAATGCCACTGTCGCCCCCTGCAATGTTGTGGCCCTCGGCTTGGTACCCTAGACATTATTCGGCCCTTAGGGAAAACTATGTAACCATGTAGTAAATGGTGCTTTTATATAGCGCCTTTATCCAAGGGTGCTTTACATAGATTGTGCATTACATTCACCCATTCACAAACGCATTCATACACCGATGGCAGAGGAAACCATGCAAGAATCAGAATCAGAATCAGAAACACTTTATTGCCAAATACATCACAAGGACACACAGGAATTTGTTGTGGTGTTACAGCACAGATAAAAACACACAGACAGAACACATCTAAGACAATACACTCAAGACATGATATAATAAAAACTAAAAACTATAGTATACGTGAAGCATCATTAGAGTCTTTAAAAACAGTAGAGTACAAACTAGCTAACAAGAACAACGGGGGGTGGTGGAGAGGTCCTTATTGAGGAGGGACACGGCCCTCTGGAAAAAACTATTCAGGTGACGAGTGGTCTTGGTCCCTATGGCACGGAAGCTTCTTCCTGAGGGGAGCTTCTTAAAAAGACCATTTCCAGGGTGAGAGGGGTCAGAGAAGATCCTCCCTGCCCGTTTCCTTACCCTGGCATCATACAGCTTACTAACAGATAGCTGCTTCTGTCCCGTCAGCTTCTCCGCTGTGCGAACAATCCTTTGCAGTCTGTTTTTTGCAAGGGCAGAGACAGAGCCAAACCACACAGAGATGGACGAGGAGAGAATACTCTCGGTGGTGGCTCTGTAGAATTGAGTCAGGACTGAACAGGAGACGTTGAGTTTCCTCAGCTGTCTTATAAAGAACATCCCAAGGCAACCAACCTGCTCACCGGGAGCAACTAGGGGTTCAAATCTTGCTCAATGACTCTTCGACACTAACTCTGGGGGAGCCCGTGTTCTAATAACGGTACCCCTGAGCCACTGCCTCCCGAGGAGAGGAGAGGGGTGATGGAGGAAGAGTGAAACAATATGGAGGAATATGGAGAAGAACAACAGACAGGGGGGGAGCAGGGAGAGGTGAGATATCAACGTTCCTTCAAACGTGTGCCGACAAATCCTTGTAAAATACTTACAGCCATCGAACCTCACAAGTGAGTTCACAACCTGTCATGTTGGCAGCCAAGTGAAAAGATTTCCCAACCCGGTCGCATTCCTTCAACATGTCAGAAGTCTGTGTGCGTGTGTGTGTGTGTGCGTGTGTGTGTGTGTGTGTGTGTGTGTGTGTGTGTGTGTGTGTGTGTGTGTGTGTGTGTGTGTGTGTGTGTGTGTGTGTTTTGCTGGTGGGGCGGTTGTTGAATGACAAGGAGTGTAACCCCCCGGCTCCACCGGGCGCGTCGAGCGTCGCGTCAACGTCAACGTTGGGAATGCTCCCGTTTTAATCAATGAAGGGTGGCTCCACTGCCGACGTCGACGTCCGCGTTGGACGCTCCCTTGACGGCGTCCAAACTCAAAAATCGCCCCGGTTCAATTTTTTGACGGCGTCCACAACGTCCAGTCATGTATAAAATATGAATAAATGCTTTGTGTATTAAATGTAGGCTATATATGTGCGTTTCTGCTGTTGGCTCCCATTCACAAGGGTGACTAGATGTCACAAATGTAATTATGTAATTACAGCGGTCTACTTTGATACAATTATGTATAAACACTAACAGGCTATAATCATGACAAAACAAAGTGGTCAGTGGTGCATTGCTGCTCTCTGCTGTGAACATAGTGTGCTCTATACGTTCACATTCAGGTCACAAATAGTTATATTCCTGTTTGAAAGTGATTTTCATGTTGTTTTGGAAATGGGCTATATGGCCATAGAATGAATACCTCACAGTCACAGCCGCTGCGCTGCGGTGGAGCCGGTCGGACGTCAAAGTGACGGCGTCAATGACGCCGTCAAGACGCAGAGCAGCGCGACGCCGCCTGTGGAGCCGGGGGGTAAGACGGTTTCATAGTAGCAGGTATGGAAGGGTGTTGGGCATTGGGAGAGCAGCCATAAATACCAGGGCTCTCTCTGGTGAGATGGTCCACAAGCAGCGATGGAAATGTGGAGTGGAAGAGGAGAAGTGTTGAGAAGGTAAAGCCCTTTGCACACAGGCGTGTTTATCCGCACGGATAAAAAGGACAATTTCGTTTTTTTAAAAGAAAACACAGATTCTCTACGACCTCATGCACACCGGATCCGAATTAGCCGTGCGACGAGTGGCTGCGGCCGTGCGCTTTTTTCTCGATCGAACCCAGTTCAATTTGTGCGTCTTGTCGCATGCGGTAAAAAACTCATCACTCCTTTTGTGACTCCTTTTGGGATCCGCAGCGCTGATTCCGCACAGCGTTGCACACCAAATCCAATGCGTTTCATTCATGCAGCAAACGAAAAAAGAAACGTCAGCTGTCCTGTGGGGCTTCCGAGGAAAGGTTTGATTACCGTAAAAGGAACGCGACCCCTGTGGTCTACACACCCACGCATGCACACACACACACACACACACACACACACACACACACACACACACACACACACACACACACACACACACACACACACACACACACACACACACACACACACACACACACACACAGGTTCACACACACATTATGCAAACTTCAAAATAAAGTCTTCAATCAATCAGTCAAACACACGCACGCACGCACGCACGCACGCACGCACACACACACACACACACACACACACACACACACACACACACACACACACACACACACACACACACACACACACACACACACACACACACACACACACACACACACACACACACACACACACAGGGATGTGCAGAGAATGTTAGAGAGGCATGGGGCTTTTGGTGGAAATATCGAAAATAGCCGACATCCAAGCTTGGAGGTCGGCTATTTTCGGTGGGTGACGCCACAGTGTACAGTGCATAATCCCCCTCCCCTCAGGTTAAGAGTCTGGGTGTCGTCCTCGACAGTACCCTATCATCATCCCATACCCATATCAATAACACCATCCCATCTGCCTATACTTCCACCTCCGAAATATCAACCGCCTCCGCCCCTCACTCACCCCCAACAGTGCTGCAATCTTGGTCCACTCCCTCGTCACTTCCCACCTGGACTATTATAACTCCCTTGCCTGGCGGTGCCAGCCTCTATCACACAGTTCGTTTTGGGAAGAGAGTCTGGGATTGCAGGGAGAGATTCCATTTCTGGGGGGGCCGGGCTAAAGCCTAACCACTAACCAGAGCTCTTAATTGCTCCCTTTGAACTTCAAAGGGGTTGTGAACTGCGGTAATTGATTGAGCCATACAAGTGTCAATAGCTTGTTAGTCAATGAAAGCATCAAAGACTACGACCTGTTTGTTCACTACTGCGCCAGTGCGCCTACGGTTGACAAGGGTGGCCGCGGGTACTTCTTGCTACGGACACATCTTGTACGTTCAGTTGGGAGCTGTACGTAAGGGTCCGTGTACGGACCTAAATCATACGGAGTATTAAGTACTGGGAGAAAGACCGTACATGGAACGGATCAAAAGGACCAAATCTCTCTCACCCTCCGTTTCTTGTGTATTCCTGCGGTCCTTGTGTACTACTATGTATGGTACTTAAGAGTTGAGGCATTACATTTTGTTTGCTATTTTCACAATTTCAGCCCCTGAGCTGCAGCCTCTGGCCAACGGCTCCACAATGACAGCAAGACATTCCATTACACTCCACCTCTCTGTGCAGAGCGTGGCCCAGAGGATGAGGCAAGCTGCCTTGCCATGAAGAAACAAAGAAAAACAAAGTGGGAGATGAATAAACAAACAATAAAGAGAGGGGTTGCGCCCTGGCTTTTCTTGAACTCGGCTCGTTAAGCCACGTAACGGGCCAAGGGAGAGCTACGCAGTAAAAAAAGAAAGAAAAAAAAAAAGTCTTCCACGTTATTTAACTCTGAGAAGCGTGCAAATGTGACCAAATGGACCACCGTAAACTAAAGGGTTCCGTTTGGTCACATTCGTACGCTTCTCCCGAGTTGCGGATGGATACGTTAACGCCGAGGATTTTAACCGATTTAGAACGGGGTACACGTTATTGTGTATCATTATTTTCTGCTTTAACTATTGAAAAATTGCGGATATACAAGCTCGCAGCGCGGCACTCTGTGCCGCGCTGCGAGCTTGTAGATCTGCTATTTTTGAAAAATCGTGAAAATTTGACCCGATTCTATAAGTGTCTTTTGAATCCTTGTAAGGTTTTTGGAAAAAAAAACTATGTTTCTATGTCAGCAATCTGGCCAGCCATCGTCAAATAAAGGTCCTTTTCGCTTAACTTTTCGCTCAAACCTTTTCATGTGAAGGACCCCCAAAATGATATTTATTTAGCCACGGACCCCCATCTCAAAATATTTAGTTCCAGGGACCCCCCCCCCCCCCCCCCCCCCCCGAAGCAAAAAAACGTTTGCTTTGAAAATACATATATTCAAAGATTTGCACACATTTTCACGACTTTTTGAGCGGTGGTCACACCGTCTCCTATATGTGGCCGTGTGTGTGGGTATGTATGCGTCCATCCGTGTCTGTATGTAGCCTGCAGTACCTTTTCTGACCACACATGTTAAGGGAGGGGTGCTGTTGTTCAGACTCACATTCACACACACACACACACACACACACACACACACACACACACACACACACACACATACACACACATGCACGCACGCACGCACGCATGCACGCACACACACACACGCAGCCTCCACCGCTCAGTTCACACGAGTGTGATTTTTTCAAAAATAGCAGATCTACAAGCTCGCAGCGCGGCACTCGGTGCCGCGCTGTGGGCTTGTATATCTGCTATTTTTCACTGGTTAAAGCATTCAATAATGGGTTTTAATGTGTACGGAGGGAAATGAGAGAGAGAGAGAGAGAAAGAGAGAGAGAGCCCTTTACTCTCATAAAGCAAGGTATTAAATCTTCCTTCGCTGGGGCCTTTGCGCGTTATTCCTCCCCCGAGACGACACTCCGGGATGGAGTCACTCCGAGCCGGCAGGAATTTTTATAATGTTAAGTAATATTGTGTCACTGGGCTTTAACTGCGGTGCCCTTGGGAGAGGTCCTGGGAAGTGTAAAGATGATTTAGTGCGGGGTTGACGAGACAGGCTTCCACCCCTCTCTCCAGGTGCGTCACAGGGGGGGGGGGGGGGGGGGGGGAGATGGGGGGGGGAGTGGGACTGAGCTGCTAGGGCCCAAGGTGGAGAGGCCTTAATTATATTATACTTTAGCTGCTGAAAAATAGCTTGTAGATCTGCAATTTCTTTTGAAAAGTTGTGAAAAATGTGTGCAAATCTTTGAATATATGTATTTTTTTAAAGTGCAGGTGCCATGATTTTCCCCTCTATAAAACATGATTATCTACTATTATGATTATACTAGGAGGAAGAATTTTTCCCAAAAAGTGTACAGAAAGCGTTAAAATTATGTTTTTATGTGGCCACACCCACCAGTTCATTGGTATGCGTGGTTGTCATAGTGGGTGGTGACCCAGCTGAAGTTAGCCACACCCTTGTGTGTTGGGTGAATGGTAATTAGGGGAGGGGTTGATTCTATGATGTAATAAGTATGGGTGTTTTTGGAACGGCACGTCTGACCCAGCAGGTGGCATCCTCCAGCTAAAAACCCAAATAAAAAGAGAATGCATAATTTCTCATAGCAACCACACCAGGGGGTCTAATGAAGTACTGTCAACCTCCTGACCTAGACACATGAAAACCAGAAAAAGTACAAAACTATGGCGACTATAAACTATAAGCGAACATTTCAATTTTTTCTTATTTGGAACTAAATATTTTGAGATGGGGGGGTCCGTGGCCAAATACATATCATTTGGGGGGTCCTTCACATGAAAAAGTTTGAGCACCACAGACATAGAAACAGGTTTTGTTTGCAAAAAAATCCCAAGATTTTTCAAAAACGGCAGATCTACAACCGAGTGCTGCGCTGCCAATAGTTCAATAGTTAAAGCACAAAATAATGCGGGTTAAACCCCCTCCCCCTATGAAGAACATTTATGGGGGAACCGCAGTGAATCCTTGTACCCGTGCAGGGCCCAGGATTTGGTGCAACACCCCTGCCCTTCCCCCTCCCCTCCCCTCCCCTCCCCCCCCCCCCCCCCTCCCCCCCCCTCCCCTCACTGGGGGTACTTCCCTCTCCCTGTTGCTTACGTCCCACTCCCCAACTCCATATATATATATAAATGCCAAGAGGTACAGTAAAAGAGACAAGAAGAACTCAAGGGGCCGTATCAGATGAATGGCGCGTGTGCGGTTTTATTGGGTTAGATACACAATAGACCCAAATTTAGAGTGAACATTTTGACCTCAAATCTTTGCTTCTGGGGGTCCCTGGAACAAAATATTTTGAGATAGGGGTCCACGGCCAAGTATACATAATTTTTGGGGGTCCTTGACATGACAAAGTTTGAGAACCACTGATATATAGCAACATACGTTTTTTTCAGAACACTTTTAAGATTTAGAAGACATTTGTATAGTGGTTAGGGACCCCAAAAATGATATGTATTTGGCCGCGGACCCCCATCTCAAAATATTGTTCCAGGGACCCCCAGAAGCAAATATTTTCACTCTGAATTTGGGTCTTGCCTTAAGCTAGATGCAGAATAGATAGACGCAGCTCAGACCCGTTGGCAGACGAAAGGTTGCATGAATGACAGTTGAACAGGTTCCAGCCTAGCTTGAACTGGGAGGGAGGGTTTTCCCCCCACGCGTTCCACATTTGTCGATGTCGGGCTGCCGTTTTGCAGAGCGCTAGGGATGGGACGATATGAAAATGTCATATCACGATTATTGTATAAAAGAAATTGCGCTTTACGATATCATCGCGATAATCAAAATCACATTATTAGTGGGGGAGCCAATCATACAGATTCTGTTGGCCGTAATTTTGGAATGTTAATTTTTGGAGACATGTATATCTTCATTCTTGGGGTTCTCAGAATGCCAAAAAAACATGTCTCCAATTTTTCTTTTTGGGTTTAGCATGTGTAATTAGCATAATTAGCCAATTAATTGCCAAAAACAGGAAATGACAATAACTTTGCTTCTAGGTAACTTATAAAGGTGATCTAAGAGTCTAAGTCCATGTTTGTGAGGTCCAGAAATTCATCTGTAACCATTGTGAAGTCATAAAACCTTTCCTAATTAGCATAATTAGCATAAATTATGCAAAATGAGGTGAAAATAAGCAAATTAATGCATGTTTTTGTTTTAGTCAACTTCTCACAGAATCTAAGATGTAGGCCAATGTTAAGGAATTATTATAGTCCTATAAATAATTCATGCAACCTTTTATCTGTGTAATAATTATGTAATAATCACACAGAAACAAGAAATAGCTATATTTCTTTGTATATCCTTCATATAAAATAAAGAACAATATGAGAAATGGTCACAGAATTATCCGATTGTTTATACTAATATTTACAGAAAGTTGTGTAAACACATTTAAATAGAAGGCTCTCCATCTTCGTCGTTGTCATCGTCAATCCCCAACAGATGTGCCCTGCTTACATTACAACACACCTCTTCATCTACCCCACCACATCTCAGAGCATTTCAAATTTTGAGATCGACAAGAACAATGTGACATGCACTGGGATTTCTTGCAGCCACATTTGATCAGTTGGGTAATGGTGGCTGGAGCTGGGGATCCCGTGTTGTGACTTGCACCAGTTAGCCTCGGAAACCCAGGCTTATTTTGGCGATCAGAAGGAAAATAAGCCTGGGCAAACCCCCCTATAACTGTGCTGGTTCATGACATTTTAATTGTATAAAATAAATGTAGCCGTTCAGATATCTTATTTTACATCAGTATTGTTCATGTGAACTGGTTTGTTGAATGTTTAGGCATATCCATTATAATTATAAAATCGCTATGATTTATCACTTGTTTTCCACCACGGATCACTTCCTCATTTACCCAAAGTGGACAGCAGCAGGAGTCATGTCACCCTCCACGTCATTTCGAGACGCCGGAGGACCCGGTGAGATCCGCCAGCCAACAAATAATGTCCGCGTTAGGTTAGACTAGGCACCAGTTGATCTCCCTCAGCCTCCTATCCTGTCCTACCCTGTCCAGCCCACTGGGAACATATCTTGATCCATGATGGCTTTCCCATTCATTGCCTGTACCAATGCCATTCCATCTATGACAGTTAGCTGCCACTCTTAGCTGTCAGTGGCAGCACTCTGTGGTTGCTGATCAACACCAATGTCATCAGTCCTCTTCTCATTCTGCAGCTCCTCGAGAATGGTGTGAATTGAAGGATGACAAGTCACTGTTTGCTCGAATGCTGATTGTTGCTCGATCACGGTCAGAGATCAACCTCAAAGAAGCCATTGGCCGGCACGAGTTCACTGCCAAACCACGTGCTCTCTTCACAGTGACTGGTGACCTTCGGCCCTACACAGACAAGAGCAAGCTCATGACCATTCTCGAGGAGCTGCAGAATGAGAAGTGGACTGGTGACCGCAACCACAGAGTGCCACAGAGTGCCAGCTAAGAGTGTAACTGTCATAGATGCAATGGCATTGGTACAGGCAATGGGAAAGCCATCATGGATCAAGATATGTTCCCAGTGGGCTGACCACTTCATAGCCACACTGGATAGGAAGACCAGAGAACATAGTGAGACCCATGTAGTATTTGACCGCTATGATATTGCATCTTCACTGAAGGAGGCCACACGTAAGCGACACCAGGGTGGCAAGCCCCCAACCACTTATCATGTGGAAGACAACACACCGATAGGGAAGGTGTCAGAAAAACAGTTCTTGTCAGTTATCCACACCAAAGATGAGCTGACTGTCTATTTTGCTATAAGCCCTCCAACACTTCCAGGGGAAACCCTTTCATAATCACGTCAAGGCAAGATGTCCACTCAAACTATGGATGTAAAACATCTCCACAGCTCACAGGAAGAGGCTGACAAAAGGATAATCCTGCACAGCCTGCTGTCCAAAGAGGGGCAACACAGCTCTACATTGAGTCCCCGGACACTGATGTCTTTGTTCTTGCGATCCGACAGTACCATCAGCTGTGCAAGGACACCTATTTCATCACCGGTGAGGGAAACAAAAATACTGTATATCATCTCACTGGAGCCAGTAGTGCAGGCACTGGGTAAAACGAGGACTTCAGCCTTGCAGGGTTCCATGCCTTCACTGGAGCTGACCGGACAGGCCATTTTGCTGGCAAGGGAAAGTTAACCTGTTGGCAAGCCCTACACCATTGTCCTGTGGAGGTGGTATCTGCATATTTGCTACTCTAGGTACTACAAAAAGGCTCAGTTCTGACGCAGAAAAAAAAGATTGAAGCATTTGTTTGCCAGCTGAGCGAGCCCAGTACAAAACTACAAATCTTGTTCACAAAGAAACAATTAAAAGCCGAGAAGCTGCCACCTACACAAGGAGCATTACATCAAGCCATTACCTGTGCCCATTACCAGGCAATGGTATGGTATCAAGACATGTACCTAACCCACAAATGCCACCAGCAAATGAATATGGATGGGAGGCTGAGGGAGATCAACTGGTGCAAATCACAACATGGGATCCCCAGCTCCAGCCACCATTACCCAACTGATCAAATGTGTCTGCAAGAAATCCCAGTGCATGTCGGATTGTTCTTGTCGATCTCAAAATTCGAACTGCTCTGAGATGTGCATGTGTGGGGCAGATGAATAGGTGTGTTGTAATGTAAGCAAGGCACATCTGTTGGGGATTGAAGATAACGACGACGAAGATGGAGACTCTTCTATTTAAATGTGTTTTCCAAACTTTTTGTAAATATTAGTATAAACAATCTGATAATTCTCTGACCATTTCTCATATTGTTCTTTATTTTATATGAGGGACTTATAAAGAAATATAGCGATTTCTGGTTTCGGTGTGATTATTACATAATTATTACACAGATAAAAGGTTGCATGAATTATTTATAGGATGATAATAATTCCTGGACTTGTAAACATACATCTTAGAGTCTGTGAGAAGCTTTGAAAGTTGACTAAAACAAACAAAAAGAATGCAGCAATTTGCTTATTTTCACCTGATTTCTGCATCATTTATGCTAATTATGCTAATTATGAAAGGTTTTATGACTTCACAATGGTAACAGATGAATTTCTGGACCTCACAAACATGGACTTAGACTCTTAGATCACCTTTATAAGTTACCTAGAAGCAAAGTTATTGCCATTTCCTGTTTTTGGTGATTAATTGGCTAATTATGCTAATTACACATGCTAAACCCAAAAAGAAAAATTGGAGACATGTTTTTTTGGCATTCTGAGAACCCCAAGAATGAAGATATACATGTCTCCAAAAATTAACATTCCAAAATTACGGAAATTGATAGGCTCCTCTACTATATCCTGGGGCAGAACATTTGCCAAAAAAATAGCAGATCTACAAGCTCACAACGTGTCGCAACGCGACACGTTGTGAGCTTGTAGATCGTCTATTTTTTTGCAGACATTTGATAGAGAGAAAAAAGCCGTATCAAGTACGTATATTATAAGTACCTTTTACCAATTCTAGAGGGTTTAAGTGGTACCGGATATGCAGCTCTGCAAATAAAAGGTGAATTGATCCCGGTGCATGGCGGAGGACAATATCACGATATGTTAAAGAGGTGGTGCCATAGTTTTGTACTTTTTCTGTTTTTCACGTGTCTAGGAGGTTGAAAGTACATCATTGATTGGACCCCCTGGGGTGGTTTTTATGAGCAATTATGTATTTTCTTGGTATTTGTTTGTTTTCTCTTGGAGGCTGCCACCTTGTGGTCAAAGGTGTCAGTTAAAAAACACAGATACTTTTACATCACAGAATCAACTCCTCCCCTAATTACCATTCACCCAACACTGTGGGGTGTGGCTAACTTCAGCTGGGTCACCACCCACCATGACATCCATGCATACTTAATGAACTGGGGGTGTGGCCACATACCATGATGCAAATGCATCCGTGTTTCCGCATACTGATAGGCTATACAGACAGACAGCAGAAAAGCTGGGAAGGAGGCTAAAGAGCAAGATTCCTGGTGGGGTTCAAACTCAGGCCAGAACGGGCATGTGTGAACAACCTCTACTATACGCAGTCAAATCATCTGTGTTAACTGTTATGTAGACTGTTGCCAGGTCCTTGTTGACCTGGCATCCTATAGCAGGGTTCCCCAATAGGCGGCCCGCGGGCCATTTGCGGCCCGCGGGGGGCTACTGTCTGGCCCACACCAAACCCAGTAATAATGGTGGTATAAGAGCAGCAACAACACTAGTATATCGTCATTGTCGGGTGGAAATCTCGTATCTCCAAATTTGTACGTTCTTTCGCAAATCATACAAGGCTGTCGCACAAAAGTAGTGAAAACAGCAGATCTACAAGCACACAACGCCTTGCACCGCGAGGCGTTGTGTGTAGATCGGCTGTTTTCACTAGTTTAAATCATTTTCAAAACGATACATTCAAAACGAACGGTTTTGGACATACAAGATTTTCACCTGACAACGACGAAAACTGTCGCTGGAGTAGAGGGAACGCCACCATCGTCCCCTGCAATGTTGTGGCCCTCAGCTTGGTACCCTAGACATAATTCGGCCCTTGGGGAAAACTAATTGGGGAACCCTGTCCTATAGTATAGTTTCAATGTACTGTTTATTGATGTTTTGTTGCGGCCGTTGCTCGCAGTTAACTATGAAAACCGTCACATCTTGTCAGAGGGTAATGTCAGTAACTTCAGAGGGTGACCTATGACATCACACTGTTGTGATGTCACATTGTGACATCACATTCCGTCCTTGTCCCTTTTATGCCCATATATGGAGATCCCTGATGTACAGTTGTGCAAAACAACATCTTTCTGTAGAACCTGCCGATCCAAGCTGTCATATAACATGCAAGTCAACGGGTGAGAAGCAGAGCTTGCCAGCCCTCCTCTCTGAGTAACTCGTTGCTAACTAGGTATTATTTAACGTTGTTTAATGCAATCAGATAGGACTTTCCTGTTTGGATGTATGGGCTGTCAAGGCCAGAAAGTCGGGGTTTTTTGCCACTCGGTAGGCGTTCCCACATAACTTCTGGGTATGAGGATGATGTCACACACCTACCCTCTATTGGACAAGGACAGGTTCGGGAGGGGCTTAGCGAAGGGCTAATTTGGGTTCACAACTTCAAAAAAATGGTTAGTGAATGTATCTTTTTTTTAGTTTTGTTTTGTTTTACAAAGGCATTTGGGGCATTTTATGCTTTATTTCATATACTGTAGGTCATGTCAGTGTATAAAGATAAGAAAGGAACAGAGAGGAGAGACATGCAAGACAAGACAGGGCTGGACTCAAGTCCTCGCATTCACTATCATGGTCTGTGCACTAACTGGCCGTGCCACCAAGCACTAGGGCATTCGCCAAATATTCGGATATTCGAATATCAAAGTCACTATTCGACGTTGTTCACCGAAGTCGAATATTCAAAAAAAAAATATTTTTTTTTGTTTTCTCTTTAAAAATATATATATATTTTATAAAGCTTGGCGAGATAGGAAGTCATAAGAATGAGTTGTCAATGCCCCTAGTGGATGAATTTGTTGATGCTCTATACCAGGGATTCTCAAACCTTTTTAGGCTGTGACCCCCAAAATAAACATATTTGAACTGGGGACCCCCACCCTGACAGGCACTTGGAATTGTATGTATTACATTTAATGTGACTCGGTTCCGCAGATAAATATTGTGAAAATAGCAAATCTACATGCTCACAACGCCTCGCAACGCGAGGCGTTGTGAGCATGTAGATCGTCTATTTTCCCAATGTTCGCCTCTTGCTTACTTAATATTTGACAGTTTGGCCAGTCCTGTCGAATATTCGACTATTCGAATACTTTGAGGTCGAATAATTCGAATTATAATAATTAACTACTAAAAATCACTATTCGTGAATGCCCTACCAGGCACCCCTAGAGGCTGTGTGTTAATGTTTAGGAGCATATCAGAGCACCTTCTACAAATAATCACCTTGCTATTGATATCACAGGCCCCGTGTCCAAGGTCTAAGCAAAACACCGAAGCATTCCTGCTATAATCAGACAGCGTGCCAGTTTGGCGGGGGACCGCGGAATGGATAGTTTTTTATACAGCAGTGCGTATCAGTTCTCTCCATCTCTGGTATTTCAAACTGCCCCCTCCCAACCCCTATCCCTACTAACACTGTGAGATCAGTCTCTGCCATGCCAGCCTCAACATGTCCAGCCAACAAGACTGAGAAGAGAAAATGCACAAGTTCAGTCCCACTACATGTGTATATACTGTATCGTCGTTGTCGAGTGGAAACCTTGTATGTCCAAAACCGTTCGTTTTGTATTTATCATCTAAAAAATGTACTAAACTAGTGAAAACAGCCGATCTACAAGCACGCGAGGCGTTGTGTGCTTGTAGACCTGCTGTTTTCACTCGTTTTGTGCAACAGTCTTGTATGATGGAGTAGGACTTTGTTTCACCAAAAAACATACACATCTGAAACTTGGAGATACGAGGTTTCTGCCAGACAGTGACGATATACTGTGTGTGTATATATATATGTGGCGGAGAGAATTCCAGCATTGAAGCCTCAAAAAGTCTAGTATCTCCCTCATTCCATGGGGATATCCCAAGATGTTGGTATGTGTATATACTGTATATACAATACATAAATACACACACATAGAAGTTAAGAGATTTTCAGTGATTCTGTACATTAAAGCCTGAACGCAAATCTGTGTCCCATTAGATTTCAACCACTTTAACCATTATTTTATGCTCTAACTATTAAAAAAATAGCAGATAATACAAGCTCGCAGCGCAGCACAAGATCTGCAACTTTTTTGAAAAATCGTGAACATTTGTGCCACGATTCTATAATTGTCTTCTAAATCAGTGGTTCTCAAACTTTTTCATGTCATGGACCCCCCCAAAAGGACATGTATTTGGCCACGGACTACCATATCAATATGTTGTTCCAGGGACCACCCAGAAGCAAATATTTGAGTTACAAATCTTGATTTTTCAAAAATAGCAGATATACACGCTCGCAGTGAGCTTGTATATTTGCAATTTTTTTTGTATAATTCAAAGCCTAAATGGGTTAAAGCTAGTGCTCAGTTTAGGCTAGAAGCTGGCTCAGATTTTTTTTCATTGTTCAGGGTGCCACGGTAACACAAGACTGAAGCTTGAGCAACTGAAGCCTTACATTATGGGAAGTTTGTGCTCGTCTAACCAGCCTGGTCAAGCGAGTGTTTAGCCAGTAGTCAGGCCCTACCAGTCCACCACCATCCCAGGACAGTGAATTAGGAAGCATGCTGTACAAATTGGAGCTCGGGGAGAGGTGGGGGGATAGAAGTGTGTGTGTGTGTGTGTGTGTGTGTGTGTGTGTGTGTGTGTGTGTGTGCGCGCACGCACACGCGTGTGTGTGCGTGCGTGCGTGTGTTCCGCAGATTACAGCAGCATGTGGTTCCCATTGGATCCAGACGGAATCAAAGGGCCTTAATAACAGCGGCAGGTATGCAGGCCATGTCAGAACAAGGGGCTCCGAGGCTCCGGTGAGGATCAATCCGAACGCTGATGACAAACCTCTTCCTACAAACGCATCCTGTTCACTTGCTCAAGGGCCTGTGGCAGAGAACAGTGTGCGTGCGTGCGTACTTGTGCAGTGTTTGTCTCATAACCTTGCCCTTAACCACTTTCACCAGAGCAACCGGATTTCGGACGCGTTATTAACACTTCCGATGCCAATTACGTCCAGGAACGTGATAGGAATTACGGCGGTGTGGCTCCAAGGACCTGGTTACCCGTGGTTACCTGGTTACCATGGTTACCAGGTAAACAGGCGCTGCGGCGGCCGCTGGCGAGCGAAAAAAAAACGTCATATCCCATGATGCAACTCGGCCGCCAACATCAGGAAGCGTGTAATCTCCATAGGCTCCTATTCATTGCTGCTGCAAAGAAACGGCTTTATCTCAGAATCGACTTCCAAAAACGCTTCGATCGCCGAGAGACGTTTTTTTTTCACGGTGACACTGGGCCGTGGTTAGGATTTTTCATTTCTGTGTGAAAATACATATACTGATGATCGCCATTACAAGACCGTGATTTTTTCTTCACAACATGGACACGATCGTGGCTTCCGGGGCTCTTAAAAATAAAGCGCAAGTGAATGGCAGCACTCTGTAGCCAAATAATGGCACCCCAAGTGTTAAATTGACAACAATTGACGAAATAACAACGGCTATTTTTGCTATTCATCAAATAATTAAGTACCAGTAAGACTCCCTAATCGGGAGATAAGCGACCGTCAGGTCGCAGCGTGATTTTAGGCCAAAATGTGTAGGAGCAGTGTCCAAAAATGTGTTTGAAAAAAATCGGCCTGATGGTGGCGCTATATGGGACAGATCCATGTTGATGACATGAGTGTAGACATACTGTGTAGCGATTTGCGTGATTTTAGGGCAAATTCTGTAGGAGTAGTGTCCAAAAATGTGTTTAAAAAAATCGGCCTTAAGGTGGCGCTAAATGGGGAGATCCATGTTGATGACATGAGTGTAGAGCAAGTGTGTACCAATTTGCGTGATTTTAGGGCAACATTAGTAGGAGCAGTGTCCAAAAATTTGTTTGACAAAATCGGCCTGATGGTGGCGCTATATGGGACAGATTCATGTTGATGACATGAGTGTAGACATACTGTGTACCGATTTGCGTGATTTTAGGGCAAAATCTGTAGGAGTAGTGTCCAAAAATGTGTTTTAAAAAATCGGCTTGAAGGTGGCGCTAAATGGGACAGATCCATGTTGATGAGATGAGTGTAGACATACTGTGTACCGATTTGCGTGATTTTAGGGTAAAAATTGTAGGAGCAGTGTCCAAAAATGTGTTTCGCAAAAATCGGCCTCATTGTGGCGCTAGAAGAGGGCCATGTGAGAATTGGAGAATTGGAGGTTGTGGTTTGGCAGGCAAGGAGTGTGTGTGCAAAATTTGGCATGGATCGGGGCAACGGTTGCAGAGATATGAGCAGGGCAAAAGTGTGACGTGTGACTGACTGACTGACGGACGGACAGACAGCCGGTGGAGGTTTTGATAGTAAATGCGACCTGATGGTCGCAATAAATACAGGGCTTAAGTGGTTAAATCAAACCCATTCAGTTACCATTCAACATTCAAGTGTATATTAAAGGAGCTTAAAGAGGTGGTGCCATAGCTTTGTACTTTTTCTGTTTTGTATGTGTCTATGGAGTTAACATTATTCTGTGGGGCGGCATAGCTCAGGGGTAGAGAAACCGGGTTCCCGAAGGGTTCCCAGTTCGAATCCGGGCTCCCCCTGAGTTAATGTCGAAGGGTCCTTGGGCAAGACTCTGAACCCCACATTGCTCCCGGTGAGCTGGTTGGTGCCTTGCATGGTTTCCTCCGCCACCGGTGTATGAATGTGAGCGTGAATGGGTGAATGTAATGCACAATCTCTGTAAAGCGCATTGGATAAAAAAAGCGCTATATAAGTAAGCAATTTACCCCGAGTGAGAGGACATTATGCTCTGATAATGTCCTGTGTTAGGGGGTGATCGGACGAGGCGAAGCCGAGTCCGATAACCCCCTAACACAGGACATTATCAGAGCATAATGTCCGACCCCGAGTGGTAAATAGCTTTTCTACCACTTTTTTCCGTATACATGAAAGAAAACACATAGTTGTAACTTGCAAGGATCTTAAGTTACAATCATTATTGCCTATAAAACTTCCGCCATAACAACAAATAGTGCCACAAACAACATCTTCTACTCACCACCAGATGGCGCCAACTCCATGCTGAGACAGATGTCTAGCTTACGCGACCGAGTATTTCCCGGTGAATCTGTGCGCAAAGGTGGGGGCCGATGGGCAAGGAGGGTTGCGAGCTTATGAGAAACAACTAAAATAAGACCTTAAAACCTGGCGAAAACAGTTGCGTGCATTAGCGCAAATGGAAAACATTCAATTAACTTCTGAAAAGCCTACACGGCCTTTAAACAGCGTGCATACGGTGCATTAGATGAGGATAAATGAAATCATTAAATGGAAATCATTAAATTAACTTCTGAAAAGGCTTCTTCTAAGCCTACACTATATAGCCTACTAAAAACGAGTGAATCTTGCCACACGTGAATAATTGTGGTTCAGTGGTTGTAAACAATAACACAGACAATATAAAATCCTTAGTCTAGTTTTGTGGGAAGAAAAGGATATCATCATCATCATGGCCCCAAATAACTTTTAAATATCTTGCAATTGGAGACGAGTCTCTTACTAAATCGGCAAGAGTGCCTCTCATTTTCAATACATAAAGGCTAAGCTATAGAACCTCTCCATCATCAGCAATAGTCAGTGGTGGTGCGTGTCCCCCAGACCCACACACTCCCAAGCCCCCACCTTTGCGCACAGATTCACCGGGAAATACTCGGTCGCCTAGCTTACAGCTAAACTAACGTCAGTTAAAAGCACCGTTCCGGCCGTAAATAGAGGCTGTTCGCTTCCAGAAAGGCATAGGTTCAGAGAAAAGGGGCTTTAAAGTTGGCGGATTGCATTGGATCCAAATAAATCGGCGACGATAGTACGCACGTTAGTAAACAAAGGACCGCTGCGACCGTCATTTGTTGGTGGGGGGAAAGGTGTTCCGACCATAGGGTTCCGACTCCCTCCTGAAGTCCCCGGATGCGTTCATCGCGTATTGATCTCGGAAATGTGCCTCATTTGCATGTACATCCGGGCATTTCACACATTCCGGCTATTGTGGCCTCATTTACTACTGTTTTAAGCCAATCACAATCCAGTATTTGAACACGTGACTAGAAAAAGTGGTAGAAATGCACCATTTACCATTTATTCTAATAGACCACCGGGTGTGGTTATAATATGCAAATATGTCTTCCTCCCTATGTATTGTTTTTGTTTCTTCCTGGAAAATGAAAGCCTCCGAGTCAAAAGGCCCAATTGAAATACACCGCTTCAGTGACACACTAAAATAAAAGGAGTGATACAGCCCTCTGTCTGTGTACCAGTAAGACTCCCTAATCGGGAGATAAGTCGCTTATCTCCACAAATAAGCCAAAAATGTGTTTTTCCAAAATCGTCCTGATGGTGGCGCTAGATGGGACAGATGCGTTTTGATTACATGACTGTAGAGATACTGTGTACCGGTTTGCGTGATTTTAGGGCAAAATCTGTAGGAGCAGGGTCTAAAAATGTGTTTTTCAAAAATTGTCCAGATGGTGGCGCTATATGGGACAGATCCATGTTGATGAGATAAGTGTAGACATACTGTGTACCGATTTGCGTGATTTTAGGGCAAAATCTGTAGGAGCAGTGTCCAAAAATGTGTTTGAAAAAATCGGCCTGATGGTGGCGCTATATGGGACAGATCCATGTTGATGAGATGAGTGTAGACATACTGTGTACCGAGTTGTGTGATTTTAGGCCAAAATGTGTAGGAGCAGTGTCCAAAAATGTGTTTTGCAAGAATCGGCCTCATGGTGGCGCTAGAAGAGGGCCATGTGATAATTGATGGGTTAGGGTTGTGGTTTGGCAGGCAAGGAGTGTGTGTGCAAAATTTTGCATGGATTGGGGCAACGGTTGCGGAGATATGAGCAGGGCAAAAGTGTGACGTGTGACGTGTGACTGACAGACTGACTGACTGACGGAGGGACGGACGGACTGACAGCCGGTGGAGGTTTGGATAGTATAGGAGTGCAAATCGGGTCGCTTATCTCTACAAATAGGCCAAAACTTAGTTGTACCAAAATCGTCCTGATGGTGGCGCTAGATGGGACAGATGCGTTTTGATTACATGACTGTAGAGATACTGTGCGATTTGCGTGATTTTAGGGCAAAATCTGTAGGAGCAGTGTCCAAAAATGTGTTTGAAAAAATCGGCCTGATGGTGGCACTATATGGGACAGGTCCATGTTGATGACATGAGTGTAGACATACTGTGTACCGATTTGTGTGATTTTAGGGCAAAATCTGTAGGAGCAGTGTCCAAAAATGTGTTTAAAAAATTCGGCCTGAAGGTGGCACTATATGGGATAGATCCATGTTGATGAGATGAGTGTAGACATACTGTGTAGCGATTTGCGTGATTTTAGGGCAAAAATTGTAGGAGCAGTGTCCAAAAATGTGTTTTAAAAAATTGGCCTGAAGGTGACGCTATATGGGACAGATCCAAGTTGATGACATGAGTGTAGACATACTGTGTTCCGATTTGAGTGATTTTAGGGCAAAAATTGTAGGAGCAGTGTCCAAAAATGTGTTTTGCAAGAATCTGCATCATGGTCGCTCCTAGCCCGAGTTACGGCATTTTATGTGCGCTGCAGTGGCAGGGGGTCCTCCACTGGGGGCGCCACCACTTTTGCATCCGTTCTGGAGCACCAGGAGTCGGTGGTCCCCGGGAATTCCCCGTGAGCAGCCCCGTTGGGGTGGTCATTTGGTCATTTTTGCACATTTGGTCATTTTTTACACCTGGGGGTCCCTCCCTGGAGCTCCGGGGGTCCTTGGAGGTTGTAGTTTGGCAGGCAAGGAGTGTGTGTGCAAAATCTGGCATGGATCGGGGCAACGGTTGCGGAGATATGAGCAGGGCAAAAGTGTGACGTGTGACTGACAGACTGACTGACGGACTGACGGAGGGAGGGACGGACTGACAGCCGGTGGAGGTTTGGATAGTATAGGAGTGCAAGTAACTGCGACCTACGGTCGCAATGAGGGCATTCACCAAATATTTGAATATTCGAATTTTCGAATATTCGAATATCAAAGTCACTATTCGACGTTGTTCACCAAAGTCGAATATTCGCTTATTTTAATGTTTGTATTGTTTTCTCTTTAAAAAAATATATAGTTTATAATGCTTGGCGAGATAGGAAGTCATAAGAATGAGTTGTCAATGCCCCTGGTGGATGAATTTGTTAATGCTCTATACCAGGGGTTCTCAAAACCTTTTTAGGCTGAGACTCCCAAAATAAAAAAAAATTGAACTGGGGACCCCCACCCTGACAAGCACTTGGAATTGTAGGTATTACATTTAATGTGACTCGGTTCCACAGATAAATATTGTGAAAATAGCCGATCTACATGCTCACAACGCCTCGCAACGCCTCGCAATACTCACAACGCGAGGCGTTGTGAGTATTCGAATACTAAAAATCACTATTCGTGAATGCCCTTATACACTGAAATAAAAAAAGTGACACAAGCCTCTGTCTGTGTATCCCTAATTCTTGCATATGGCTGAGCCCTTGAAAACAACCTTCCGTTTTGTCCAGGAACTGCCGCGGTGCAGCGTTAGAGGAATCCAGCGCTGCGCACCAAAACATTACTGCCTGCCCGTTAAGCTCAATCTTTTCATTAGACCCCGACAATTTCCGCTCAGATACATTTTTACAAGCTGGGATACATCAACACTGCATTAAGGGTACTTTTAAGCTGGCAATAAATGTGCTGCTGCTCCCGTGGTGAACTCTAGAACCCAAAACAAAAAGCCCGAGCTGACGGAATCATAAAGTGTTTGTCTCGGGTTTACCGAAGGTTCAGACATCTGTGTTGTTGTTGTTGTTGTGTTGGGGTCGAGTTGTGCCCACACAAAACTCCAAACGACAAACCCTTTGCCCAGAGGCTTTGAGGAAAACACCAACAGCTATTTGTTACACACCCTCATATCCTCTTAAAACGATCCGTGGGTAAGAGTTCAAGTGTTACCGGTTACTCCATTGAGACACGTCCCACTTCTACTCTCTAGGCCAGGGGTCTTCAACGTTTTCAGGCCAAGGACCCCTTAGTTGAGAGAGATGAAGCAGGGACCCCCCACAACCGATAGATACAATATAGTTTCATCGTTTGACAGGACAATTATCAGTGTATTTTGGGTTCATGGAAATTTGTGTTTCCAGATATTTAACCACTTGAACCGTCAATACTTAATAAACTTGATCTTTCACTCTGCACTTAGTCTGCTCTTTTTCCCCTCTACACGAAACCTCTTTGCCAAAAATAGCCGATCTACAAGCTCACAACGCCTCGCAGCGCGAGGCGTTGTGAGATTGTAGATCTGCTATTGTTGGCTAAAGTTCTCAGAATATGGACGCTAGGGTTCAAGTGGTTAACACAGAAAAGGAGAAAAAAAAAGCTTCCATCACACAAAGATTTGGAGGACCCCCTGTAGTAATTCTGAGGACCCCCTAGGGGTCCCGGACCCCCTGTTGAAGACCCCTGCTCTTGGCCCATGTCGAAATAGGTACAGTAAGGGGAGTTGCTTTCTGCGAGGAAGTGGCCCCAGACTCCTAAAACGCAGTCTACCCTGGTAGCATTAAGTCCGTGGGGCCAAAGCAGCATGGGGTCCCATTCAGCACCGTGACTATGAACCTTCTTTAACTGCAAATAAATCGGCGGAGCCTAGCCTACCTCGGGGATCCAATTATGCCGTTTCTTTATGATTCTCTGCGGTTTATGTAACCTGCTGTTTCACAGTATCAGCTCTATTAAATATCATAATACCCACCTCGGCTAATAAATCAACCCGAGGTATGCGCGCCGCGACCGGGGCCTGAATGTGCGAGGCGCGGAAACACCGGGGGCCCCCTCATTGAGAGTCTCGTTTCACTTTTTTTAAACATTATGAGATAGTTATGGCTGCCTGCCGGACCCCAGGGATAGTAAACATAAAATAAACACTCACAGAGGGAAAACTATACCTGATTTAAACTCAGCAACAGGAATGTATTAATTTGAGCACAACGGAACGGTGACGCTGATAAAAATGTTATTGCGTTGGCCAGCAAATGCTTCCAAACTGCAAGACTACCGCTGGCACTCCGAGTAGCCTAGTACAATACATCCTGCATGGATGGCTCCAACTTCCAATCGCTGACCATGTACTCTGCCGATAAGTATATGCCCTCCGTAAGTTCTGCACATTGACAGGTACAGTGTCGCACGGGCAGAGAGAAAATAAATTATTTTATAGACATAATCACCTTTCAAAATGTTGACAATTTAAGCAACACATTTAAGCAACAACAAGGACCAAAGCTTTAAGATAATTGACGAATTCGGATGGATTTTTTTTAACCCATTAAAGCGTCATTTAGGATTTTAGTGGTGGCTATTCAAAAATAAGCAGTGGTGTAAAGTAACTAAGTAGATTTACTCAAGTAATGGTTTTGAGGTATTTGTACATTACTTGAGTATTTCCAATTTCCAATACTTTTACTTCTACTCCACTATATCTCGGATCCAAATTGTGGACTTTTACTCCATTAAAATGATTTGAAAACTTTAGTTACTATAGTTACTATGCAGGTATAAATTATAAAACATACATAATCCACTTTAGCCCTATTTTATACCGTGGCTATTTGAAAATAGCTGATCTACAAGCTCACAGCTTGTGAGCTTGTAGATCCGCTATTTTCAAACATTTTGTACTTTTACTTTTGGTACTTCAAGTACATTTTGATGCCAACACTTTCTTACTTTTACTCAAGTACATTTTGAATTCCAGACTTTTACATGTAACAGAGTATTTCTACATTGCAGTATTGATACTTTTACTTAAAGGGGGCCTGTCACCTAAAGGGTTACTGTCACTTTAAGAATCATCTTAAAAAACAAGTTAACATATTTATGATGTCATTGTGGGGGTGCGCAATTATAAGCCAATCAAATTAATTGTCTGTATAGCCTGACTGTATGACTACTTACTGTACTGGTCAGCTGTTGTTGGGGGGCAAGGGGCAGATTACACTGTGACATGAGCTTCAGACTGTTTCAGACCGTTTTCAGAGAAGCTCATGTCACAGTGTAATCTGCCCCTCAACCCCTTTAAGTGAAATATTTGAGTACTTTTTTAACTACTGGTTTAGAGGCTCCGTTTGTAGAATGTGTAGAATGGGCCTCGGGTCTTAAAACACATACTCTGCCCGTCGACTCCCAGATCGACATTCTAACTAGGAGACTCTCTGCCGAGCGACTTTTAGCGACTTTTTTATTTATTTTTGCATTTTTTTTATATTTTTTGCGGAGGAAAGGGTCTTACCTGACTGATGACATTGTAACGAGTGACCGTGAAAACTAAGGATAAGTTCATGACGTCACCGTTTTTTCAGGCCTCCTCTGTGTGAAATGGCCTATGCTAGCCGTTATTTTCAATACACACTACAATCCATAACGCCGCGTCATTACGTCGGATTTTGACCCGGTTTGAAGTGTCTGTGGCGTGGATGCATGTCCCAGGCGATGGGCCATCATAATAATTACACCATCAAGCACGCGTGTGGCGCTCAGGGTGCCACGCTATTCCACGCTAACGTTAGCTCCCAGGCCAATGTAAACGGACGCAGCAGGCCAACTATGGCCACGTGATCATGAGGCCTAGATCAAACCTTGAAAAGCTGATCGTTGGCGCTCTCTAGTGGTATATTAAATTCAACACAGCCTCCAGCCATTCAAACCTCGTTTAATGCTGTACTGCACAACTGAAACATTTATAATATTTCTGGCAGTATTAGCGCACAGCCATATTTTGGGTTCGCAGGGAAAGGGTTAAAAGGAGACACTTACCACATACTGCCCGAGGAGTCCCTCTCCCCAAAGGCACTGTAGGACCCATCCTGCCTCTTGTAGGTCAGCTGTCTCTGGTACCCTGTGAGAAAGGTTGGGAAGGAGACAGGGTTAGGTCAGCTGTCTCTGGTACCCTGTGAGAAAGGTTGGGGAAGAGACAGGGTTAGGTCAGCTGTCTCTGGTACCCTGTGAGAAAGGTTGGGAAGGAGACAGGGTTAGGTCAGCTGTCTCTGGTACCCTGTGAGAAAGGTTGGGGAAGAGACAGGGGGAGGCTGAGCAATTATGGCAGAACAATAAGGCCAGGCTAAGGAAACGTTTCCCCGTTTCAAAATGTTGAATCTCGAATCCTCTTGACTAAATTCTAAGCAGTGGTGTAAAGTAACTAAGTACATTTACTTAAGTACTGTACTTAAGTACACTTTTGAAGTGTTTGTACTTTACTTGGGTATTTCCAATTTCCAGTACTTTACCAAATATTGTACTTTTACTCCACTACATTTATTTAAAAACTTTACTTACTAGTTACCAGGGTTGTTAGGGTTACAATCCCCTACAGTTACAAGTTACTTGCAAAGAAAATGTAGTCAGTAACGTAATCTGATTATCACAATTTAAAAAGTAACTACTAGTTACTTTCAGTTACTTTTGGATTACTGTTTAGCAAAACTCTCTAATTAAATAAAACAAGTTTTACCATTGATAACTAGACAAGAATATTGAGCCAATGAAATTAGGAAAAGGACAACAGAATCTTACTTAAGCGATGTGGCAGTACTTTACACTGATTCGACTTGATTATTTTATTGTTTGGCGTTATAACTTATTTGTAAAATTCATGAGGGCAAAGGGGAGAATGTAATCCAGCATGTAACCCCCATCATTCAGATCCGTTACTGTAATCCAGATTACTCATTTTAAAATGTAACCTGAGACTTTACAAGTTACCTGTTTTTTGTAATCTGATTACGTAATCCCATTACATGTAATCCGTTACTTAACAACCCTGCTAGTTACTTTGCAGATATAAATGATTATAAAACATACATTAATGCACTTTAGCCCTATTCTATACCTTGGCTATTAGCCGATCTACAAGCTCACAACGCGTCGCATCGCAACGCGTTTTGAGCTTGTGACCAGTCTTGAACCACAAAGAAAACTTAACTCGCCCCCCCCTAATACAGCTGTCCTTCTGTCACTATAGGGCAACTCTCCAAGCTTTGAACAGGCTTTGGATTCTTGGTGTACCGTGATCCAAAAGCATCCCAGCCTTCCAAATGAGACTATAAATGGGAAACAATTGACTTCCATAAAAATATAAATAATGCTTTAGGACAAGTCCTGGATTGTAGCTTTAAAGCCACTTGTATTAAGGGTGCGTTCGGAAATGCGCACTCAACACACTGGTGTGCCATGTTGTCGACTTGTCGCATTAAATGGTAAATGGTGCATTTATATAGCGCTTTTATCCAAAGCGCTTTACAGAGATTGTGCATTACATTCACCCATTCACGCACACATTCATACACCGGTGGCGGAGGAAACCATGCAAGGCACCAACCTGCTCACCGGGAGCAATGTGGGGTTCAGAGTCTTGCCCAAGGACCCTTCGACATTAACTCAGGGGGAGCCCGGATTCGAACTGGGAACCCTTCGGGAACCCTTCGTGCTCTAATAACGGTTTCTCTACCCCTGAGCTATGCCGCCCCATTGGGTGTGCTGAGTCCACTCACTGAACGACTCTGAACTGAACGACTCTACTCAGAAGATGGGGTTTGGCAGTGTGGTGCGTAGGTGCGGTGTTTTGATTGGTTGGTTTTTCATGGCCGTGGTCTCGAGCGCTTCTAAATGTTGAACAATGGAGGAAATTATAGCAAAATGCAGAATTTGCGGCTTAATTGGTCGTTTGGGCTTGATAGTTTCACACACATCAATGTGTAAATCAAAAGAAGGCGTGAACATGTTGTGAATTAAATTATATTTCATAGCAACATTACTTAACGAGCATTTACTATCAATAGAACTGTTGCAAGAGAAAGCTAAGTTAGCCAAGGTTTTAGGGTTTCAACTGGTCGTTCGGAAATGAGCCACACTGAGTGCACCATACAACGTTACCACCCACTGCACACCGAGCACACAGCCGGTGCGCATATTTCCGAACGCACCCCTAAGTGTACAGAAAAAAGGTTACTGAAGATTTCCCAGCGGGTGTATCTGCATGGTCGATCAAGCAGACATGTTTGAACCTGGGAGGTGAAGAAGTTGCCAGCACTCAAGGAATCTCCTCTTTGAAAAAGTTTTATTTACCTCACAACAGGCTCAGAACGGACGCGTTTTGACCAACTAGGTCTTCATCAGCGTTAGTAATCAACGCTGTTTACTAACGCTGATGAAGACAGTTGGTCGAAACGCGTCCGTTCTGAGCCTGTTGTGAGGTAAATAAAACTTTTTCAAAAAGGAGATTCCTTGAGCGCTGGCAACTTCTTCACCTCGCATGTTCTTTTGAGCCGTGCACTGAAAATACTTTATCTAAATTGGAGTGCTGCGGGCTTTCTGCTTTGTTGCAGGCATCTCTCTACTTATGTTTGAACCTGGGAAAGGGAAAACACAGGTGAAGGGGGCGAGACCCAGGCTGGGTACGTCAGGGCACAGCGGAGTGAGACTGGGTTGGGCTGGGATCCCAGGAGCAGTGTCCAGGGATGTGTTCCAAGTCATGATTCAAAAAAAGTCAAGTCAATCCCAGCCAAGCCACAGGGTCCTGTCAAGAAATCTACAATTCTACAAACAAAGGCCTAAATCCAAGGTAAACTTAAAACCATCATTTTCCAGTAAAGGTGTAACACTTTGCCAGCAATTAGAGAATGTTCTCACTGCCCGAAATGGAAGTCAGTACCTCTTGAACTTTTAAAAGTTCTGACACGTAATGAGTCTCCTCGTTACTGCTGCTATGCTGCGAGTTACTCACTGATATTTGGAATAGGAAATTCGGCACACTAATACAGGGTTCCCCAATTAGTTTTCCCCAAGGGCCGAATCATGTCTAGGGTACCAAGCCGAGGGCCACAACATTGCAGGGGGCGACGGCGGCGTTCCCGCTACTCCAGCGACAGTTCAGATATCGTCGTTGTCGGGTGAAAATCTTGTATGTCCAAAACCGTTCGTTTTGAATTTATAATTTTAAAAATGATTTAAACTAGTGAAAACAGCCGATCTACAAGCACACAACGCCTCGCACCGCGAGGCGTTGTGTGCTTGTAGATCTGCTGTTTTCACTACTTTTGTGCGACGGCCTTGTATGATTTGCGAAAGAACGTACAAATTTGGAGATACGAGATTTCCAGCCGACAACGACGATATACTAGTGTTGTTGCTGCTCTTATACCACCACTATTACTGGGGTTGGTGTGGGCCAGACAGTAGCCGCCCGCGGGCCGCCTATTGGGGAACCCTGCACTAATATGTTAGCTGTAAGTGTAAGCACGACCACTCACTGAAGGTTCAACACAAGGCGTATCTAGATCAGAGGTCCCAAACCTTTTCTTGAAATCTGACCACTTCACACAGCGTGTGAAATGCTATGTTAACACTTTTGCTTCCCCTTTCTTTGAAGGGATGAATTTTCCTTGCTGCTGCGCCGCTTCCTCCATAGGCCGCCGCTCTTATTTTTGAAGGGCCGGGGCGGGAATTTGCGCCGATTTCTTTTCACTTTTTTTTTCTTCAACGTTTAGCCCATCTAGTCACGTGACAGTGTGTGGACGAGAGGGTGTCATGGCGGCCCCCACGCGATAGCAGATTGAGCTGTAAACATGCCAGCCTTGGGATCAAAATGTATTTTTTCGAGTAAATGAAGTCTCTTTATGGGACGATCAATCACTTCGCGTTGTAAACAAATCGTGGACATCGCCGATGCAGAATGGACAGCCAAGACGTACAGTAAGTCATAACAGTGTTACTGTATTTACAGTAAGTGTGACGAGCTGACCCGTCAACGGCGTCATGGTATTACCCTTTCATTGACGAGCTGACATGTCATTTCTCACCTGGCCATCTTCTAGCGCCACCATGAGTCAGATTCTTGCAAAACGCATTTTTGGACACCGCTCCTACAGATTTTGCCCTAAAATCACGCAAAGCGCTACACAGTATATGTCTAGACTCATGTCATCAACATGGATCTGTCACATTTAGCGACACCGAAGGTCCTCGATGCACGTCCCACTGGGAGGAGACCCCGTGGCAGACCTAAGACCAGATGGAAGGATTATATCTCCAAACTGGCCTGGGAACGCCTCGGTATACTCCCAGAGGGAGTGGAGGAAGTTGCTCAGCATAAGGAAATCTGTAAGTCTCAGTTGGAACTGTTACCCCCGCACCCCGATTCCGGATAAGCGGTTGAAGATGGATGGATGGATGGATCAGGCCGATTTTTACATGTGACCTGACGGTCGCTTATCTCTAGGGCTGTCACGATATGACATTTTACATGACGATTAATTGTCACTCAAATAATTGGCGATTAACGATTTAATTGTGTTTTTGTCATTGACGATTACATTTCTGTTTGGCTTTTAGGCTTTGAAGTTGTGCATGGCAGATATGACACATAACCTAAATATACAAAGAAATGACTGACATATTTGACAACTTACTACTTAAAAAATAACTTTGATAGTGGAAATAGCCGATCTACAAGCTCACAACGCGTCGCGATGCGACGCGTTGTGAGCTTGTAGATCTGCTATTTCCACTATTTTCGTTTTTTTTTTTTTTAATATATGAACATTTTTCAACATTGAAACGATTATGACGATTATGAAAAATAATCACGATTATGTCAAATAATTGCGATTAGACGATTATTATGTAATAATTGTGACAGCCGTACTTATCTCCCGACGTAGGGAGTCTTACTGGTGCCTACCTTGCAGCAGGTAGTCGGTGGCCTCGTTCTCCACCTCAGGGCTCAGCTGCCGGGTCTTCTGCAGGTACTTCAGCACAAAGACGTTGGGGGCGAAGTGGATCATGTTCTGCTCCCCGCAGCCGAACGGCAGCCGCAGCAGCTTGTCTAGGTTGTTCAGGGTCGGCCCCATCACGTCCCCTGGTGTTACAAACACGCACACGCACGCACACACACACACACACACACACACACACACACACACACACACACACACACACACGCATGCGCACGCACACACACACACACACACACACACACACAGTTTAAAAAAAACAGTAATGTACAGGGTTGTGAGGACAGCATGACACGTGAATCCCAAAAGCAACCCGGTTTAGTCTGGTTCTTGTAAAGGAGCAATTGTATTCAGTGGAGACGACGGAGGCGATCAAGCAGACTTGATCCACGTGAGACATCGCCAAGCGAGATACACACCAGCAGTGGCGGCCATTTTGTGGTTCCTCAAATCGAGACAGTCGGGGGCCTAAGGGAGATGACATGGTAATCTCGCGCTAATTAGTCTAAAAGCGCGAAATTTTGCACAGATGTAGCCCAGGGTATGCTCTAATGATTTAGCTAGAGTGCCCGAGTCGGCGACCTTCGGGGTCACCACAGCGGCCAAATCAAGTTGGGCTCCCATCCACTTTCTATACAGGAGGAAAATACCCAGAAAAACACTTTTTTTCTGGGTATTCAAGTTGGATGTGAGGGGTCTAACTAGGGGTTTGTCATGATGCTGAATCCATTGCAAGCATTTGTTTTGCACAAAAAACATTCCTTGGGCTACCAATGGCCCAAGAAAACGATGGCTTAGTGATGAAAAGTGATGAGTCATCACTTTTCAGAGTTTTTTGGTTGTTTTCTGGAGCTGTGGCGACCCCGAAGGTCGCCGACTCAGGCGCCCTAGCGAAATCATTAGAGCATGCCCTGGGCTACATCTGTGCAAAATTTTGCGCTTTTAGACTGATTAGCACGAGAAAAAAAACCCTAAGGCCTCCGACTAACATGAATGCTCACCCATACATGCATCGTTTTCTGAGGCCATTTCTAGCCCAAGGAATGTTTTTTGTGCAAAACAAATGCTTGCAATGGATTCAGCATGATGACAAACCCCTAGTTAGACCCCTCAGATCCTACTTAAATACCCAGAAAAAAAAATGTTTCTGGGTATTTTCCTCCTGTATAGAAAGTCAATGGGAGCCCAACTTGATTTGGCGCTGTGGCAACCCCGAAGGTCGCCGACTCGGGCGCCCTAGCTAAATCATTAGAGCATGCCCTGAGCTACATCTGTGCAAAATTTCGCGCTTTTAGACTGATTAGCGCGAGATATCCTTAAGGCCTCCGACTAGTGCCCATTCATTTTCCCCATAGAGATTTACCAAGCCATCCAGGCTCCTGATGAATCATGACCATGAAACATTTGATTCTGTGAATTTGGGTCTTGCCTTTAGCCAGTGTTTCTCAACCCTTTTTCTGAATGGGCACACTTTTCATGTCCCAAGAATCCATGGGCACACCAACATAATACAGGGGTGTAAATATCGTCACTGTCGGGAAGAAACCTTGTACTTCCAAATTTCAAATGTGTACGTATCGTCGCAAAGTAAAGCCCTGCTTCATCATACAAGGCTGTCGCGCAACAGTAGTGAAAACAGCAGATCGGCAGATCGGCTGTTTTCACTAGTTTAAATCATTTTTTTAAATGATAAATACAACACTGGCTTTCAAGCAGTTTCAAGGGGCACACTTGACCCTTCTTTCCTAAGACGAAAATTTGATTTGAGTAAATTTACCCCCATTGATTCCGGATGGTGACCCGTTTCGAAACGGGTCACCATCCGGAATCAATGGGGGTAAATTTATTGTTATCACATTTTTGTCTTAGGAATGCGACAAAAAACAAAAAATATTATTGAACTTTACTCTCCATGGCATGACTAATCAATAGAAAAAAAGTCATTTTGGGGGTGAACTACTCTAAAGGTCCTACACCATGCATTTAAAAATAATTTATATAACACTGTTTGTGTCCCAAAAACGTTTTTGAAAAGGTTTGAGGCTAAATTACCACTCCTGAATACAGAGCCCCTGTCATTTCTGCCTGGCTTTCAGAGCATTTTCAGCTGCAGTACCACCTTGTCCTGAGTGGGAGGACTGCGCTATTGAGCCAGTTTTGGCCCCACACTCCTCCCCACCTCCTGCTCAGCAGGCCTGCCCACCCCTCCCCAACCCTCTCCCAGCTCCTCCTGCCTCCTTCTCAGGCCTGCCCACCCCTCCCCAACCCTCTCCCAGCTCCTCCTGCCTCCTTCTCAGGCCTTGTGACATCACAAATCTGACATTTCACAATCAGGACCGTTCTGAGACATGCTAACATAGATCTGCCCATAAACTGAGAAAGACACAATGGTCAGAAATAGGACTTTGCGAGGATAGAAGTTGCTGGTGGGACACCAAGAAAATACATAAAAATTGGAAAAATGAAAATTCATGGTGTAGTAGTCCCTTTAAGCTAGATGCAGAATAGATACACGCAGCTCAGACCCGTTTGGCAAACGAAAGGTCGCTTCACCACAAACACTACTGTACCTATCATGGACGCGGTGGCCCTCTCGGATCCTGGCACCACGTTGTGAGGGACCCCCAGGGTGAAGGCCTCGTTGTGGTTCTCGTCAGAGTCCTCCTTCCTCCAGATCTTAAACTCCCCTACAGAGCCCCAGCCGGTGGAGAAGCCTATGTGCCGCACCTTGTACAAAACCAAAAGAACCATGGCTTTATTGACAGGTCTCCAAGGTTAAAGTATGAAGGTCATCAGGAAAACAAACATGAACAAAGGGTCCCACCTGGCCAGGAAGGGGGCCTGTCCACTGGAGGATCAGGGACTCGTTGGATGGCTGCACACCATGGCCGACCTGTAGCAAAAGACACACAGAAGATTAAACACGTCCATATAGGCCAGTCAATCTAAGCTAAAAAATCAAACCTCGGTTAGAAGTGAAGCGGTGAACTTTTATTCTATGTGTTCTAGAGTTATGAACTCTGTGATCTATACATTCTTTATATTCTGAATGAATTAATGATTTTATCTGGAGGGCCGAATTGTCATGTGAAGCTTGACCAATCCTCAAAGTATCCAATCATCAGACCGGGACGGACACTACACACATACGTACGGACGGACGGACGGACGGACGGACGGACGGACGGACGGACGGACGGACGGACGGACGGACGGACGGACGGACGGGACAGGACAGATAAAACCTGTTCATACTGAACTGAAATGGCCATATATGGACATGGGACACACATTTTGCTTTGTGAAAAAGCCTATTCATTCTGGACTGATATTCTGGACGTACGGGACAGAAAAAACCTGTTCATTCTGGACTGGAGTGACCATATATGGACATGAGGTGACATACATTGTGTTTTAAAAAAA